>NC_135548.1:953388-1323245 GCF_045843805.1 Urocitellus parryii
GGACACGGGGTCCACCATAATTCATCAAGATGCTGTTTCTTTGAAGGTCCTGGGGACATTTCAGGTTCTGGATCATTCTCGAGCACATCTTGATGCACCCACTGATGACCAGCAGCTTACCCTACGCTGATGAAAATCTGGGTTTCTTCGGAGAACACAGCAGAACACAGCACTATTATTTTTTTCTCTCGGCAGGACTCCAAACATCGACCGGCTTGCAGAAGACGGGGTGGTCCTGACCCAGCACATCGCCGCGGCGTCCGTGTGCACCCCGAGCAGGGCTGCTTTCCTGACGGGCAGATACCCCATTCGCTCAGGTCAGTCCTACTGTGAAACCCACCGGGGGAGGAACAGGAGCATGGCCACCCGCAGCCCTCTCTCAATGACACCCAGACAGGGAAAGAGGGGTCCCAGCGCACAGAGTTCTGCCAGGACACTGCAGCCAGCCCTGGTGCGCTAGCCCCTCGGGGAACAAGGTGACCCAGGCTGGGATTTCACTGTACGAACATAACATTTTCTGTAGCAGGCAAGGGAGCGAATATTTTCATTTTTGTAAGCCACACAGTCTTGGGTACAGCTGCTCAATGGCATTTTTGAAGTCCTCTATGGACAGTGCACTCAAAAATGGTTGTGGCCCTGTCCTAATAAAACTTTATCCACATGTGTTGCATTTTGTGCCCCAAAAGTTCATGGGTGAAGCAACGCAAGACAGTTCAGAGGTGATATGGTTAGAGGAGGAGAGGTGTGACCTGATCAGTGGATTAATCCACTTGGATGGACTCACTGTGTGGTGGCTGCAGCAGGTGGGGTGTGGCTGGAGGAGGGAGTCCCTGGGCTGTGCCTTTGGGGTCTCTGTCCTGTCCCTGGTGAGCAGAGCTCTCTCTGCTTCCTGGTGTAACCTAATAGTGGATTAATCCACTTGGATGGACTCACTGGGTGGTGACTGCAGCAGGTGGGGGGTGGCTGGAGGAGGGGGTCCCTGGGCTGTGCCTTTGGAGTCTCTCTCCTGTCCCTGGTGAGCAGAGCTCTCTCTGCTCCTGGTGCCCTGTCCTGAGCTGCTCTCCTCCTCCAGGCCCTGCCACCATATTGTGAAATGATTGGGTTGTGAGAGGTGTAGACTCATAGTGGATTAATCCACTTGGATGGACTCACTGGGTGTAGACTAATAGTGGATTAATCCACTTGGATGGACTCACTGGGTGGTGGCTGCAGCAGGTGGGGTGTGGCTGGAGGAGGGGGTCCCTGGGCTGTGCCTTGGGGGTCTCTGTCCTGTCCCTGGTGAGCAGAGCTCTCTCTGCTCCCTGGTGCCCTGTCCTGAGCTGCTCTCCTCCTCCAGGCCCTGCCGCCATCTTGTTCTGCTCCCCTTGGGCCAGAGCCATGGAGTTGGCCAACCAGGGACTGGACCTCGGATGCCATGAACCAAATTCAACTTTTCCTCCTCTAAATTTGTTCTTGTCAGGTCTTTTTTTTTTTTTTTTCTCCCTCCCACAGTAGTGAAAAGAACCAACTGAAGCAACAGGTTATGAAATCTTCTCTACTTTTTCCCAATTATCTGCAAAGGCCCTGGATGAGTCAGCTTTGTGACAGAAATAAGCTCATTGAGATCCAGATGTCTCTGTGGGGCTCAAGGTGTGGAAGGGCCCTGCTCCTGGGCCTTGGCTCCTTGGCTGTGGTCCTGGGGTGAGAACATGGAGGATCCTTGAAGCAGAGGGAGGGGTGGAGCTCCACTCGCCCCTTCCAGGCCACGCCTCCATGACGTCACTTCCACCCACTAGACCCCACCTCTTAAAGGCTCCCTAACGTCCTCATAGACCATCCCCTGGGAACCAGGCCTTCCACACACAGCTTATTGGGGGGACGCACCCAATCCAAACCACAGCAGCACCAATCCATTTCTCACTGGCTGGGGGTACAAAAGTAGGCAGGAGGCCATTTGCTGAGCCTCCTATCACAGACCTCAGGTATACATTAGGCAAGGTGCAAAAAAAAAAAAAAAAAAAAAAAAAAGAACTAAACAAATATGCTTAATCAGAGCAAAAATATGAATGTGTTTCTGAAACTCGTTCTTAAATTTTTGCCCTCTTAATGGAAAGAGAATGGTCTTTGTTTTCTGTGGTCCGTGGGGGGATGTCCTTTGGCAAGATATTTTTTCTCTTTCCAAGGCAGGGATTTCTCAATCAGCTCAGGGGCCCTTCATGTCTTATAGATTATTTGGGGGCATGATATATATGTTATTGTTTAGCTTAAAATCTGCCATTTGCAAGGGAGTTGGGTAGGAAGTAGATCAAAAATTCAGCACTCTGTGTATTGTCCTCACCGTTTCTCTGCTCTTGGACCCTGAGGCTGAAGAATCTGCCCCAGACTCCAGGGGAGATTCTCACCCAGGACTAGTTAAGGATTTCCCAGGAAAAAGAAGCAACTGGATCTATCATCTGTATCATGTCCCCACTTGTCACCTGTCTCTGCATCCATCCGTCCATCTCTCTCTGGGCTGCAGTATTAAGCATGCATTCAACATGTATCTTTATTTTTTGCATTTTGATGCTTTGATATCATGGCCCTCGCTGGCCCTCGGGGAGCTGACCCTCTGGGTGCTGGCCGGTTCCTAGAGATAACAGCAATGTGCATGTGAGCTTGTTCTCCATGTGGATCCTTCAGATCCTCTGCCCATGTCCTCTGGGTGAATATCCCCTGCTCCCCTCACCCCAGGTTCTGCAACCAGGAAATTGGGGCAGTGAGCAGCCCCTGTAGCCCAGAGCAGACCAAAATTATTAACGCTGGCAGATTTGAAAACGTCTTGCTCTGCCTTGCTTATTTCTTTCCATTTAAAATAAAAATTTTAAAATGGAGGCATCTCCTTAAATTTCTTCCTCACTCCCTCTGCCTCCTGACCTACCCCAGTGCCTCCCTGATGGTACCCCATGGCCTGGCATATCCCCTCTTCTCGCAAATGGTCACAAACTCTACTTTCAGTGGTACTCATCCCCTGATCTGGTGGCCCTGCTACACCTAAACAGCAAGAAAACCTTCCTTTCCCTCTGCATAGCTGGGTAGGAGGATGCACTCCTGAAATTCCAGCAATTCAGGAGGCTGAGGCAGGAGGACTGCAAATTTGAGGTCAGCCTCAGCAATTTAGCAAGACACTCAAAATTTAAAAAAGGGTTAGGACTGTGGCTCATGGTAGAGCAACCGTGGGTGCAATACCCAGCACCTCCCCACACATACACACCTGTGTTGAAGTCAAGAGCTCAGTGGTTTGCCAGTATATTAGAACTATCCAGGAAATCTTCTTTCGTTTATTTACTTATTTTTGATACCAGGGATTGAACCCAGGGGCATTTAACCACTGAGCCACATTCCCAGCCCTTTCTATTTTTTTTTTTTTATTTCGAGACAGGGTCTTGCTAAGTTGCTTAGTTCCTCGCTAAGTGGCTGAGGCTGGCCTCCAACTTGCTATCCTCCTGCCTCAGCCTCCCAAGCCACTGGGATTACATGTGTGCACTACCATACTTGACGCAATGAATCTTTCAATCATTCCCAAATCCACACCAGGCCAACTCCCTATGCACTCTCTGGAGTGATAACCATCCATTAGCGTACCTAGAAGCTCTGCACATCATTTCACAGATAACTGTGAAAACTCTTTGGTGATAGCAAGAATTTGGAGAAATCAAAGTGCATTTTAAATTCTCATTCCTTTTCCATTAGATTCTTTTTTTTTTTTTCCCTTTAGTGACCTAACTTGCACAAGACCAGACACCTTCTCTCCAGCATTGACATTTCATTATGACCTTCCCTGCCAAATACGTGGTTCTGTGAGGCAGGTCTTTTCAGGAAGGAACTTTTCAATGTCATTTTCAATAATGGAGAGTTCTACAGAATATTCGGAATTTAAAAGAGTGAACATCATCATCATCAACTCAAAGCAAATACATAATAGTAACTGATTTCTTTTTGTTGGCTGGTCGAAGGCATGGTTTCCAGCAATGCTTTCCGTGTTCTCCAGTGGACAGCAGCAGCCGGGGGCCTGCCCACCAATGAGATAACTTTTGCAAAAATATTGAGAGACCAAGGCTACGCCACTGGACTAATAGGTAGGTACCTTTCTTTCAACTCTGGAGCTCACTACTTTTCTTTGAAGGGTCTATTGAACTCCAAATGTTTGGAAAGGCAACCAGTGAGGTCCCAGGTAATTTCCCAGATGACAGAAATGATGTGGTCTCCCAGGATGCACAGGGGCCACGAGTTATTCAACAAATGTCAACGGGTCAGGTGTGGTGGCACACACTTATAATCAGCAACTTGGGAGGCTGAGGCAGGAGGATTGCATATTGGAGGCCAGCCTCAGCAACTTAGCAAGACCCTGTCTCAAAAATTTTTAAAAAAAAAATAATATATAAAGGGATGGGGAGGGTGCACAGTGATAGAGCACCCCTGGGTTAAATCCCTGGTACAAAATTAAAAGTCAACACATTCAAAAATAATAGTCATATGGCCAGGCATGGTGGTAGTCCCAGCTACTCCAGAGGCAGAGGCAGGAGGATCATTTGAGGCCAGAAGTTGGAGGCCATCCTAGGGAACATACCGATACCCCCATCACACACACAAAAAAAATAAATATCAAAACAACATAAACTAGATGCTCATTGACCAAATGTTTGCATATAACTTACCTCGCTCTGTGCTTCCATGACAAACACGTGTTTTTCTATATCCCAAGAAACCACATTAGATATTGAACAAAAAGTAAGTAAGTGAAACTTCAAGACAACAGACAGGGAGAAGGGAAAGGGGACCACATGGCCACGATCCTGACTTGTAGTGATAACTTTTTTTTTTTTGGTAGCATGGATTGAACCCAGGGACACTCAACCACGGAGCCTCATCCCCAGCCGTATTTTGTATTTTATTTAGAGACAGGGTCTCGCTCAGTTGCTTACGGCCTCACTTTGGCTGAGGCTGGCTTTGAACTCACAATCCTCCTGCCTCAGCCTCCCAGGCTGCTGGGATTATAGGCATGCGCCACGGTGTCCAACTCTGTAGTAATATTTTTTTTTTTATCAGCAATTACTGAACAAGGTTCCCAAGGATATCAGGAGCTAAATGCTACAGGAACCCCTAGATACCCAAATGTTTGGAGGTTCCACGCCTTTATATAACATGGTACAGTGTTGGCATAGAACGTGGACACATCCCCCTGTCGACTTTAAATCACCTTCATAGGACTTAAAATACCCAAAACAATGTCGGTGCTACCCGATTTGTTGCTAGGCTCTATTGTTTGTTGAGTACCAAGGAAAACAATTTGCCTGTGCTCAGAGAAGATGCAAATTTCCCCCCTAACATTTTCTGTCCATGATTGATGGACAGCAGGAATGCCAATAGACGATCAAGGGCTGCTGTGGGACCTTATGTGGAAACCCAGCCTGTAGAGGATCCTGAGAGGATTGTCCAGATGTGACAGAGAACCACCCCCTGTTGGTTTAAGCAAGCTGATTTATGGCAATCTGTCACACCTCTCACGAGAAATTAATACTCAGGGAAATGCTTCCTCTCGGGGCCCTTGTTCCCACAAGGATAAGGTCAGGTGGTGTGGTCATTGGTGTCACAGCCTACACTCCCCCAGCTCCTGGGAGAGAGCTCGAGTAGAGCGAGCATGCTGTTGTAGCCGCCTTTCTGTGCAAAATATGCAGGAAACAACAATTTAAAGAAAGAAAGGTTTACTTGGGGCTCATGTTTTCCAAGGCTCAGTCCCTGGTGGCTGACTCCATGGCTCTGGCCCAAAGGGAGCAGAACAAGATGGCGGCAGGGCCTGGAGGAGGAGAGCAGCTCAGGACAGGGCACCAGGGAGCAGAGAGAGCTCTGCTCACCAGGGACAGGACAGAGACCCCCAAGGCACAGCCCAGGGACCCCCTCCTCCAGCCCCACTCCACCTGCTGCAGTCACCACCCAGTGAGTCCACCAAATGGATTAATCCACTGAGCAGGTTACACCTCTCCTATCCCAGTCATCTCACCTCTGAAGGTTCTTGTAGTGTCTCACACATGAGCTTTTAGAAGAAGAGAAGTCTACTTAGGGGCTCATGGATTCAGAGGTTCAGTCCCTGGTGGGCCGACTCCATGGCTCTGGCCCAAAGGGAGGCAGAACAAAATGGCGGCAGGGCCTGGAGGAGGAGAGCAGCTCAGGACCGGGCACCAGGGAGCAGAGAGAGCTCTGCTCACCAGGGACAGGACAGAGACCCCAAAGGCAAATCCTAGGGACCCCCTCCTCCAGCCACACCCCACCTGCTGCAGCCACCGCCCAGTGAGTCCATTCAAGTGGATTAATCCACTAGAGGGTTACGCCTCTCCTATCCCAATCATTTCACATCTGAAGGTTCTTATAGTGTCACACACATGAGCTTTTAGAAGAAGAGAAGTCTATGTGGGGCTCATGGATTCAGAGGTCCAGTCTCTGGTGGCCGACTCCATGGCTCTGGCCCAAGGGGAGCAGAACAAGATGGCGGCAGGGCCTGGAGGAGGAGAGCAGCTCAGGACAGGGCACCAGGGAGCAGAGAGGCATAGAGAGAGGGAGAGAGAGAGAGGAGCCAAGGACAAGATAGAGACCCCAAGGGCGTGTCTCCAGTGTCCTAGTTCCTCCATCTGTGCCCCACGTCTCCGTCTCCGTGGCTCTGGGTTGGGGTGAGGCAGAACATCATGGCCGAAGGGCTTGGTCTAGGAAAGCAGCTCAGTTCATGGCAGATGGAGAGCCGAGGGCAAGACAGAAAGGGGCCAGGGACATGGTGTGTGCTCCCACCAACCTCCTCCCATCAGCGTCTCCTGGAGCCCCCTCCCAGGGCCTGTGTGACTGTCTTCTATCTTTCAGTGGATGAATCCCTCCAGGAGGCCAGAGCTGACCTAGACCCACTGCGTCCCTAAAGCTCACCTGTGCCATTGCTGCCTTGGGGTCCGAGGCTGCAGTGCAGGGAGATTTGGGGCGACACGGCAGACCCAAACCATGATATATGTGATGCCTACTGTTTGCCTCTCCTCCCCCAGGAAAATGGCACCTGGGGCTGAACTGTGAGTCTCCCCGCGATCACTGCCACCACCCGCAGGCCCACGGGTTCGACAGCTTCCTGGGGATGCCCTTCTCCATGATGGCCGACTGCGCGCGCTGGGAGCTGTCGGAGAAGCGCGCGGGCCTGGAGCGCAGCCTGGGCCTCTGGGTCCAGGTCCTGGCCGTGGGCTCGCTCACGCTGGCGGCGGCCCGCCTCACCCGGCTCACCAGCTCCTGGCTGCCCGCCCTCGGGGCCGCCCTGGCGGCTGCTGTCCTGCTCACGGCCGCGCGCTTCGTGGGCCACCTGATCGTGCACGCGGACTGCTTCCTGATGAGGAACCACACTGTCACCCAGCAGCCCCTGGACTTGGACAGGGCCACGCCCCTCCTGCTGCACGAAGTCTCCTCCTTCCTGCAAAGGTGAGCCCCGGGGGGCCGCGCCCTCCCAGCCCCCGACCATGTGCCATGTCCAGCACCTGCTTCTGGCACGTGTGTCTGTTCATGGATGTACACAATAAAGTGAGGGGTTGGATGCATTCTAACCCCATCCTCCTCCCTCGCCCTCAGGGCCCTTCCTCCACTCCATGGATCTCTCTTCTATTTGGATCATATTCCATCTTCTTTTCTTTTTCTTCCCCCTTATTTTTAATCTGGCTTCTGCATAGCACAGAGAACATTTGACCCTTGATTTTATAGGTCTGGCTGATTCACTTAGCCTGATGCTCTCCAGTTCCATCCATTTACCTGCAAAGTCATGCTTCTTCCTAGCTATGTAATACTCCACTGCATATATTCACCATATTTTCTTTCTCCATTCATCCATGGGTGGACACCTCAATTGATTCAGTATCTTGGGTTTTGTGAATTGGCCTGCCATAAACATGAATGTGGCACGCCTCATTTTTCATGATTACTTCCTATCGTAAATATTCATTATATAGCTGATTTCATATTAACCAAATTCTACTGTTAGAATTATTTCCTATCGTAAATATTCATTATATAGCTGATTTCATATTAACCAAATTCTACTGTTAGCTTGTGTGCATGTACAAATATGTAACAACAAAACCCACCATTGTGTATAATTATACTGCATCAACAAAAAGGAGAAAGAATTCATGACCTGACAGCGTTTATAAAGAGAATTTCATGTACAATATCGCTTCTTCTATAACCCACGTTTATAAGCAGAGGCAGCTTCTGAATAACTTAGCAAAATGCTTGTGCAGACAGATGGCAGTGTGCCGTCCTTTATTCCTGGACTGTTAAGTATGTAGAGTTTGAAACTTACAGCATTCAGATAGAAAAGTGTGATGTGGACTTTTAAGTGTAGTTTAAAAGGCAAAATTATCACTAGATAAAGGCATAAGTTTATTTTATTTATTTTATTTTATTTTATTTTATACTATTTTATTATTTTATTTTTATTTATTTTATTTTATTTTATTTACTTTATTTTATTATTTTATTTTTATTTTATTTTATTTATTTTATTTATTTTATTTTATTTTATTTATTTATTTTATTTTATTTATTTTATTTTATCTATTTTATTTTATTTTAATTTATTTATTTTATTTTATTTTATTTATTTTATTTTATTTTGTACTAGGGATTGAACCCAGAGGTCCTTCGCCACTGAACCCTAGTCCCCCAGCTCTATTGATTGATTGATTGATTGACTATTTTGAGACAGGGTCTTGCTGAATTGCTCAGGGCGTCACAAAGTTGCTGAGGCTGTCCTCCATCTTGCAGTCCTCCTGCCTCAACCTCCCCAGTTGCTGTGGTTACAGGCATGTGTCACCATGCCCTACCCTTTAAGATTCTTAAACATGAGATCCTCCTCCTGCCCAAGAGCAGTTTTGTGGGGACAAAAGCAGAGACAGGCGGCAGGTTAGACCCGCATTCAGGGTCCCCTGGCCTTCAGTATGGAATTTGTCACAATAGCAAGGACACTCCTCCTCGCCTCTCATTCACTGTTAGGAATAAGCACGGGCCTTTCCTCCTCTTCGTCTCCTTTCTGCACGTCCATGTTCCTCTGGTCACCACCAAAGGCTTCCTAGGGAGGAGTCGTCACGGGTTATACGGGGACAACGTGGAGGAGATGGATTGGATGGTGGGTGAGTGTCCTGCCCCGGAGAAGCCCCGGGGAGAGATGGCCACGCCCTGGTCCTGCATGTAGACCAAACCATGCCCCAGAGAGGCCCTGGGACCCATGCCACTGGGAGCCGGGATAATGCCCCAGATCACCAATGCCCAGGCTGTCCCCATCATGCCCCCGCGGGCTCCCGTTAGACACGGACACGACACACTGACTTGAGCAGCTTTTTCAAAAAATGCATGAGACCGCACACCCAGGAGCTGGCTCTGGGCGCGACTCTGTGGCCAGCAGCCCCCACGCTGTGCCCTCTGCAGGACACATCCTTGACACGTTAGACCAGGAAGGTCTGGCCGATCGGACCCTCGTCCACTTCACCTCGGACCACGGGGGATGCTTGGAGTCTCGCCTGGGAACCAACCAATATGGAGGCTGGAATGGAGTCTACAAGGGTGAGGCTCACAAAGGGCCCCAATCCGCTCTGGCCAGTGGCCTCTCCCCAGCCCTTCCCAACCCTGGCATTGAAAAGGCACCACCTGACCCCCCAAATTTGCAAACACGGGTGCATATGGACTTGAATTTCTTTCCAGCTCAAAACACTGTAGAAACTCTAATTGCCATGCTCACATTTTTTTTTTTATTTTTTAATTTTTTTGCACACGTGGTTTTGGGGATATTGACAGAGCTCTGCAGCCATTAGCACTGTAGAATTTCAAAATATTTTCATTGTCTTAGGAAAAAAAAAATCCCTGTGCTTTTAGCAGTCATTCCTTGATCTGTGGGTGCCCCGCCTCCCCAATCACCAACTCCTCTTCTCTCCCTCCATCTCTTCCTGCTCCAGATAGAAGGTTCCCCGTGGTGTGGCCTTGGTGTCGGGCTTCTTTGATTGAAGAACCATGTTTTCCAAGTTGATCCTGTGGCACGATATGCCAGGGCTTGGTTCCTTTTTATAGAAATGATCTGCCCTCCAGTGGATGGTCCACACCAAGGGTGCCAGGTTCAGATTTTAGGAGGGATGCATTCAAGGTGGTGGGCACCTGGCAGCCTCATTGTGTTCGATGCCAGGTGCCCACCACCTTGAATGCATCCTGTTTCCATCTCTGCCAATGTTCCATCTGTGTCCCCTGGAGGGTCCGTGACGTGGCCCTTTCCAAACCCTTTGCTTCTGTCTTCCCCCTTCTGCCAATTTGAACGCACCTGAGCAGACAGAGGTAGCTCCCTCCTGCATCCACTCGGAGTCACCTGGGTCAACGCCTGCTGATCTCATACTACATCATTTTCTCTTCACAGGAGGCAAAGGCATGGGCGGCTGGGAAGGGGGCATCCGTGTCCCCGGGATCTTCCGGTGGCCTGGGGTGCTACCTGCCGGTCGAGTGATCCAGGAGCCCACCAGCCTGATGGACGTGTTCCCCACCGTGGTCCAGCTGGGGGGCGGCCAGGTGCCCCAGGACAGGTAGAGAAGGGACCAAAGAAAGCAGTTCCACTTTGTGGACAGAAAATACGTGTGTGGGGAGATGGATTTGCAGATCTCAAGTTGCACAAGCAATTGCATGAGATATCCCTGTGTGTGTGTGTGTGGAGGTATATATGTGTACTCACAGCTATATCTGAATATATGCGACTACCTCATGCAGTTTAATCACGGTGTTATGTGCAATGCAGTATACATCGTCCAATTGATAGACTCAGATTTATATACTCAAATATATACCCTATCATGTATTTGCATATCTCCCATGACACATCCAATGGCAAGAGCTGTATAAGTATATACCCGAATTTATGCATATATCTCATGCAATTGAATCACATGTCCATGAATTTTAATATACTGCAGCAGAATCTAATTTATACACGAGAGACACCTAGCACATGTATTCATACAGCTCACATTTCAGATCCATTCATGATATATATGAAAACATGAATCAAAGCTGTACCATTTAATTATGTTCAGACATTCTCATATACACACTAGAAATCTACTTCTCATATTTATCAGGAAACTGTGTGGACAACAATTTTAAAGGCTTCATGATGTTTTCTTTTAACAACCCCATTAGCCTTATTATTATTATTATTAAAGTACTGGCATTGCTGGGCACAGTGGTGCATGCCTGTAATCCCAGTGGCTCAGGAGGCTGAGGCAGGAGGATCACAAACTGGAGGCCAGCCTCAGCAACTTAGCAAGGCTCTAGCAAATCAATGAGACCCTGCCTCGAAAATAAATAAATAAATAGGCCTGTGGTTGTGGCTCCGTGGTTAAGCACCCTGTGTTCCATCTCTGAAACCAAATTAAAAAAAAAAAAAAAAAAAGTAAAATTGCATCTGTCCTGAATAACTATTTAGACAGCATTCGCACCGTATTCAGCATTCTGAGGCATTTGCATTTGATTTAAAGTATGTAGGAGCGTGGACATGGGTTATTAGCAAATACTACACCATTTAAATGAGTGTCCTCCGATTGCAGGACTGGGGTCCAGGGGGGTCCTGCGCTCGGTCCCCATTGCAGGACAGTGATGGGCAGTGCACTATGCAAAGCTGTGACTGCCAATCAGAAGAGGTAGACGCAGCCTTTGGTGGCACAAGCCTGCAGACAAGGTCCCTGGTACCCGAAGCTGACCTCCTCCCACACAGAACAGGGCGGGCGCGGTCGGATGAGCTGTATTTGCAAAGAGAAGAGGACAGGGCGGACAGATAAGGAGATGCCACTCCCTGTGACCATCCCCGAGAGCCAGGGCTGCCCGGCCTTGTTTAAGGACACGGCATGTTCTACGGGGCTCAAGGTCGATGGCGTGTAAAATAGAGAGGCTTGGCTTAGTTTTCCCCCTCCAAGGCAAGTTGGGGGTCGCCAAATGCAACCAGGTGAGCGGGTTACATTGTATCCAAAGGTGCCACCCATCAAAACAAGCGAGCTGGTTACACTGTATCTAAAAGTGATGCCAGTCAAACCCACAAGCTGGTTACATGGTATCCAAGGCGATGTCCCCAGGCTTCTGGGCCCCCCAGGCCCCCCAGCCCTTCCACACCTGCACAACTCTCCTTCCTCTCCTGGGATACGCTCAGCAGGGCCCCTTGGCGCCCCCTGGTGCTGAGTGTCCTGTGCTCCCTGCAGAGTGATTGACGGCCGGGACCTGCTGCCCTTGCTCCTGGGGACCGCTCAGCACTCGGACCACGAGTTCCTGCTCCATTACTGCCAGAGGTTTCTGCACGCAGCCCGGTGGCAACAACGGGACCAGGACCGTGAGTACAACGAGGTCCCTTACAGACACAGACACCCAACACCCTGTGACGAGGCTTCTGGTGGCTCTAGACAGTGCATGATTGCTCCTGAGGTCACTTTTACTCAGTGACACTTGACCCCATTTTCACTGTCCCCTCCGCATGGCCATGTTCACCCTCTCTGCCTCACCCACTTGCCAGCAGCAGAACTGATTCTTCTTTTTTTAAAATCCAGTGCTTGACCAGGTGCAGGGGTGCACCCCTATAATCCCAGCCACTCAGGAGGCTGAGGCAGGAGGACCGAAAGGTAAAGGCCAGCCTCAGCCTCTTAGTTAGAATCTGACTCAAAATTTACAAAAAAAAAAAAGAAAAAAGAAAGGGCTAGGGATGTGGCTCAGTGGTAAGGCACCCCTGAGTTCAATTGCCAGGACTAAATAATAATAATAACAAGAACAACAACAATAATAATAATAATAATATCAATCCAGGTCTCAGAATTTCATAATCAGGTAATTGTCCCATTTAGCGATACTTGTTTTCTGCCCCCCACATTTGTCTTTGCCTCTCTATCCCTTTGCCTTCCTGTCTCTTTGCTACTGTGGATTTGCTTTCTGGACCATGATGCAGTCACGTCCGACTCTTTTGCATCAAGAAAGCAAGCAATTCAGTTAAAAAAGATATATATTGAAATAAAGCACATCATAAAACTGAATGTTTTCAAATGTTCAATGAGGGGCAGTTGATATATTCAGTGTAGTACAACACCACCCCAATCTGGTTCCTGAACATTTTCCTCACCCCCTAAAGGGAGCCCTCCTACTTAGCATTTATTCCTCCTCCTCAGACTCCCCATTGTTTGTTTCTGTGGATTTGCTCATTTCTGCACATTTCATACAAAAAGTCCTGCACAGGCTCTGCATCAGCCTTCTTTTCCTGAGCATAGTGTTTTCCAGGTTCACATATGGTATAGCCAATGTCAGAGGTTCCTTCTTTTTCAGGGCTGTGTAATATTCCACAGAGTGGCTGCATTAAATCATATCTATTCGGGTCTTTTTTGGGAGAGAGGGGTAACTATGGATAGAGCCCAGGGGCATTCAACCCCTGGGCGATGTCTCCAGCCCTGGTTTGTATTTTATTTAGAGACAGGGTCTCACTTAGTTGCTTAGGGCTTCGCTTTGGCTGAGGCTGGCTTTGAACTCTCGATCCTTCTGCCTCAGCCTCCCGAGCCACTGGGATCACAGGCATGGGCCCCCTCACCTGGTGCTATTCACCTCTTGATGGACACGTGGGTGAGTCCTGCTGTTGTCCTGACGTCATCTCTCTGTGATTCTCGCCCCTCCACCAGGAGCAACCCTGTGGAAGGTGCACTTTATGACGCCCATCTTCCAGCCAGAGGGTGCTGGAGCCTGCTACGGGAAAGTGGTCTGCCCCTGCATCGGGGAAGGAGTGGTCCAGCACGACCCGCCTTTGCTCTTTGACCTCTCCAGAGACCCCTCTGAGTCTCACGTCCTCACGCCCGACTCCGAGCCCCGGTTCCACCAAGTGGTGGGCAGAGTCCGGCAGGCCGTGGAGGAGCATCAGCGGTCACTGGGCACTGTTCGCCAGCAGCTGGGCACCCTGAACAACCTGTGGCGGCCGTGGCTGCAGCCCTGCTGCGGCCCCTTCCCCCTGTGCTGGTGCGACACAGAGGACCAAGGGCAGTGACCATCTACGTGGAAAGAGCCGGAGCCTGGTCCAAACAGCTCTTCACACTGACCTCAGGCATCCGTTGGGTGGTCACCAGTGACTCCGCACATCGACATGAAGTCACTATGCACAATGCACACTGAATGAAACGCACCCTCAGGGGCCACTCTGGGCTCCCAGCAAAGAGCCCAGGACCTCCTGCAATTAGAGGCTGGGACAGAGGACCCCGGTCCAGCCCAGAGGAGGCCACTCTGCAAACAGAAGGTGCTTCCAAATTGCACAGACTTCAGGTGCAGAGGGGGAAAGCCCCGAGGGACAAACCTGATTCAATAAGACATGGCATGTGCCCAGAGATCAAGTCTCTGCTTATCGCTCTCAGTAGCAAGGAAAGCTCCGCCCTCAGGACCCTCTCTCCTCCCCAAAGCCCTTTCTTCCTAACAGCATCAACTGGGAGGGGGGTAAAGAGTCCTATAAAAACTTTTGGGGGGACACCCACACTCGGGTCATTGCACTGGTCAGAGGGCTGCTGGTCACTGTATTAGCCTCCCTGGGCTGCTGTAACAAGTTCTTCAGCATCCTCTGGGATGGGTCACCTTCTTCAGACCCAGCCACACCCTTGACTCTGTTGACTTTGAGGCCCAAGTCCCCACAGAGGCTCCATGTTCTGAACCCATTAAGTGCCAAGTTTTCCATTCTGCAAATGTATCAAGAAAATTAATATTTTAACTGTTATTATTTTATTTTGAGACAGACTCTAAGTTGTTTAGGGCCTTGCTAAGTTGCTGAGCCTGACTCCCAAGTTGCAGTCCTCTTTCCTCAGCCTCCCGAGTCACTAGAATTATCGGTATGCACCGCTACACCTGACTTCAACATGATTATTGACATTGTGCATTAAAATAGGCTGGAAATCATAATGTAGAGCTTATGTTTTATTGCATTAGGATTTAACTGTTATTAGATAACAATGTTCTCTGTTATGTGATGTTTTGAACTTTCTCACCTTCCCCTATTCAAGCAACCACCCTCAAATACCTCTCCACAGGGACGCAGCACCCTCTGACCCCAGAGCATTTGTAACCCAGGATCATGCTCAGTACATTTGATAGTCTACCTAGCAGCACAAAACATACTTACTTTCTGAGATTCTATGACATCTCTGCTCCCAGGACCCAGGGTCTCCTCAATAAACATAGTCTTGTCTGCTGTGGTGGTGCACACCTATAATCCCAGCTGCTTGGGAGGCTGAGGCAGGAGGATCATGAGTGCAATGTCAGCCTCAGCCATGGTGAGGCCCTAAGAACTATGAGAAGCCCCGTCTGTAAATACAATAGAAAATACGACGGGGGTCGTGGCTCAGTGGTGGAATGCCCTGAGTTGGGTCTTCTGAGCAAGCATGAGAAGGCTGTGCTACAGCATCTTTACTAAAATTAGGCAAAATGTTTCAAAACCAAAAATTTCCTGACAGATAACAGCTGTGGGGGGTGAAAACATGAGGTTAAGGAGTTACTGAAAGCTCCATCCTTGTCCCCAGTGCCAATCCAATAATGAGGACACAGCTTTGGTGGGGGCAGAGTTTATTGCTTTGTTAGCAAAGGAGAGGCACAGGAGCTACCGTCCCAGAGGCCACGACTCTGCCCATCAGCAGGAACAGGGGGCTTTTTTTTTTTTTTTTTTGGAGGGGTGGGGTGAAAAACAAACCTCTACCTCAGAGCAAAGCCTGTCCAAGGAAGGGACATGACCTTTGTCCTTGGAAAGACCCACAGAGCACTCCTAGGCACATACCCACCCTGCTGAGTTGTTTATCTACAAATAACAGGAGAGATTGGCTGTGCCAGGTGACCCTGACTCAGTCAGGCTAGGTGGGGACCCATAGCAACCCCCTAGCAGCCACCAATCAGCATGAGACAGGGAAATACCTGGGATGCCAGATGACCCTCCCAGTACTTTGTGGTGTTGGGAAACCCCATAGTTCAGTAGGAACACTCCTCTTGGCTTAAACCAATCAGTTCAAAGGAATCCCCCTCTTGAGCTCACCAATCACCCTTAACCCAACTTGTTCCCGCCGGTGAATGTGCTAATCATGTTTTAGAGTTGTTATTTGATTTTCCCCACGGTGTGTGATGATTTGCTAAGAGATGCTATGATGTATGTGAAGTCCCTGCCTTCCCCCAGAGAGTGTATAAAACTGCTGCAAACCCTGGGCTCGGGGCCTCTCAGCGTCACCAGTTGCGGTGTGCACGCGGAGGACTGAGCTAGCTCGCAATAAACATCTCTTTGCTGCTTACTTCCAATCTTGGTCTCTGGTGGTCTTTTAGGGGTCCCGATTTTTTTTTTTTTTAGAGAGTGAGAGAGGAGAGAGAGAGAGAGAGAATTTTTAATATTTATTTTTTAGTTTGGACACAACATCTTTGTTGGTATGTGGTGCTGAGGATCGAACCCGGGCCGCACACATGCCAGGCGAGCGCGCTACCGCTTGAGCCACATCTCCAGCCCATGGGGGTCCCGAATTTGAGCATAACACTGGGGAACCAGGGATTGAACTCAGGGCACTCAACCACTGAGCCCCATCCAGAGCCCTATTTTGTATTTTATTTAGAGACAGGGTCTCCCTGAGCTGCTCAGGGCCTCATCTTTAAATGGGCTGGAACAGAGCTGCTGTGCTGGGAGTTCCCTGGAGGACGGAGCTCCCACAGCATGTGACATTGAAGGTACCCTGGGAGCAAGGGAGAGAAGTGCAATTCCTCCCCGAGACCCAGGGCACGGGGAGGCACTGCACCTGGCCTGGGGCTCAGGAGCAGAATGGGACCCGGGTGTGCTCAGGGTTTGGTGGAGAGGGTCTAGCACCCACGGGCATGGGTGAGGCACTGGGTTAGATTCCCAGGACCACATGTAAATAAATAAAGGTTCATTGACACTAAAAAAAAAAAAAAAAAGTCTCACTTTTTTGCAGACAGTCTCACTTCCTGCAGGCCCAGCTGGATCTGGAATCCACAGCTAAGGCTGGTATGTTTAGTGTGTATGTAGGTGTAGGTATATAGATGGACAAATGGACAGACAGACACACTGATATGTTAATGAGTGGATGGATGGCTGAATGGGTTGGTGGATGAGGGCAGGCCTGCGTGGATGGATGTGGATGGATGCGTGGACAGATGGTTGGATGGGTGGATGGATGAGTCAATGGATAGGTGGATGGGTGGATGGAGGGGTGGATGGATGGATGAATCAATGGATGGGTGGGTGGGTGGATGGAGAAGTGGATGGTTCGATGGGTGGATGGGTAGATGGAAGGATAGATGGGGGATGGATGGTTGGATGGATGGACATGTGGATGGATGAATGGTTGGATTAAGGGGTGGATGGTTGGAAGGATGAATGGATGGGTGATGGAGAGGAGGATGGGTGGATGGAAGATGAATTCGTGGATGGGTAAATGGGTGAATGGATGGGTGGAGGAATATATGGGTAGATGTGTGGTTGGATGGTGTCAGATCAGTCGGGTGTCAGATGGCCAAAGGAGGCAGATTTAAAAGGGCGGCTGAACAGGCTTTATTGAGATATCACTCCGGGGCAGAACTCCATCAGACCCACAGAGGGGACAGGAGAAGGGTCTGAGGAGACACCGCGTGGAAGCTCGACAGGACTGGACTTTTATGGGGCTTACAGCAGGAAGGGAAGGGCTTGGGACAGGAAAAGGGTGTTTTTAGGGTCCCTTGTACCCTTGGAGTTGGTCAGGGGAGTTGCCTGAACTCCAGGATTGGCCAGGGGGTCCTGCTGATTGACAGGCGTTAGTCAGAAGATCTGGCTGATTGACAGGCGTTAGTCAGGAGATCTGGCTGATTGACAGGCGTTTCCACCGGCATCTGATTGATGTTCTTTCCGGTGCGGGCTGCTTTGTTCTAAGTTGCCACTAAGTTGCCACCACCGACCTAACAGATGGCTGGAATGGTGTATGGCTGGATGGTTGGATGGATAGGTGGATGGGTAGATGGAGGGGAGGATGCATGAATGAAAGATGGATTAGTGATGGGTGGATGGATGGGTAGATGGGTGGATGGAGGGGTGGATAAGAGGATGGGTGTGTGGGTGAGTAGATGGTTGGATGGATGGATGAATGGGTGGATGGTGGATGGGTGGGTTGAGGGGTGGATGGGTGGATGAGTAGATGGTGGATGGACAGATTGGTGGATGTGTGAATGGAGAGGCAGATGAGTGGATAGGTGTGGATGGATGGGTGGATTGGTGGGTGGGTGGGTGAGTGGATGGGTGGATGGGCTGGTGGATAGGTGGATGAATGGATGGATGGGTGTATGGGTAGATGACTGTATAGATTGGTGGATGGGTAGATGGGTGGATGGGTGAATGGATGGATAGATGGATTGGTAATGGGTAGATGGGTGTGTAGATAGACCAATACATCATGCATGTGTGAGAAAATGGAGAGATGGGTGGAAAGAGGGATGGCTGGTACATAGACAGATGGATAGATATATAGACAGATGCATGCTGATGGATTTGCGGTAAAATTCTTGTGACTTGCTAACCCTGAGAATAAAGGGCTTAAAACAGAGTACAGTTTTACAAGGCTTTATGAAATCATGTACACAGCTTAGGCAAAATAAGAAAACTCCCCACACTTTCTAAGACCCTCTGGCCTCCATAAGCCCCCATTTTGGCCCTGGCTCCCCCACACCCCACTAAGACATGATTTTTGCCCTAATCCTCAGTCATACTGGGGATCAGGGTTTCTGTGAACTCAGGATATGTGAGTGTCTTTTGGACTCACTGCTTTCAAATCCTTTGGGTCTGAACCCAGCGGTGGCATTGCTGGGTCATATTGTGATTCAGTCTTAAGCTTTTGAGGGGTCACCATATTGTTCTGCCAAGGGCCACCTGGAACCCCAGGAGCTGAGAGAGGCAGGAGGAGCTCCCTGGAGCCCGTGGAGGGAGCTGGACACCATTGTAAGAGGCAGGTCCTGTCCACACCTTGACCCCAGCACCTGTGAGTGGGACCTTGTATGGAAACAGGGTCTCTGCAGAGGTCGTTAGTGAAGGGTCTGAGATGGGCTCCTCCTGGGTCAGGGGGCCCTCATGCCATGGCCGTGTCCTCCCAAGAGACAGAAGAGGGGACACAGACACAGAGGGAAGGCCATGTGGAGATGGAGGCAGAGACTAAAGTGACGGGGCCACCAGCCAAGGGTCATCTGGAGCCCAGGAGCTGGGAGAGGCAGGAAGATACCTTCCTGGATCCTTGCAGCCCTGTGACCCCTGGTCTCAGCCCTCTGCCCTCCAGGGATGGGGGAGGGGGTGGTGGTCATGGATTGCTTTTGATTGAAGTCTCTTTGTTTAAGTCTCTTATTACAGCAGCCCCAGGAAAACCCTCACAAACTCAGCCCCGCCTCAAGTTTGAGAGCGCTAAGACCCTATTTTTACTCTTGGAAAAGAATCATGTTTGGTGCTGAGTTTTGCAGCACTAAGAAATTTCATTTGCACTGGTCGATTTTAAGTAAATTATTCCCCTAAACTGCACACACACACAGCACCACCCCACCACCCAAACCACACTGTTCCCCAGTGTATGGTTCCCATAGCAACCAACATCCCCGATGCCCAGATCATCTGCCAAGAGCAGAGGGCTTGGAGTGTTGGAAAAACTTTCAGTTCACAACTACTAGCTAGGAGCAGCTCAGAGTGCTAGGAAAACCTACGATTGATCGATCGATCGATCGAACACCTATAGGACGGGGCACTCTGCTCTAGCGCGCGCCTATGAATCCACATCCTCAGCACTTGTGGTCAGCGTGGTCAAGCTACCAGACTACCAGGTCAGGAAAACAAGAGTCAAATGTTTCAGGGCATGTAATGCCCCAAGTCATAGCCCCCCTCCCTTAGGGACAAAGACCCTTCCAGACTGCCTTCCCTCAGGGCAGCAATATTTAGTGCTTCCTCATAGTGCGGTTACAGTAGGCAGAAAATGACTGGCTTATCGATGTTAAGGTGTTTATGTGTGACTGGCAGGCACACCCCCCTCGAACCCTATGACAATTGTGTGCATTCCAAAAATAAACCGAGCTACTGGAGGGTGGCCTGAGGTGGGTCTCCAGCCAGTTCTCTCACCACTTCCCGGAGTCTGTGTGTTGATTCCGCGTCTCTCCCCCGTGTGAAAAGGTAGCCCAGTGACCAGCGACCACGAAGGGACATAGGAACACATACGTTGGAGGTGTTCGGTGATTTTGGCTCACAGGTCTGCAGAGGCATACCAAGAGAAGAGGAGAAGCAGCCTGGAGTCCCTGCAGGGAAAAACAAAAAAGGCCAAAAATAAATGGATTTGGCGTGCAAAGTAGAAGCTGCAGAGCAGTAAGGTGTGAACAGGACGCACATCTAGAAGGCAGAGGTCTGGGGAGGGCTTGATCCTGGCATCCAGCCAGTGGAAAGAAGGAGGCTACCCAACTCCTGTGATGCCTACTGAGCCCTGAGAGAATTATCCAGCCGTGGGAAGCCTCTGGTTTTGCACGAGGTCCAACAGCCCAAAGCGAACCAGGGAGGAGAAGCAGCTACTGCCACACAATCAAGATGAACTGAGAGAGGCCCATT
Source organism: Urocitellus parryii (assembly GCF_045843805.1). Classification (NCBI taxonomy): domain Eukaryota; kingdom Metazoa; phylum Chordata; class Mammalia; order Rodentia; family Sciuridae; genus Urocitellus; species Urocitellus parryii. The sequence continues at coordinate 974,030 of NC_135548.1, forward strand.
TCCTCTTTGCACCCAAATTGGAGATTCCCAGCAACCAACCGGATCCTGAGCCCTCGAAATAAGAAAGTTCCCTCCACTTTAACCCCATGAAAACAGCGCCGAGGTCCCCTCCTTATCCTCGCAGGACACATTGCTAAACTCTCAGAGGAGGTAGAAAGTTCAGCTGGCACCTAACTCTATAGAGACTGTACTTTTCCAGTATATATAGATGCCTGTCATAATGTATGATTCAAATCATAATAAAACACAACATTTATTACAATATGCTGTGACAAATGCCTGACTTACAAGTTCTTCACTTCTGTTTTTTTTTTTTTTTTCCATTTATTTTTGGACACCGGGGAACTGAATCCTGGGAGATTTCTGACCACTGAGTGTATCTGTCGCTACTGCATGCCTCACCAAAAACACCCCGTGACCCTTCTGTCTCTTTGTTTTGTCGCCAGACCTGTCTGCGCTCCTCCCTTGTTAAGGTCTTTTGAGCTCAACTCTCAGTAAAGCGCGGGCGAACTTGGCGAGAGTTGGGGTTCAGAGCCCGGGGCCTGCGTGTGGGGTCCTCGGTGGGTCAGGAGGTGGCTGACGGTTGGCAGGCGCCTTGGCCCACAGTGCGCGGAGCCAAGGCTGCGCTAAGGGGCAGGCAGGGCACTGGGAGGACTGGACCAGCAGGGACACTAGGATTTTAAACCACAGATGGGGGAGTCACAGCAACCCCAGAGACCAGGACAGCCGGCAGAGAAGGGAGTCCCTGAGCGTCTGAACAGGGGGCCAGGCGCCCCACCGCCCCAGAGGCTACCAGGAGGGTACCAGAGCGGGTCCTGCGCTCCACCCGCCCCAGCACCGGAGGGACTGGCTGTCCCAGACGCGCTGGGGGTGGGGCAAATGGGGAGGGCGGACGTCACTGTGTGTGTGGGGGGGGGGACCAAGCCCTGCTGGGGGAGGGTAGCCAGAAGGAAGGGGCAGGGGCTGCCGTAGATCGTGTGGGTGGGGAGAGGAGACTCGGCGCCGTGGGGGTGGGGGACCTGAGGCTTGTCTCACTGCTGGAGGGACGGGGGCGCCCTGGGCGACTTGGAAGACTCTCGTGACCTAGCCATGGTGGGGGGGGGCGGGGATGGGGGAAAGTCAAGGGTCCGCAGTCCCTGTTTTTTAGTAGAGGATCCAGAGGGGGCGAGGGGTGTCGGCGGGCACAGCTACCCTGGGGCGGGATGGGGGACTTAGGGACCTCCGAGCAGGACGGGGCGTGGCCTAGAGTGAGGGGCAGTAGAAATGCTGGGGGCGGGACAGGGGCGGGCCTTTGGTTTGGGCTCCGCGGAGCTGCCCCAGGGTGGACTGATGCGCCCAGGAGAGAACTGGGGAGCGACTTAGGAGGGAAAGGGGCGGCGCCCGGGTCCAGTGGCGGCCCTAGAGTTGGAGGGACCGTCCGTGCTGGGGGGAGGGGAGAGAGGCCCGGGAGCGGGACAGCAGTGGCTTAGACTGTTCCTGGGGGCTCCCCAGCAGCATCAGGGAGGGGGCGCGGGGCGTGCGGGGGTGGGGGTGGGGGGCTCCAGGTGGGCCCCGGGTGGGGACCAGGTGCTTTTCAGGTAGTGAGCTGACGAGAGGGCCATATGGGGAGGAGACTGGACAGGAGTCTCAGCAGGGGACGGGAGTCTCAGCGGGGTGACGGCCATGTTGGGGGAGGGGCAAGATTGTGTTTTACTAAATGTGTGTGACAGGCTGTGGCTGGGGAGGGAACCCAAGCCCGTGGCGGGGGAGACGGACCCGGACGGGACATGGAGGCCTTTGGTTTCATAGGGGAGACACGGGCATCGGGCTGCGTGTCTTCAAAAGTGCGTTTGTGGGAGGGGGGCGTGGACCCTGGAGCGGCCCCGCGGGCGTCGCTGGCACAGTTTCCGCGGCTCGATCCGGGGGCCCCCCTCCTGCTCAGCCTGTGCCCCCTCCTCCCTGCTCGGGCCCCCCTCCACCTCCCTCTGCGCCCCACCCCAGCCCTGCGCAGAGAAGGCGTCCGGGGCTGGGTTTCGGGGACCCGCTGTCTCTCGGGGCATCTCGGCTTCCTTCCCTCGCCGGGCCCGAGTGGGACCGAGTCCTGGGGTCCGCGAACCTGGCGGTGTCCGAAGCGCGTCCCTTGGCCCTGCGTGCGCCCCTCTGCGGGAATCCCAAGGCTGCGCGCTGGCGCTCCTGCAGGACGTTGATCCCACCTGCGCCGGCCTGGCGTCTCCTCCCATCGGGTGGGCCTTGGGTGTTGGCAGCTGGAAACAGGTTTTCCGGGGTCCCGGCTGCCCGGCGAGGCTGGGGCTTCGGGAGCTGTTTAACTCGAGTGGAGCCCGAGCAAGGTGCCTCCAGGCAGCCAGGGAGGCACAGGGGACTCTATTTCTTCATCCCACCCAGGGTCTTGGACAGCCCCAACTCTATCATAGAATTGGTGCGAGTTCAGCTCCATCAGGCTCCTCGTGTGGAACCTGTAGGGTGCTGGACTGGAGCTCCGTGGTTGTGCACAGGGCCTGGGGTGACTGCGTGCTAAGATAAAGGGACCCTGGGCCAAGGGACTTGGAACGCAGAACATGCATGATGGCCTTGGCCCTGGTTCTTCCATAGAGGCAGATAATCTTTGTTTTCACTGTTCCAAGCCAGTTCCGTATTTTTACCAAACCAAACCGGAGCCCCCCAAAGGTCAGGGCTGCCCTAAACCCTTGGGGATGGGGCATTTGTTGAAAATATACGCAGGAATCTCACCCCTCTCAACTCGGAGTTGGAATCCCCAGAGGTGGTGCTGGGATTGGAGAAACAGTCTTTGTTTTTTTTTTTTTAAATTTGCAAATTTAAATTATTTGCTTTTCCATATGTGCTCGGATTTACAGATGGGGTCATATCCAGAAACCCCAAATACAGTACCTTGGGAATGCATTTGTCAAATCTCACCTTCGAATATCCTAGATTAGCCGCGCAGTATGTTGTATGGATTGTTTCCTCATCCCAGGAAGACTAATACAGTGACCAGCAGTCCTCTGACCAGTGCGATGGCCTCAGAGTGTCTGGAGCTGCCACTCAGGAACTGAGCGATGAGAACGTGGAGAGTGGATGGACTGAACCGGGATGCCCCTCTGTCTGGGCTGGTGATGTAGGTGGCCTTTCCCTTGCTCTGCCTATGATGCCCACACAGCACATGAGATGGGCGTGGCCTTTTAGCTGTCAGTCAATCTGCTGACAGTAGACATCAGGAAGCTAGACTCCACCCCCAGAAACCTGACCCCTTTGCACTTCTTGGGATAGAATATTCCGTGGAATCTGCCTTTGTGTGCCCCCTCTATCAGAATAACGAGTTCTACTGGCTGTCTCTCTTTCCACGGACCCCTGGGGTGGAGGGCCATTTCCAGAATTTGAAAAGGTACTTCTGTGAGCTCGTCTGCTGCCTTCACTATTTCATGAACTTATTGGAATAGTCAGGTTTGTGAACCCAGCATAAATTGCCAGCTAGGATAGATGGCGACTTGAGTGTGGGTGACCCCAGGTTCCTGCGTGGAATCCAAATCCCAGGTGCTGGGGTTGGAGGTGAGACTCTGGGAGGGGCTGAGATCTTGAGGTGCAGCCATAAATGGAAGGAGGGTCCTTATCAAAGAGACCCAGAGAGTTTGCTGCCTTCCCACATGTGAGGAACCAGGAGAAGGAGCCATCTGTGAGCAGGAAGCAGCCCTCAGAGACCCAGGGGGTCTGCCACACCTGGATCTCTGGCAGCAGTCTGCAGAGCTGAGAGCAGTTGGGGTCTGTGGTCTGTAGCCACCACCCCCCTTCCCCCTGGCTGGGTGTTTTGTTACAGCAGCCCAGGAAGACTGTCACACTGACCACCAGCCCTCGGACCAGGCAAATGACCTGAGTGTGGATGTCCCACCCAGAAGTCTTATATGGAAATCTTTACCCCCCCCCCCAGGTGATGGTGTTAGGAAGTAAGGGCTTTGGGTAGGAGAGCGGGTCCTGAGGGTGGAGCCTTCATTACTATGGAAAGCCATAAGCAGAGACTTGATCCCTTGGCACATGCCATGTCTTATTGAGTCAGGTTTGTCCCTTGGGGCTCCCCCCCTCCCTGCCGCACCTGCAAATCTGGGCAACCTGGAAGCACCTTCTGTTTGCAGAGTGGCCTCCTCCAGGCTTGACCAGGGCCCTCTGTCTCAGCCTCTAATTGCAGGAGGTCCTGGGCTCTTTGCTGGGAGCCCAGAGTGGCCCATGATGATTGTGCATAGTGACTTGATGTTGATGTGGGAAGTCACTGGTGACCACGGAATGGATGCCTGAGGTCAATGTGAGGAGCTGTTTGGACCAGGCTCCGGCTTTTCCCACGAAGATGGTCACTGCCCTTGTTCATCCATGTCTCACCAGCACAGGGGGAAGGGGCCACAGCAGGGCTGCCGTCGTGGCCTCCAAAGGTTGTACAGAGTGCCCAGCTGCTGGGGAAGGGGCTCAGGGACTGCTGATGGAAGTTGCAAGTTGTAAGTTGAAGGGAGCCACAAGACCTTTCACAGTCAGCTGTACTACAAGTGGATACCATTGAATTATGAAAAGTTCAAAGTACTGCTGTCTGGAATGTCTTACCCGAGGGCCTTGGGTCAGCCATCTCCAGTTGGCTCTGTGGGGCTCTCAGTGTGGCTGTCACTGTCACACTGAGCAGGTGAATGGGTCTCCAAGCCAGGACTGAAAAACCAGCCTCTACCTCAGAGCAAAGCCTGTCCAAGGAACAGGGCATGACTCTTGTCCTTGGAAAGACACACAGAGCACTCCTAGGCTCATAACCACCCTGCTGAGTTGTTTGTCTACAAGTAACAGGAGAGATCTGCAGAGCCAGGTGTCAGGCTAGGTGGGGACCCATAGCAACCCCCTAGCAACCACCAATCAGCATGAGACAGGGAAATACCTGGGATGCCAGATGACCCCCAAGTAGTTTATGGTGTTGGGAAACCATGTAGTTCAGCAGGAACACCCCTCTTGGCTTAAACCAATCCGTTCAAATGAATCCCCCTCTTGTTCTAGCCAACTACCCCTACCCAACTTGTTCCCATCAGTGAATGTGCTAATCATGTTTTAGAGTTGTTTTATGATTTTCCCGCGGTGTGTGATGATTTGCTAAGAGATGCTATGATGTATGTGAATCCCTGCCTTCCCCAAAGAGTGCATAAAACTGCTGCAAACCCTGGGCTTGGGGCCTCTCAGCATCACCAGTTGCTGTGTGTGTGCACGCGGAGGACCAAGCTAGCTCGCAATAAACACCTCTTTGCTGTTTACATCGATCTTGGTCTCTGGTGGTCTTTTGGGGGTCCTGAATTCGAGCTTAACAGGACCATCAGGACAACACTCTTCTGCCGGTGGCCGTGCCTGATAGCCATGCCTGGGTCACGCAATCAAGAGACCTCCTGCTCAAACTTCCAAGAAGTGGGGGGCTTGCACAGCACACTGTAGCTCCTCAGTCCAAATGTCTTCCTGCGATCTCCAAATAAGAGCAATAAAAGGGAAGCCATCAAAACCACCCGAATTTTATGTTGGCATAGAAGCAATTTTACAAAAACCACATTTGAACGTTCACATGGACTTCATCTTCCAGGTTTGGAGATGACCCTGGAACTGAATGTGAGTCAGAAGACAAAGAGCACTGTGGGTGGCCTTGCAGAGTGGGCACCTTATAGCTGCCCTTTCAAAAGAAGGCCCAGCAGTGGGGAGGACTGGGGTGAGGTCTGCGACCTGTGCTGGACACCTCGGCTGCAGGGAAGAGCGAACACAAAGGCTTATATGTCATGAATATGTGTTGTATGGTGTAAATGTATGCTGTAAAGCATGAATAAATAATACTATGAAAAAACTGACCAAAAGCCCCCCCACCCCCAAAGAAACCCTAGACACAGAGAAAACCTAGCGTAGCCCACAAGCAAAAGTGACGGCATGTGACACCCTCTTCTGCAGGTGGGAAGTGATTGCTGTGGCAGAAGCTGACCTCACGCCCTGAGCATCTCCCCTCCTCCACGCCCTTCCCCCAAGGTGATGCTCTGCCCCCAAAGACCCACCCAGGGCAGTGGCCTTGGCTGGCCATGGACTAAGTCTCTGAAACCATGAGAACAAATTTGCATTTCCCCTCTCAGCGGTTGTCGCCAGGTACCATCACCACAGCATCCAAAAGGGATCGCAGTAGACTCAGGGGGCCTCCAGAGTGGGGTGACATGGATGTACCCAGAACACGGATGAGGGTGCTGCACGCTGCAGTGAGGGACGGTGGCTGTGTGAGGACCGCACAAGGGGAACAGCACGGGGCCCATGGGCTGTGCCAGAGGAGGCCTTCAGGAGCCACGGCCTTGGCCGACCCTTCCCACCTGGGTGCCTTGGAGAGAAAGAGGAATCAACCCAACCTTGAGGCTCACCACAGGCCACCCTGAATTGTGACTCTAGGAGACCAAAGCAGACCCCCAATATGCCCGCTGGTTCCAAGGTTGTTCTTATGAGCAACTGTGGGCACAGCGGTGGCTCTGAAGACCCCGTGGGTGAGGGCATCTGTGCTAGTGAAGGAGTCTCAGGGAGAGGGCTGCTCCCGCCAGCTCGGACACCCCGAGACCTGTCTGCACAGCAAGGCCCCCTGCTCCCCCACCCATCTCCCTTCCCTCCTGTCATCCTCTCCACCATCCCAACACCCGCTGGTTCCATTCTGTACTCCAGAGGCTCCGCAGTCTTCAGCAACCTGGCCCTTTTCTGGGTCTCTACTTGAGGGAGACGCCCCTGAATATGCAAGGGACTGAGTAGCTTCTCTCCCTGAATCTCTCTTACTGCCAATTTAATCCCCAGCAGCCTACAGGCCCTTAATGGGGACAGTTTCCGTGCCAACACCTTCTGAGACCTCTCTTTCACGTCTCTGCAGTCACTCTCTGCTCTCTGGGCTGTGACCTGTGCAGATGCTTCATCCAGTTTCCTGAGTGTACAATCCTGTCCTTGATGCAGGGGGCCTGTTTTCAACACTTCGCCGTGAGCAGAGTACCCCCTGCTGGCCGTCCTGCGTTATGACCGCTTGTTTTACAAGCCTCCTCCGTGGTGTTCAATCTTCAATCCCCAAGTGCTTGTGTGTCTGGTGCACTGCTCCATGTCTGGGTCCCTGCGTTTGCTTCTGTACATTGCTTCCAGGGAAAATGAGTTTTTGTGTTGAGATCCCTTTACTAGTTAGTGTACTTATCTTCCTTTACCCAGTGATCATTGTTAAAATTTTTCTGTAAACTATTTCTCCATAAACTTTAAAAATGTTAATAAATAATAAAGGGCCACTTTGAAGAGATACTGCCTTTTTCCTCCTTCTAGCTGTGTTATCATCGAATTTGGGACCCCCCCAAAAGACCACCAGAGACTAAGATCGATGTAAGCTGCAAAGAGGTGTTCATTGCGAGATAGCTCGGTCCTGAATGAGTCAGGGACACCTGGCACTGCAGATCTCTCCTGTTATTTGTAGATAAACAACTCAGCAGGGTGGGTATGAGCCTAGGAGTGCTCTGTGGGTCTTTCCAAGGACAAGGGTCACGCCCCCTTCCTTGGACAGGATTTGCGCTGAGGTAGAGGCTGGTTTCCCAATAGTTAAACCAGAAAGAAACAATAACCCTGCTCAGCTGGGCCCATAAAGCCTGCATATGAAACCCCACTTGGGGCCCATATGGCCTGTGGTGTTGACACCACTGGTTACGGGGGAGGAGTTCTGCTCCGTCACATGTTGAAGTTTGAACATTACAGAAGCAAGCCCAGGCAAGCACACAAAGCAGGGTTTATTTAAAATTAGTAACATGGACTTCTCCCCAGGAGGAAGAAGGGAGCCATCCTGGTATTCCCAGAAGGGCGCCACTTACCTATGGAGGCCTCCTCCACCAGGTGCTTGCTGATAGTTTTAGTGCGGCAGTTCACTGCAGTGCTCCGGGGACCGAAGGCTCACTCCGAGGCCTTGGAACGTCTCAAGTTGCGCACCCCCTAGAGTGGCTCTCCAGCCCGGAGCCCTGGAGCAAAGGCCAGCTGCAGAATTTCCTAGCGCAAATGGCACTAGCGGAACTGAGAAGCTGCTCTCAAGTTTCCCCAGGAATGACTCCCATAAAAGCTCAGCTGACTGTTAACAATAGATAGAAACAAAAGTCAGTTTGACTGCTTCATCTTAAACACTTAGCAAAGACAGTTAAAACCAAAATACAGCCATTCCTGGGCATTTCAAATAATAATAATTATTATTATTATTATTATTATTATTATTATTATTTAAGGTATACAGTTTATGTTAGCCTCCCCAAAATAAGTAAGACTGGAGGCTACAAAGAAGGATTCTCAGACAGAAGTGTCTGATAACTATAAAAAGAGACTATCAAGAGTAGCTGCCAGAGACAGAAGTTTTTAGTTTAAGGCCTACAGATATTCCTAACCTACACAGGTAGGCTTGGTGTTTGCTAGTATGATTATCCAGCTCTGAGTAACATAATTAAAGGTTTCTCTATTAGACACAGAGCTCATACTAGTAAAAGGATTTTGCAAGATCAGATGACATTAAATTATTAAACTGTATCTTATGGGGAGGGACAAGTGTAACACTTAAAGTTAAATTGTTGGGGTGTAGCGGAGCATTGGAGGGAGAGACCACACAAGAGACTCACTTCATGCAATCGCAGGGGGGAAATTTATTGGGGATCCGTTCCAGCGCGCTGGGACTCTGTGCCCACTCAAGAAGGGAGAGCAGCCCAGAGCCCAGAGCAGAGGTCAAGTGGAGCTTAAGTACACTTTTTGGAGAGGGCGGTGGGCTTTGCATACATCAGAACAAATCATCATGAGGCGCGGGAAAATTGAACAACAACCCTGAGTCAGGATTAGTGCATACATTGGCGGGAACAGATTGGACAGGGGCGATTGGTGCTCCTAAGTGGGGTACACATTCAAACTGATTGGTTTAGGTCCTGCAATGCCTACGTGCCAAGCAACTCGGAACCCTTAGCTATTAAACAACCAGGGAATCAATGGGGACATTTACTAGGCAGTTCCAGCATTGTCCTAACAGCTACAGGGATTACAGGTTTTGGGGGTAGCAGAGGGACTCTAACAATACCTAGTCTTTTACTTTTTAACCCAATCCCTGCACTTTAGAAACTTTAGGATGCCTGGTCTTTTACACTTTAACTCAGACTTTTGCATCTTAGAATCAGCTTAGAAATTTTACCTTTACAAAATGTTATGCTTACAGTCCTGATAACTGGGGATGTTAAAGCCTGGTGAGGGAACTTCTATACAGTGACACGTTCCAGCTGCTTCAACATTTACTCGGTACTCATGGTTTTTGTTTCTCTCATAGAAGCACCATCCCCAGATGACTTTACAACCTGTTCCTCCCCAACCAGACTTCAAACCGAACTGACTTCTAAAAAGCAACTCATGTCCCTCAACTGACTTCTAAAAGGCAACTCATGTCCCTCACGCCGTGCCCCCTCACGTCACCCCCTCTCAGCTCAGAAGAAGCCAAAATGAGCCATGCCTCTCTTCTTACAACAATGGAGCCCAAAATAGACTGTCAATATAAGTAATTAATTAAGTCAGATCAAATCAGGGAGATGGTTTTGGGTGGGTTCTAAAAATTTGGAGACTGTTACCTGAGGGATTAAAATTCCCCCAGTGCTCTTCCCCTACCCTATCAAAAACTTGAAAGGGACACAGAAGAAAAGGGGGGAATGATAGACCCAACCTGATCTTTTCTTAAAATTGGGCATCTCGCCACAAAACCATGAAAAGCTAATTTCGGCTTTACTATAAATTACTGCAAATTCTGAACCTACTTGGAATGCCTGCCCGTGCCCTGAACTCACCCAGGTCCGGTTTTCCCTGACCATTTAACAACCCTTTCCTAAACCTTAGTGACGTCTCATAAATTCTGGCCTTCCCTGGCCGGACAATGACCCTCTCTGAGTCTCTAAGATCTCCATAAATTCTGATGCCGGGGCCAGCAAAAATGTAAACTTGTGTTATGCTCCTCAGAGTGTTGTTATCTGTAAGCCCCCTTTGTGTAACTTTTTGGGCTATAAAACTGGGCCACAAAGAAGCCTCGGGGCTGTCCTTGGCTCCCACAATTTTGAGGGGCAAGGCAGCCCAGCCGGTCGAAATAATAAGCTTGCTTTAATTTGATTTTAATTGGAGTCAGTGGTCTTTTCTTTCTTCCTGGTCTAACAGCACCTCAACCCATTTGCCATTAACTATGTGTTTTCCACTTTCATCATGAATTCCTGTGTGAGGCAAAGGAGGGTGTGTTAATGGGGGGGATGTATTTTGATTAGCCTCTTGTCCTGGAGGGGAATACTATAATCTTCCTTTAATTAAGCAAGCTACACATGGTGGTCCTTGTACACTTGGCACAGCGATTGCTTTTCTGTAACTAGGCTGTGGCACCGATTGTGCCTTTAGAAAGGGGGTGGGGGGATCAGTGTACATTGTTAACCGTGGGATAAACATTTCTTGTCAGTTCGGCTTTTCTCAGGAACCCTGATTTGTGATCTTTTCCCTGTGAATTTCTTAAGGAATAGCCACTATGGATTGTATCCTGAGAGAGATTGAAACCCACCTTGGGGCCTGTCTCATTTGTGTCCTTGGTCTCATTCTGGGAATTTCCCTGCATTCTCAGGTAACAGGTGCTTTTATTATTGATTGACGGGTGCCCTGTTCTCCGTATCATGAGGATCATAAACAAAACACTTAACAGGTGATTGGGAGCTGCCTCGGCGGGGAAGCCCTTCACCCCAGTCTTCAAGAGTGGCAGCTGCACTAACTGCACTTAAGCATTAAGAGCTCGTAGGGCCTCCAAATGATACCATGGGCACTGGCGAGGAGTTCTGCCTTCCCACACGTTGACGTCTGAACATTGGAGGAGCAGGCCGAAGCAAGCATATGAAGCAGGGTTTATTTAAAAAGGAGGAGCACAGACTTCTCCTGGGAGGGAGAAGGGGCCACAGCTGGTGTCCTGGTATCCCAAGAAGCAAGGTGTTCTGCCCTTTTGATGTGTCCTAGGCTTCCTTGGTTCTGGGGCCCTCTTCCCCTCATCTTCCTCCTTCCTGGGAACCTGACTAGGCCCAGGGATGCTCCTGAGCTGGTCAAAAGGTGGGAACCGGATGAGCTGAAGGGGGAAGGGCAGGGTGGAGCAGCCAAGGACCATTAATCAAAAACCTTGTAGCTCCCTGTAGGGAGGGGCAATTCCTGGGACGAGCTATCTTAGCAGCGGATTGGCTCAAGGGCAGGTTCTTGATAAGAGTGGAGGAAGGGCTCTGAAGGAACTAACATTTCAATCCATCAGGGAACAGTCTCCAACTTGCCAGGCTCATCAAAATCGGCCTCACTCCATTTTGTCTATACTGACTGCCGGTTTAATTCTGGCTTCACCCCAGGGCCTGCGTGCACAAAGGAGCAAGAGTCCAGCACCCTGGAGATTCCAAACACGGAGGCTGGTGGAGCTGAATTCGCACCAATTCTATGAGGGGGGTGGGGCTGTCCCAAGACCCTTGGAAGGAAAAAAAAAGGAAGGTTCCCTAAACTGTCCTGGCTGTACGGGGCCGTCACTCTGCTCGGGCTCCATCCAGATTAAGCAGCTCCAGAAGCCCCAGCTTCACCGGGCGGTGGGGACCCGGGAGAACCTGTTTTCAGGCGCCACTCCCCAGGTTAATCGGATCCCCCAGGGTCCAGGAGCACTCCCAGCAGCCCGGTGGGCGGGGATGACAGCGCCCAGATCCCAGCACAGCAGCCACGGGATCCACGCAGAGAGCTGCTCGCAGGCCCAGGGGACGTGTCTCCGCCACCGCCAGGTGCGTGCGACCCTGGGACGCAGGGCCACTCTGGTCTGGGGAGGGGACAGCGCGACACCCTGGGAAGGAAGCGGAGGTGCCCGGAAATGGCGGGTCATCAAAACCCAGCCCCGGGCGCCTTCTCTGCACAACCTGGAGAGCAGCGCTGGGGTGGGGCGCAGAGGGCGGTGGGGGGCCGAGCAGGAGGAGGGGGCGCCGGCCGAGCAGGAAGGGGGCCCAGTTCGAGCCGCGGAAATTGCGCTCGCAACGCCCGCGGGGCCGCTCCCGGGTCCAGCGGGGTGACACGCATCACCCCGGGGCCTCAGAGACTCGCTTCCCCACGCTGAGACCCTCGGGCCTCCGAACCCCTCCAAGACCCGCTCTCTGCCCCCTCACGGCCTGAGTCCCCCACACCAGGTCGGCACAGAGGCACTGGAGTGTCCCCCCACTAAGACCCGCTCTGCCCCTCCCATTCGGAGCCGGGACCCCTCCCCATGGCCAAGTCCCACAATCTCTATAAGGCACGTCCCCTGCCCCACGCTGACACGGCTGTGACACACCCCCCCCCAATCACATTTTTAAGACACGCAGCCCGATGCCCCGTGTCTCCCCAATAAATTAGAAGCACTCCGTGTCCCGTTCTGGTCCCCACCCCCAGCCATGGCCTGTCACACACTCTAAGACACAATCCTGCACCTCCCCTAACAAGGTCTTGACCCCGGCTGAGACTCCTGTCCGGTCCCCTCCCCATAAGGCCGTCTCGCCCTATCACTCCGAGAAAACCACCGGGTCCCGACTCCCGGCCCAGCTTGAGTCCCCCCGCACGCCCCGCACCCCCTCCCTGATGCTGCTGGGGAGCCCCCAGGAACAGTCTAAGCCACTGCTGTCCCGCTCCCGGGCCTCTCTCCCCTCCCCCCAGCACTGACCGTCCCTCCAACTCTAGGGCCGCCCTGGACCCTGCGCCGCCTCTTCCCCTCCTAAGTCACTCCCCAGTTCGCTCCTGGGCGCATGTGTGTACCCTGGGCAGCTCCGCGGAGCCCAACACTGAGGCCCGCCCCTGTCCCGGCCCCAGCACGTCCAGTCCATCCATCCTAGGGCACGCCCCTTGCGCCACCCCACCTTAAGGCCTAGTCTCCCCCTAGACAGGCCCTGGTGGGCTCCTGGGCGCGTCCCCTCCCAGCCTCAGCTATGAGTCGCCCGCCCACACTGAGGCTCGCCCCTTGCCCCACCCCCAGCACGTCCCCCTCTAGGACACGCCCCTGCACCGCCCCCTGCAGTCCACTGCGCACGTCAGAACACGCCCATGCACCGCCCTCCACCCTGTGGCCCTCTAGGAAGGCGCAGTCCAGCTCCAGGGCGCGTCCCCCTCGCAGCCCCAGCTCGTGGTGCCCAACACTCAGGCTGGTCCTGTCCCACCCCCAGGACGCCCACCACCTCACTCTAGGACAGCCCCGTCCTGCTCCTGGCTCCTAAGTCCCCCATCCCGCCCCAGCGCAGCTGTGCACGGCCTTATGACCCCCCCACACAGCCCACTAAAAACCGCAGGATGCGAACCCTACTTTTCTCCATCCCCCCCCCCCCTGCCACAGCTGGATCCCCCTCCCAGCGCTAGGACTCGCAGTCCACCTCCTGGTCCTCCAGTCCGCCCTCTGCGCCCTAGCATGTCCCCGTCTCTCCGGCAGTGAGACTGGCCTCCGGTCCCCCACCCCCATGGCGCACAAGATCTACGGCAGCCCCCGCCCCTTCCCTCCGGCTACCCTCCCCCCTCCACACACACACTAACTCCGCCTGCCCGCCCTCCCCGGTCGCCCCACCCCCAGCGTGTCCTGGACAACCGAGTCCCTCTGGGTCCTGGGGCGGGTGGAGCCCAGGACCCTCCAGTGACGCTCCTGGTAGCCGCTGGGGCGGTGGGGCGCCTGGCCCCCTGTTCAGACGCTCAGGGACTCCCTTCTCTGTCGGCTGCCCTGGTCTCTGGGGTTGCTGTGAATCCCCATCTGTGTCCCTGCAGGTCAGGTCCTTCCAGTGCCCTGCCTGCCACTTAGCGCAGCCTTGGCTTCGCGCACTGTGGGCCAAGGCGCCTGCCAAGCATCAGCTGCTTCCTGACCTACCAAGGACCCCAAACCGCAGGCCCCAGGCTCTGAACCCCAACTCTCACCAAGTTCGCCCTCACTTTACTGAGAGTTGAGCTCAAATGACCTTAACACAGAGGACCCATTTAGTGACAAAACAAACTCAGAGACCATGACTTGCACAACAAGAAAGGGTGTTTCCAGGGTCACCCCTGTGTGTGGGTAGCGACAAAAAGTCACCACAAATGCACTCAGTAATTGTTCCTTAATTTAGTGGTCAGAAATCTCCCAGGATTCAGTTCCCGAATGTCCAAAAATAAGTGGGAAAAAACAGAAAGTGAAAAACTTGTAAGTTAGGCATTTGTCACAGCACATTGTTACAACTGTTTTATTTGGTTATGATTTGCCCTGTTAATCCTTTGCTGTGCCTAGATTATAAATCATACGTTATGACAGGCACCTATGTATACTGCACAAGTGTAGTCTATTAGGGTTAGGTACTAGTTGAACCGTCTACCTCCTCTGAGAGTTTTGGAATGTGTCCCGTGGTTAAAGTGGAGGGAACCTTCTTATTTTGAGGGCTCAGGTTCTGATTGCTTGCTGAGAATCTCCAGTTTGGGTGCAGGGAGGAAAGGGGCCTCTCAGCATCATCCTGATCATGTGGCCATTAGCAGTAGGGACTCCACCCTGGTTCGCCATGGGATGTTGGATCCTGTGCACAACCAGAGGCTTCCCACAGCTGGATAATTCTCTCGGGGCTCAGTTGGCATCATAGGAGTGCAGTTCAAGCCCTCCCCAGAACCCTGACATCTACATGTGCATGGTGTATACTTTGCATCCCAAATCCTGTACATTTATTTTCTGCCTTTTGTTTTCCTCTGCAGGGACTCCACGCTGCTTCTCCTCCTTGTATGTTGGCTTCTGCAGACCTGTGAGCCGAAATCACCGAATGCCTCCAAGCCAAACATCCTGCTGATCTTGGCAGATGATCTGAGCATCGGGGATGTTGATTGCTATGGGAACCATACACTGAGGTAGAGTGTGGTTTGGGTGGTGGGGTGGTGCTGTGTGTGTGTGAAGTTTAGTGGAATAATTTACTTAAAATCGACCAGTGCAAATGAAATTTCTTTTTTCTTTTTTTTTAAGATGGAGCAATCCTTTATTTTATACACTTTGAAGTTTTCAGTAAACAATCTTTCAATGGAAAAGAGAACATGAAACATCAGCCATTTGCCATCAGCAGCTGCTCTGCTCAGGGCCTAGGATCCACCTTGCCCAAGTGGTGAGGTGAAGGGGTATATTTCCCTTCCTTTATTAGCTTATCCCGCTGCTTCTTGATGGTATTCACATATTTCATCGTTTTCAGCCGAGGCAAACATTCTACGGAATCTTCATATTCTATCTTGCACTCTTTCTGGGCGCAGATATTACCAATTCCATGTGCACACTATATCCATTCTTTTCCAAAAGCATCGAGAAGGAATCTGCTAGGGCTGAACAGCCCTTTGGATTGTTAGATGACGGTCTTAGTGCTGCGGAACTCAGCACCAAACATGATTCTTTTCCAAGAGTAAAAATAGGGTCTTAGCCCTCTCAAACAACTTGAGGCCTGGCTGAGTTTGTGAGGGTTTTCCTGGGGCTGCTGTAATAAATAACCCAAAACAAAGAGACTTAAAAGTAATCCAGGAACCACCTCCCCACCCCAGCCCTGGAGGGCAGAGGCTGGACCAGGGTCCCAGCCTGAACTCCCTGCACAGGCTCCATGGAGGCTCCTCCTGCCTCTCCAGCTCCTGGGCTCCAGGTGGCCCTGGGATGGTGGCCCCTCACTGCAGTCTCTGCCTCCATCTCCGTGTGGCTCCTTCTCTGGGTTTGGGTACCCTTCTCTGTCTCTTGTGAGGACACTGCCATTACATGAGGGCCCCCTGACCCAGGAGGAGCCCATCTCAGACCCTTCACTAACGACCTCTGCAGAGACCCTGTTTCCATACAAGGTCCCACTCACAGGTGCTGGGGTCAAGGTGTGGACAGGACCTGCCTCTTACAATGGTGTCCAGCTCCCTCCACGGGCTCCAGGGAGCTCCTCCTGCCTCTCTCAGCTCCTGGGGTTCCAGGTGGCCCTTGGCAGAACAATATGGTGACCCCTCAAAAGCTTAAGACTGAATCACAATATGACCCAAAGGATTTGAAAGCAGTGAGTCCAAAAGATACTCACATATTCTGTGTTCACAGAAACCCTGATCCGCAGTATGACTGAGGACTAGGGCAAAAATCATGTCTTATTGGGGTGTGGGGGAGCCAGGGCCAAAATGGGGGCCAAAGAGAAGTTCTGAATTGGGGTCTTTGGAGGCCAGAGGATCTTAGAGAGTGTGGGGTATTTTCTTATTTTGGCTGTATAGAGGATTACACACAGGCTTGTAAAATTGTCCTCCATTCTGAGCCCTTTATTCTCAGGGTTAGCAAATCACTAGAATTTTACCCCAAATCCATCAGCATGCATCTTATGTATGCATCCATGAATGAGCTATCCCTCCAACCACCCATCTACCCATGTTTTCATCCAGGCATCATCCATTCCTCTATCTGCCCATCCACCCATGGTAGATGGATAGCTTGATGGGTGAGTGGATGGGTGAGTGGATGGATGGGTGGGTGGATAGATGGGTGGGTAAATGGGTGGGTGGATGGGTGAGTGGATGGATGGATGGGTGGGTGGATGGGTGAGTGGATGGATGGATGGGTGGGTGGATAGATGGTTGCCTGGATGGATGGATGGATAGAGGGGGGATGGATGGGTGGGTGGATGGATAGATGGGAGGATGAGTGGATGGATGGATGGATACACAGTTGCCTGGATGAATGGATGGATGGGTGAATGGATGAAGGCATGGATGGATGGATGGATGTTGGGTATGTGTCTCGGTGGATGAAAGGATGGATGGATGAATGGGTGGATGGAGAGATGGATGGATATATGGATGCATGGATGGATGCATGGATAGGTGGGTGGTTGGGTAGGCAGATGGGTGGGTGGATGGGCAAATGGGTGGATGGGTGAATGGATGAATAGATTAATGGATGAATGGATGGTTGAATGGTGGATGAATGGGTGGGTGGGTGCCGCAGTCTGGCTGGGCACAAAATCACGAGCCACTCAAGCAGGAACAAACTTTAGTTTTTGAAACTGCCGCCAATGCCTGGTATGCACCTGGGAAGATCACATGCGGCATTCTCCCCCAAGTTCTCCAGGAACCCCAGAGCAAGTTCCTCCCCCGGAATTCCCTCCTACTGCACTTCCCCAACCAATGGGAACTCTCCAGGAGTCCCTCAGCAGGCTGAGGTGAACAGCAGGAGTCCAATATCCATATGAATGTAAATCTTAACATAATCATATCATCTCAATGGCTAGCTAGCGTCACCTTTCAACCCAAAATGCCATGCATCATATTACTTGGCTGTGGCTCTTAGCAGATGGGTGAGTGGATGGATGGATGGGCAGTTGGATGGTTGGCTGGCTGGCTGGATGAATGGGAGGACTGACAGATTCTCATGCTAAGGCTGGGTTCTTTAGCCTTGGTCCTACTGGTGCACAGGCCCAGATCACTCTCTGTGATGGGCCCATCCTGTTCATTGTAGGATGTTGAACAATATTTCTGGTCTTCACCTGTTGCTCACCAATAGCACCACATCCCAAAGTGGGACATCCCCAGTGTCTCTGTACTTTGCCAGTTGTCCTCAGGGGACTAGAACTGTCCTTATGGGGGGCCATTAGGTGGTCAGCTTTGGGTGCATGAAGAACAAGGTCTGAGCTTCTATAGCTTAGCTCCCACCAGATGCAGCCTCCTCCAAGGTAGAAGGGAAGAGACTAGCACCTGTCATCTGCCAGTCCGTGGGGAAATTCCTTGAGCTCTAGGGGCTGGGTCACTGCCTTTGGGATTCGTATCTATAGTGAGATTCTCAATCAATTTTTGCACATCTGACTGCAAAAGCTCTTAGGTGAAGTGTTTCATTTTCTTGTTGAATTTTGCACCTGAGAAAGCTGGTAGGAAACTCAGGGTGCACCCTTCGGGAATGCTGGTGGGATATTCAGAGCACACAAGCCCCCTGGGTTGCATACGCCCCCCCCCAAAAAAAAATAAGAAAAAGCCAAAAACTTTGCCTTTGTGTGTGACATCAGTCATCTCTTCCTTCAAACGTAATTTTGTTGGGGTCCATCTTCCTAAGAAGCCCTGTGATGTAACCACAGAGTTATTGTGACAAGAGGTCCCCATAACCCACTCTAAGTGGAGAATGTCACCAAGCAGGTGTGCATTTCACCCACAACCCACCCAAGGTCCTGGCTGAGCCCAGGCTGCCTCCGGCGGGCTCAGAACCCACCTCATTCCTTAGCTGGACAAAAGCTTCTCACGCAGCCTGTGTTTATAATCACTGTTCAACATCTGTCAATCATCACCCCCCCCCAAAGTGAAATCAGCAAGGTGTCTGTGTGCCAGCCCCCCAGGCCAAAGTCAAAATTCAAAATCTGGGGGCCCTTTTTTGCTTTGACAACAGCTGAGGTGGGGGAGGGCTGTAGGAGGAACCGCCCAGGGTGAGCCTCATCTGTCCTTTGCAAACTCAGAGAGTTGGGCACACTAAGACAGGTGCCATGCCTCCCCGGGAAGTTCCATGCTGGCCTCTTCTGGAGCCCAGTGTGTTCCCGTCCCTTTCCCAAGTGACATTCATCTGATTTGCTCAGGACCCCCAATATCGACCGGCTGGCAGGGGAGGGCGTGAGACTCACCCAGCACCTGGCAGCCGCCATGCTCTGCACCCCAATAAGAGAAGCCTTTCTCACTGGGAGATATGCCCTGTAATCAGATGGGTGACTTGGGGACGGTGGTCAGAAGCTCCGGCCTGCAGCCTGGACCCCATCACCAATCTAGCTGGGTAGCCATCCCCGAGAGACTGGTAAAGGGAAGGCTAATGTGCCCTCCTGTCATCTTCCTGCAGTGTGTGCTCAGAACAGGGTATCCTATGCCCTCACCCCTCAGGACCCTCAGACCTCATGGGTGTTAAAACCCACGAACAAAGCCGGGCATGGTAGCACACGCCTCTCATTCCAGCAGTCGGGAGGCTGAGGCAGGTGGATCTCGAGTTCAAATCGAGCCTCAGCCAAAAGGAGGCCCTAAGCAACTCAGTGAGACCCCGAAATGCAAAATAGGGCTGCAGATGGGGCTCAGAGGTTAGGTACCCTTGGTTTAATCAAATGTGAGTCACAGATATCCATGACTCACCTATCATGATATGTCATAATTATTCTGATTTAAAATTTTGGAAAAAGAGAGGAAAGAGAGATAATGAATGACACATAAATCGGGTGTGTTTTCTTGTGTGTCAAAAAAGCCATCACAGCATTTGATTTTTACCCGTGTTCCAGTCTGCTAACATTATAACACCTATCTTTAATGTTATATTAATAAAACAGAGTCTGCACCTCACATGGAAGCAGCCTTAACCATCATGAATTTGTTTCAATAATGGGAGGGTCTTTTTTCTTATGTAAAAATACATCAAATTGAGATCAATGGTCCACTTTCATTTTTATCCATTGAAGCAGCTGAAAGCACCTTTCCAGAAGCCCATGTCACAGGGTTTTCACTTGCTTTGCTTTTCTCAAATTCCCTCCAAACCATGCAGTCTCCATCCCAGCAGCACTTACAATATCAAGAAATATGCTCTCCGAGAAAAAGAAATCTTTCTTTCCCAAGTCCCTTTTCTCATTTGGTCAACTCACTTTTTGCTGAATGAAATTTGTGTTTACCTCAGACTACAAATAAAAACAAATTATAAATCACAGCCAGTCACAGATGATACAAACACAGTTCTCCCTGGGGGCATGTTCCAGGGAGCAGAATACATCCAGGGTGCCCTGCAGAGTCTTCCCTAGGGTGGGCCCAGGACAGGTCAATGGAGGTCATTGACCTGTCCTTAAATCACACTATCACAGTGAAACAGTAATAACAGAAAAGTTTACCAATTGTTTTCATGCATGATTTCTCTGCAGTATCTGTTCTTTCACGTGTGTGAAGCAGACAGGATGTGGCAAGAGGTTTTCCACATTGTTGTTATTCATAGCGCTTTTCTCTGGTATGTATTCTTCCATGTCTGTGAAGGTAACTGGATGTAGCAAAGGCTTTGCCACACTGCTTACATTCATAGGGCTTCTCTCCAGTGTGCATTCTTCCATGAATCTGAAGGTAACTGGACGTAGCAAAGGCTTTGCCACATTGCTTACAATCATAGGGCTTCGCTCCAGTATGAGTTTTTTCATGTGAGTAAAGGTTAGAGGACCGAATGAAGGCTTTCCCACACTGCTTACATTCATAGGGCTTCTCTCCAGTATGAGTTCGTTCATGTATCTGAAGGCCAGAGGCAGTAGTGAAGACTTTTCCACATTGTTGACATTCAGAGCATTTCTCTCTATTATGTGTTCTTCCATGAATCTGAAGGTGACTAGATGTAGAAAAGGCTTTTCCACACTGCTCACATTTATACGGCTTCTCCCCAGTATGAGTTTTTTCATGTGACTGAAGGTAACTGAATGTAGCAAAGGCTTTGCCACACTGCTTACATTCATAGGGCTTCTCTCCAATATGTGTTCTTCCATGTCTGTGAAGGTATCTGGACGTAGCAAAGGCTTTGCCACACTGCTTACATGCATAGGGCTTCTCTCCAGTATGAGTTCGTTCATGTATCTGAAGGCCAGAGGCAGTAGTAAGGGCTTTTCCACATTGTTGACATTCATAGGGCTTTTCTCTTGTATGTATTCTTCCATGTTTGTGAAGCTGATGGGACGAAGCAAAGGCTTTGCCACACTGCTTACATTCATAGGGCTTCTCTCCAGTATGAGTTCGTTCATGTATCTGAAGGCCAGAGGCAGTAGTGAAGACTTTTCCACATTGTTGACATTCAGAGCATTTCTCTCTAGTATGTCTTCTTCCATGAATCTGAAGGTAACGAGATGTAGAAAAGGCTTTTCCACACTGCTCACATTTATAGGGCTTCTCCCCAGTATGAGTTTTTTCATGTGACTGAAGGTAACTGAATGTAGCAAAGGCTTTGCCACACTGCTTACATTCATAGGGCTTCTCTCCAGTATGTGTTCTTCCATGTCTGTGAAGGTAACTGGATGTAGCAAAGGCTTTGCCACACTGCTTACATGCATAGGGCTTCTCTCCAGTATGAGTTTTTTCATGTAGGTAAAGGTGAGAGGACTGAGTGAAGGCTTTCCCACACCGCTTACATTCATAGGGCTTCTCTCCAGTATGCGTTCTTCCATGAATCTGAAGATAACTGGATCTAGCAAAGGCTTTGCCACACTGCTTACATTCATAGAGGTTCTCTCCAGTATGTGTTCTGTGATGTATTCTAAGTGAACTGGGATAAGCACAGTCTTTCCCACATACCTTACATTTGAAAGGAGCATTCCCCATGTGTGTGATCCTGTGCCTTTGAAGACTTGTGTGTGAAATAAAGGTTTGACCACCTTGTTTACATTGATAGAGTTTCTCTCCAGAATGAATTCTTTCATGTCTTCTGAATAAAGAGGAGAAATGAAAGGCTTTCCCACATACCTCACATTGAAAATGTTTACCTCCTCTGTGTGTTCTCATGTGTCTTTGAACATCTGGGAGAGAAGAAGAGGCTTCACCACATTGTTGATATTCATAGGGTTGCCACCCAGTATGAGTATCTTCATGCCTTTGAATGTCACTGGAACAAATGGAGACTTTCCCACATACTGTATGTTCATAGGGTCCCTCTCCAGTTTGTATTAACATTTGTGTGTGAACACTTTTGAGCAAAACCAGGGATTGCCTGTGCTGTTTAAATTCACATGGCTTGTCTTCACATTCCTCATGCTTGTGGCATTTGTGTCCAGAGTGAGATGTGATGTGCCTATGAAGGAATGAAGGGCATATGAACTCCTTGGCATACATATAACAACCACATGGACTTACTCTGTTAAAATTTTTCTTTGTCCAGTTAAGAACTGTAATCTCATTGAAAGTTTCCCACACTATCTTCTTGGCCTTTTAAGTTTACTATATGGCTTCTTTGAAGAATGACAGCACACTATCAATGCTGGATTCATTCATGATTCATGATTTTATCAAAGGCTTACAATACTACCAACATCAGGTAAAGGCTAGGTTTTCTGATTTGTTCAAATTTCTTGAAAATCAAGAGATTGAAAGGAAACAATCCTTTGCAATGCAGCCTCCCTATTGAGATTATCCAAATAGTGATATTCACATTCAATTACATGTACTTTATGCATGCCTAGTACTTTGAAAAAACTGAATATCTGTCACACCTAAGTATATATTTCAGGTGAAAAAATTCTTTAAGAATAAATACATTTCAAATTGTGTATACTTCTTGGGTTGGTCTGTTTTAAAAATTATATGACCCTCTCAGATTCTCTCAAGAACTTCTTTTGTGAGTACAATTACCTTAGAATGCTCTCAGAATTTTTGATCTCATATTCCATTTTCTTTTCATCACATTTGTTTCCTAAAATGAGAAACCAGAACAATCTTTATGAATTTTTAGGAGACAGAATGCTTTGCCAAATCGTAGGTACCTTTTATGCTCCAATAATTCAACAACTGATTCCCTTTTCATGTTCTATATAAATGACCAAAATAAACACGAGTTCTCTAGTAGATTTTGAGAAAAAAAAAACATCTTTATTACCTATAAAAGCCAGGTTTCTGAGGACTTCCAGCATCACATCTCTGTAAAGGTCCTTCTGGGAAGGATCCAGCAAAGCCCACTCCTCCTGGGTGAAGTTCACAGCCACATCCTCAAAGGTCACTGAGATCTAAAATGTCCCACAAATATATACTGGAGGTCAGGAGAGATTGATAGCAGAAGAAATGTATAGTCAACATGCTTGATGTCCACATGAATCTCTGAGTCCCTGATTAATTGTATGATGTGGCCCATCAAATGCTTCCTGCACTCAAATCCTCACAGACATTCCAACACTAGAATTGGGCCTCTCAAAAGACAAGCAACTTAATGTTTTACTCCCTTCCTTTGTTGAGTTCACAGAAAGTAAGACAGGCTCCTGGGTCACACCTAACTTCTTTCTTCATTGCACTCCTATTATAATCCTAACAACTTTCTGTGCAGTGCAGAGGTAATATTAGCGACTCTGATAGGACTTACCCTTAAAAAAGAAAGCTGACTGAGAAGAAAATTGCTGGAGTAACAAAACTCACCCTTTAAGAGAGATTCTGCCAACCACAGTGGCTCACTGTGCCTACAAAATTAATATAAACAACATGGCATTGACTGATCTCTTGATTCCTTCTGAAAGTCTATTGTTCCATCTTTAAAGAAATGTCTAGAACACCCCACCCTCAACTTCCAAAAATGGATCACTAAGAAGCTTCCCCTACAGACTACATTTAGACAACTTTTCACTCAGGTTGTCACAATTTGTGAACTGGGGATGGAGTTCATCTTTTGTGATTACCCCAACAGAACAACTAACTATATGTTTACACATGCTATTCTCCAGAAAAAAAAATAGTCAAATAGTAAACAAGCACCATGATTAATGAACACAAAAATTTGATGATTTCTCATGATTACTGTCAATGCAGAATGTATTAAGATGAAAAGTTGGAACATGACTTAGATATAAGTCAATGACCCAAAAATGTCACCTTATCCAAACAAGAACCTTGCAAAGTTTTATAAGTCTCAACACAATTTTATTAATGAACAACAGAAACTAATTTCTAAATCTCATAGCAACAATGAATGTACATCATCTATAAAACTCTAGTAAAAAGCAGTCACTTCACTACTATAAGTTCATGTGGCCCATAGCCATGTTCTGCTCAAGACACTTTGATCAAGATGGGGCCACATGTGCACTGGATGTCTGTTGTGAAAGAGTTTCCTCCTGCCTGTAATGATGGTGGTGCAAACCTAAGACAGCAGCATTTCCAGGGTGGTAAAGAAGCAAGGTTGCAACCCAGAATCCTCACCTATCAAACACAATTTGGGTGGGAAACAGGTCACTGAATGTACAACCATAATAATACTAGATGTCTGCACTGTGATGGAGCAGCCAAAAATATCACCTACCAGAAGGTTCCCCTGCCACTGACACCCAACCATACTCAAGGACTTAAAACATGTCACATCCTGAGCAGCACAGTATCAGCAGAGGTGAGCAAGAGACCAAGAAAAAGCCTTCAGTGGGCCAGCCTTCACAGGAGGGAAAGATGAGTGACAGCAGATGTCTTGGATATGGATCACATGATGGTCCAGGCAAACTGGAATCCAGGTGGCCAAATGCACTACATCCTCAATTCTGTAGACAAAATCCATTTAGTATATGTTCAAATGTGAAACACTAAAATACTTTTAATGAGCTCACAATAAATTTTATGTTACTTATTTATTTGTGGTAGAAACATTTAGAAAAAATGAGCAGGGATTGAACATAGGGCACTTAATGACTGAGCCACATCCCAACCACATATGCCATTTTGACACAGTACTCAAAAACTTGCTCAGGGCCTTGTGAGGGGCTAAGGCCAGCATTGAAATTTATGTTTCTCCTGCCTCAGCCTCCCCAGCTAAGGAGAATACAGTCATGCACCATTGTACGTGTGGAAAATTAGTTTTGCCAAAGAACAAGTTATACATTTCTATACTGATGAGAATAAGGAAAAAATTCAACAGTCAGGGGCTGGGGATGTGGCTCAAGCGGTAGCGCGCTCGCCTGGCATGCGTGCGGCCCGGGTTCGATCCTCAGCACCACATACAAACAAAGATGTTGTGTCTGCCGAGAACCAAAAAATAAATATTAAAAAAAATTCTCTCTCTCTCAGCCTTCTCAGAATCACAGTAAAACTCCCCAGAACAGGCCACATTCTGAGCCATAAACCTCACCTCAACAAGTGTACAATGTCAGTGAAATCCCAAGTATGCTCAAAGAACATGGGAATTAAAGCCGAAATCAGATCAGAAGCAGCTGGAAAACCTCTAAGCAATGGGAGATGCAACACAGGGCTCTAAACAGACCCAGGAAGAAGAGGTAATTCAAGGGAAAACTTGACCATGGTGAGAAAAATAAAATGTACAAGTCCAACATGGGAATACCACACAAATGGTGCATTGGGGGTCTCTAGAGCATCCAAATCACATTCCAGAAAAGAAGAGAAAAAAAAAAAAAAACAATCACTGAAACTGGCATTTAAGGAAAGCAGAGAAAGAACAAAGTAAGTGCCAATTAAGCACAGGCGGGTAACAGAGGGTGTTGGTGAAACCCCAATCAAGAAATCAGCAGTCTGCAAAACCAAGTTCTTCATGAATATCAGCATCACTGACAAACTAATATTGGTTTAAGAAAACAGAGGACAGGAGTGAGGTTATGGCTCAGTGTACAGAGCTTGGCTAGCACCAGTGAGATATTGGGTTCAATTCTTACTACCACATCAAAGTAAATAAATAGAACAGAGGTATGAAAGCTACCTTAAACATTAAACAAATAAGAAAACCAAGGACACAGAAACTACCCATTACAATTAAGATAGCCACCGTTACCATCCATGGGCTCTTCAACAATATCATGAACATGCACTTGACACAAATCAGATAACTTAGAGGAACTGGCCCACTACTTTGAGAGAGACCATCTCCTACAACTTACACAGAAGGCCAAATACACAAAACACATGAGCCTGTGCCTACTGAAGAAACTGACTCAATAACTCATTACCATCAAAAAAGTGAAATGTAGGGCTCTTAGACATTCTACAGGCTGCCACTAGACACTCCAGAACTGCTACCAATTTTGAACATTTCTTTTGAGAATGCAGAAGCAGAGGAAACACCTTCTAATTTCATTGGAGGCATAAGTTACAATATTATCAAAATTAAATTGATAAAATGAGGAAGCTATGAATTACTCTCATGATCGTAAATGTAAAATGCCTCCACAAACATTACTTAACTGAATCCAAAAATAATTAAAAAGAATTGCATATCAAGTCCAAGACTTTGAAAAGAGTAGAGAGTGTAAACTAGAGAGAAAGGGTGTATGATAGTATGTGTGATGGCTCATTTGAATTGTCACCTTGATGGGATTAAGAGACACACTTATCGTGTGTCCATGAGGTTGTGTCTAAGAGTTATTGGCATGTAGCATAGCAAACTGGAACACCTCCCTAAGTCTGAGTAACGTCATCCAAATAGGATGGTGGCTTGCGTGGAATAAAAGTTGCAACAACATGGTAGCAGCTGCAGATGCAAGCTAGATTCTACATAGATGGGTTTTCCACTGCTGCTGTGATTCCCTGAGTATATTAGACTTTTCCTTTTTCACTCTTCCAAAGCCGATTCTCCCAATGATTCTCCAGGGAGTTTCCAGAAGCACTGGATCTCACACTAGGGTAGCACCATTGATCCCTCTTGTTCAGAGGCTTCAGCATCTTGGGCTGCACAGCTACTACTTCTCCAGCTCCCCAGCCAGCAGACTGCCACAGAGGACTCCCCAGCTTCTGGTCATCTCAGACAATCTAATAAATCCTCTTTTTGTAATTATTCTTCCTGTTGATTCTGTTCCAATGGAGAACCCTGACTAATGTAATATATCAGACTACAATCACTCTGAAAAATAAATGTAATGACAATGTGAATGTACTATCACACCATGGAAGATTCACAAACGTATACATCAGAAACAATGTTACATACTCAATACCTTTTCCATAATAATGCAAGAGTAAAGGAAAAATGAAGAGTTATATATACAAATTTCAAAACTATGAAGAAAAGCAATGAAACTGATTTTCAATACTGTTTACATTTTGAGAGAAATGGGGTGACTTGTCTCATTATAACTCCTGGTTTGGTGGAGTCCCCTTAAAATTTTTGTAACTAGGAAAGTCAGGGCAGGAAGATGACAAGACTGAAGCCAGCCTCAGCAATGGAGCAAAACCATCAGAAACACAGTCAGACTTGGTCTTAATCAAAAATTACAATCAGGGAAAGAGGCTGTCACTCAGTGACAGAGCACATTCCTAGCATGTTTGAGGCACTTGGTTTGAAACTAAGATCCACAAAAAAAAATCAATACAATTAAGGTATTCTGTTCATTTACACTATAACAAAGTTAAAAATAATTAAAAATAATAAAAATAAAAAATGCTGGAGATGTGCTCAGTCATCAAATGCCTCTGGGTTAAATCCCTAGGGTTACACAAAACCACTATCAAAAAACGCTTTCACAAACTTGAAAGTATTTTTTGAATGACAACAGCATGAGCAAGTCCCTGGCTTAAATCCCACCACTTAATACATAAGCAAATAAATCAATAAAAGTCCACTTTCTTGGGCTGGGAAATAGCTCAATAGTAGAGCCAAGCATGCATAAGACCCTGGGTTCAATCTGAATCAGGGCACAAACACACACACACACACTCACAAACACACACACACTATATATATATATATATATATATATATATATATATATATATATATATATATATATATATATATATAAACTCTACTAAATTTCATGTCATGAATGACAAAAAAAATGATTACAATAGGAAACGTACAAAATGAGAGGCATAAAATACAATAAAATTAATAGAAAGACAATAGAATTTTTTACCAAGGAGATTAAGGAGACTAAACTTCCCCATGATCTACATTGTCTGAAAAACCCTGAGCATTTTAGAAAATTCTGTGAAATCCAGGGCCAGGTGTGCTGTGCTTCTTGGTGAGCTTAAAAAGAAAAAACCCTACTTCTAATAATGGAAAAAGGAGACCATGTTTAAGATGATTGAAAATCTTGTAGTGATCACAGTGAGTGTAGACAGAGAGAATTCATTTACCTCCCAAATTTCATAAGCTAACAGTCCAGCTCCCAACGGGGTGGCCCAAGGATAAGGGACATTTTTTTTTCTTTTTGATACCTTGGATTGAACCCAGAGGCAGTTGACCACTGAACCACATCCCCAGTATTTGAAGTCTCACCAAGTTGCAAAGGGTCTCGCTAAATTGTTAAAGCTGTCCTCAAACTTTCAATCCTTCTGTCTCAGCCTCTGGAGAAGCAAGGAATACTGCTGTGCACCAGTGCACCTTGCCATAAATTAGGATGTTTACTAAATGGAAATGTAAGTAGGCTCTTTTTTCCACTTCTTTTTTCACTCTTTCATCAAATTTCATCATATTTAGTGCTGAATAAATACACTTGGGCCTCAGATGAGTGAGCAGATCATTTCACAGTGATAACCACAGATGGCGGGTGCTGAGGGAGCAAACATATCAGGCTCAAGAGGCAGGGAAGGTCCCCCTGCCAGCTGGGACATCCTCACACCTGGGCATGCTCACTGAAATACTCCATGATCACTCTACGGGGAGACCTAGGCCATGACTCCAGGCTATGAGGCTTTTCAGATTTGCAGAGCACTGCCCGGGGGTGGCTGGTCCTTATGCTCTGGGAGAGTTTTTGCTCTTCAACACTGTGAGAGAATGCAAGGGTTAGGAATCACTGGTGACATGGCCCCTCACCACCAGCATCCACAGGCTGATTGTCCAACTGTCTTCAAGGAATGGGAACAAGGCTTGGGGAAAACAAGATCCCAAGAAGTTAGCTGTCTAGATGAGACTTGTTCCAGGACATTCCTTTGCCCCAAAACCTCAGTTTAACTCCCAAGAGGCTGTACCTCACAACTTAGGCTGTCCTTTAAGAGGAGCTGACCCAGGGCCTAAAGTTCCTTGAACCATGCAGGGCACAGGACAGCTGTGGGCACATGGTGGCAACCCAGGAAAGGATAGTGGCTGAGAACATAGAACTCTCTGAGGTATCAAAAGAAAACCAGCCTTGGGCTGGGGATGTGGCTCAAGTGGTACCGCACTCGCCTGGCGTGCATGCGGCCCGGGTTCGATCCTCAGCACCACATACCAACAAAGATGTTGTGTCCACCAATAACTAAAAAATAAATATTAAAAATATTAAAAAAAAAGAAAACCAGCCTGAGAAATCTGATATGCTGTCTATACCTAAGAAAGATAAAGATAGAAGCACAGGATTTTCCCAGGTGTG
The DNA here is from genome assembly GCF_045843805.1 of Urocitellus parryii. NCBI lineage: Eukaryota > Metazoa > Chordata > Mammalia > Rodentia > Sciuridae > Urocitellus > Urocitellus parryii. Next base: position 1,003,012 of record NC_135548.1, read on the forward strand.
AACTGAAGTTCTCTATGAACTTGCTCTATATCAATGAACCTTCAGACCACGTGACTTTGGGAAACTACACCACCATGAAAATAGTAAAACGGGGTCCTGGATGGATGGCAAATATTCTCATCTGATATCTTAAGCCCTTTCATAGCCAATTACCTTAATCTCTATATTAGTCCCAAATTCTCAAAACAAATGCACTTCTCAGAATATATTACCAACCTTACCATATCACCACCATCTTCCAAAGCTAACAATGTACTTAACAGACCTACAGAAGAAACTCCCCCTCCTTTTTTTCTGTAGCCACTCATCTGATGATCCTACCAATGCAATTGGTTAATGTATTCATACATAACTTTCTTTTACAAATGACCTTGTCAGCCAAGCACAGTGGGGCACAACTGTAACCCCAGCAGCTTGACTAGGTCAGGAGAACAGCTAAATTCAAAGCCAGCCTCAGCAACTTAGTGAGGCCCTAAGAAACTTAGTGACATCATGTCTGAAAATAAAATATAAAAAGAGCTGCAGATCTGGCTCAGTGCTTAAGTACCCCTGGGGTCAATCCCTGGTATTTAAAAAAAATGTAATCTCTTCCTGGTTAAAACACATACATCATTCAGGATAAGTTGAATCCACATTCCTGAGTATGGTCATTAGTATTTGGGTCAAAATAAACTATTTTCCTCAGGTATGATGGCCAGTGCCTTTAATTCCACCACCTAGAGAAGCTGAGGCAGGAGGATCACAAGTTCCAGGCGAGGCTGGACAACATGGCCAGATCCACTTTGAAAACAAAATTTAAAAGGGCTGGAGATGAAGAGCCTGAGAATAAATCAGACATTTTATCCTATTTGCATATGTGACTACATGACCAGTGTGAATGGACATTAGGTACAACCAGGAAAAGGAGAAGTTACACTCTATTTACATATAATGTGTCAAAATGCATTTTACTGTCATGTATAAGTAATGGAAACAAAGTAAAATAAATAAATAACTGGAGATTGATTTCATCCTGTGTGATTATACAGAGAACAATTAGAACTTTGCAGGTGCTTTACTCCAGAACAAATTAAGTCAACTAGCTTACTATTAAGTGACAAAAAGAAACATAAGTTCTCTATTTGATTAACTTATTTATTAATGAACACAACAATTTGATAATTTCCTGTGGTTACTGTCAAAGCAAAATGTGGTAAGTGCAAAGATGGCACGTGTCTTAGAAATAACTCAATGACCCAAAAATGTCACCTTGTCCAAATAAGAATCTTACAAAGTTTTATATCTCTCAAAAAATCTTCTTAATAAACAGCAGGCTCTACATTTCTAAGTCTCATAGTAAAAATAAATGTCCAATGATTGTCAAACTGTTCTTAACAGCAGCCAGTTCACTACCATAATGTACAGTCAGGAGACACATGCCAATGCTCCGCTCAAGGACATTTTGATCAATGTTGGGCCACATATGCAATGGTTGTCTGTGGTGAAAGAGATTCATGGTGCCTGTAGCAAAGGTGGTGCAAACAAACATAAAGCAAAAGCTCTTCCAGAGTGTGGTAAAGTAACAAGTTTGTAGCCCAGAATCCTAAACTATCCTACACAATCAGGATGTAAAAAAGGCCACCATTCACATCTGTAAGCATGTTATTTTTTTTTAACTTTTTTTTTTTAGAGAGGAGAGAGAGAGAGAGAGAGAGAGAGAGAGAGAGAGAGAGAGAGAGAGAATTTTTTAATATTTATTTTTTAGTTCTCGGCATATACAACATCTTTGTTGGTATGTGGTGCTGAGGCTCGAACCCGGGCCGCACGCATGCCAGGCAAGCACGCTACCGCTTGAGCCACATCCCCAGCCCTGTAAGCATGTTATGATGTCTGCACAGTGATGGAACTGGCAAAAAGAAAATGTCCCTGCAAGTGACACAGAACCATACTCAAGGACTGAAAACATACAGAACTGCCCAAAACAAGGAAGAATCCACAATTACACTCAGAGACATCAGCCCAACTCTGTCAGGACAATGATGCAGGCAGGAGGGCTTCATGGGCCTTGAAGCAAATGGGAAGCACACTGAGGTCTCAGGGTCACAGCAACACTCCACAGGACATAACCCACACCCCTACAAGTACAGCACCAGTGAAATCCCATGTGTGCTCAAAGAACATGAGAGCTAGAGCAGAAATCAGATCAGAAGCAGCTGAAAAGCCTCCAGGGAAGGGGACGTTAAACACAAGACTCTAAACAGACACAGGACAAAGAGGGGACTCAAGAGAAAAGGTGACCATTTTGAAGGAAAAAATGTAAAAGTCCATCACAGGAAATTCTTAGAGAACACCAGAGGTGGTCCTGTATTGCTTTCTAAGTCATCCAATGCACATTTCAGAAAAGAAGAGCTAAAAGCAATCATTGAAACTGTCACTTCAGAAAAACAGAGAAAGAAGGGCAAGGTAAACCTAAATTAACCACAGGAAGGTAACAGAAGGTGTTGATGAAACCACAACCTGGAAATCCGCAGACTACAATATCAAGTTCTTCATGAACATCAGCATCACTGATACACTGGCATAAGGCTAAGAATACAGAAGACAGGGACTGGGGTTATGGCTCAGTGGAAGAGTGCTTGTCTACTGCTTGGGAGAAAGTGGGTTCAAACCTCACTGACAGGGGCCTGGGGATGTGGCTCAAGCGGTAGCACGCTCGCCTGGCATGCGTGCGGCCCGGGTTCGATCCTCAGCACCACATACCAATAAAGATGTTGTGTCCGCCGAGAATTAAAAAATAAATAAATATAAAAATTAAAAAAAAAAAACACCTCACTGACACATAAAAAGAAAAAAGTATAAAATAAACAATAACATTAAAGAAAAAAGCAAAGAGGACTGAAAACCTAGTAACACATTTAAAAGTATCATCATCAACAATGCATTGGGACTTCAAGATTATCATAAACATGCTTGGTACAAATTCGACAACTTGCAAAAACTGGACCATTTATTTGAGAGAGACAATTTCCTATAACTTACACACAAGGGGAAATACACAAAACAGATGAGCCCATGGCTACTGAAAAAAACAGACTCAATAACTAATTACTACCCAAAAGCAAGACAAGGCTCAAACATCTCAAACAGGCTTCCATGAGACACTGAAGAACTGCCACCAATTTTCTACTTTTTGTCCAGAACATAGAAGCTGAGTTAACACCTCCTAATTCTTTCTGAGGCATAAGTTACCATATTATCCAAATTAAATAGATAAAGAAAAGTATTTTTTTTAGAGAGAGAGAGAGAGAGAATGTACAATCATAAATGTAAAAAACTGTACACTCCAGGTGTCTATGCAAATGATGGGGAAATTATGGACACAGGAACCCTCACTGCAGTGACTACAGCAGCCATATCCAGAAGTGCCCAAAGCTAGATGCAAGGAAGATGCACCTTGCAATACTGAATGGACAAGCTGCAGTTTACCCACACCAAAGAACATCACCCAGAAAATGAGCTCTGCAGCCTGGAATGATACAGCACCCTTAAAGGCAGACTGGTAAGAGAGAGAAGCCAGGTTGAAATGGCAAAGTGCAGTAAGATTCCAAGTTAAAAACATTCTGGAAAAGACAACATTATAGATGCACTAGCAGAACTGATGGGTACCAGGGACTCAGGGAGCAGAGAGGGAGGGAGCAATGAGGAGGAGTGATGAACAGAGCAGTGAAACTCTTCTGTATGACATTATCTTGTAAACTACGTAACACACACAATCACATCACACAGAGGAGGAACACTAAGGTAAAGAATGAACTTTGGCTTATCATAACATGATGCTTCATCCATTCTCCTTATCAAATGTTCAACAATGGTTTAGTAACCAACAAACACCCTACACCAATGCAATACGTTGAAAACAGTGGAGACTATCAGCTGGAGAGAAGGGGTATTCGATTCTATGAGTAATGCCACATTTAATTGTCACCTTGATTGGATTAAAAGATGCCAATGATTAATAACCTTATGGGTGTGTCTAAATGATTGGCATGTGGAACAGTGAACCAAACTGGAGATCCTCCTTAAGCTAGGCAGCACCATCTAATAGGACGGTGACTTGGGTGAACAAAAGTTGGAAGAAGAAGGAAGCAGCAGCAGAGCAAGCTCCTTTCTTCTCCAATTTGTTCTTGATGGCTGCTGCAGTGGCCTGAGGATATCAGACTCTGCCTCCTTCAGTCTCCCAAAGTGGACTCTGCCAGTGATTCTCCAGGGAGTTTCCAGAACCTGTGGTCTGGACCAGAGCAGCACCATTGATCCCTCTTGTTCTGCAGCTTCAGCCTCTTGGACTCTGCAGCCAGCACTCCTAAAACTCTCCAGCTGCAGATGGCCACTGTGGACATCCAGCTTTGGGTCAAGTAGGCCAATCTAAAAGTCCCCTTTCATAATCATACTTCCTCTTGATGCTGTTCCTCTAGAGAACACTGACTAATATACTATGTAAGTCAAAAATTGCTCTGAAAAAAAATAAAGTTTATATCATAAAGAAGTGAATAAACTACCAAGCCATGAAGTTTTACAAACATATACATGAGAAACAATTTTATATGCTAAATACCATTTTCATAAAAATGCAAAAATAAAGCAAAGAGGAAGAGTCAGAGTAACAAATTTCAAAACTATGGACAAAAGCAAGGAAACTGATTTTCAATACTATTACCATCTTGAAAGAAATTGGATGATAAGTCTTCAAAAGTCATTGTGTGGTCACATACACAAAGTGTTAAGTTTTGCTGTGCTTAGCAAAACAAAGGGGTACTGTGAGAAACTATGAACTCTTTGAACTGTGTCCTTGTTGCCATCTTAAGAAGATAAAAGAATGTTCTGCCAAGTTTAAAATATATATATTTTTGTGTTTGCCAGGAAATAACTAACTACAAGTAGTATAATAAGAAGTATAGAGCACTGTGACCAGTAACAAAGTTATTCTGAGAATGTTTATCCATGCTAGAAAAGATTAAGCTGCCAAGAGGATGTGTTTCTTTTTTGCTATATAAAAGATGAAGGGAAAAAAATAAAGAGGTGCTCATTCCTACTGTGTGTGTGTGTATGTGTGTGTGTGTGTGTGTGTGTGTGTGTGTGTGTCTTTCAGCATCTCTGCTGTTACCACCTGATCAGGAACTACAGATTGTCAGCAGGGTCTGACAAGTCACTCCAACTGCTGGTGTGGTGGTGTGCACCTGTAACTTCAGCCAATAGGGAGGTCAAGGCAGGGAAATGGAAAGTTGGAGGCCAGTCTAAGCAACTTAGCAAGACACTCAGAAATTTAGTGAGACTGGTCTTCATTAAAAATTAAAAGAGGGTACTGGGATTGGAGCTGAGTGGCAGAGCACTTGCTAGCATGGGTGAGGAAAGGGGTATGATCCTCAGCACCACAGAAAAATTAAAAAAAAAAAAAGGTATTCTGTCCATCTATATCTATACAAAATATAAAAAAATAATAAATACAAGGCTGAGGATGTGCTCAGTGGAAGTGACTGTAGGTTTATTACCCAGTAAAACACCTGCCCACCACCAGAACGCTGCTCACAAATTGAAATTCATTTCTGGAGGATAACTAAGCATGAGCAAGTCCATGGCATCAATCCCCAGCACTCAATAAGTAAGCAAATAAATAAAAAACAGGGCTGGGGATGTGGCTCAAGTGGTAGCGCGCTCGCCTGGCATGCGTGCGGCCCGGATTCGATCCTCAGCACCACATACCAACAAAGATGTTGTGTCCGCCGAGAACTAAAAAATAAATATTAAAAATAAATAAATAAAATTTTTGAAATAAATAAATAAATAAATAAATAAATAAAAAACAGTCTACAATACTAATTCTCTTGGGCTGGAGAGTAGCTCGGTAGTAGAAAACTTGCCAAGCATGTGTGTGGCCCTCAGATCAATCTCCAGCAGGCCACACACACATACACACACACACACACACCTAAAATACATGTAATGAGAGATAAAAATGATTATAATACAAAAGGTACACAATTAGAGGCATAAAATACAACAAAATCAATGGAAAGACAACACACTTTCTCACAAGGGAGATTGAATGTTTCCATAACCTACACTCTCTAAAAAATCACTGAGTGGTAGGAGACCTTCAATGATACACAAAAGTATAAGAGGTTATGATGGGCAAGGGGGAGGGGGAAAAAAGGGAGAGAATTGAACAACAGCAGAGGAGACAGAGAGGGAAGGTGGGAGGGGAGGGGAGGGGGGATAGTAGGGGTTAGGAAATGTAGCAGATTAAAAAAGTCACTAATATGCCATTAGGTAAAAATGTGAGTATGTAACAGATGTGATTCTGCTATCTGTATTTGGGGTAGAAAAGGGAGTTCAAAACCCAATGCAGTCAAATGTATGAAAGATGATTTATCAAGAGCTCTGTAATGTTTGGAACAATCAATAAAAAACAAAAACAAAACACTGAGCATTTCAATAAATTCTGTGAAATGTAGGGCATGGTTTACTGTATTTTGGAGGTAAACATAAGTAAAACTACATCTAAAAATAAAAATAGTATTGTTGGGGGTTGGGGATGTGGCTCAAGTGGTAGTCCGCTTGCCTGGCATGTGTGCGGCCTGGGTTCAATCCTCAGAACCACGTACAAAGATGTTGTGTCCACTGAAAACTGAAATATTAAAAAATATTCTCTCTCTCTTTAAAAAAAAAACAATAGTAGGGTTGGGATTTTGGATCAGCAGTAGAGTGCTTACCTACCACATGAGAGGCCCTAGGTTTGATCTGTTAAGGTCGGGTGAGCGTCAGAGGAAGAGACCACTAAGAGACTGTCTCATGCAACAGCAGAGGGTTTATTGGGGGTCCAGCATGCTGGGGCTCAGAGCTCACTTGAGAGGAGCTGAGAGCCCCAAGAACAACTTAAGCAGAGGTTATATACATTGTTTGAACTGGGGAGTTCATGTGGAGGTCAGGGAATGCGGGAGGGGTTGTTTGTACAGAGCAACCAGATGGTCAGGAGACATTTCTCAACATACATTTAATGGTTTTTCCGGGAATTGTTTTGACACCCACATAAATTTCAGGTTTTAGGAAAACAGAACTTCAACCAACAAAACAAAACCTTTACATTCTTAACCTTTCAGATCCTCAGCACCACATAAAAATAAATAAATAGGCATTTTGTCAGACTACAGCAACAACAAAAAATAGTTTTCAAAAAATTGAAAATAATAGACTGTATCTAAGACCAGCCAAAATGTTGTACAGGACAGAGAGAATAGAGAGGGCATTTATGCTGATCCCAAATTTCATAAGATAAAAGGCCAGCTCCCAAAGGGGTGGCGCTAGGAGGAGGCACTTAGGAGGGAACAGGAATCAGGTGACATACTGGGAGTGCTCTTGAGGGGATCAGCACCCTTATTTAGACAGAGACGTATGGCTCCTTTCCAGAAAACGAGTGTCATTTACTATTTCACTAATATTCAGCGATTAAATGATCATAATTGGGTATTTCAGGTATTGCCAAAATTGTCCTTAAATTTTACAATGACGAGGGAGTGATGGTGCACACCTGTAACCCAGCGGTTCACGAGTCTGAGGCACTAGGCGATGTAGCAAGACTCTGTACCAAAACAAAGAATCTAAAAGGGGCTGGTGGATAAGCAACTCTGGGTTCCATTCTTGATACCAAAAAACCACACAGTTAACATGAACCTGCCAAGTCCAGATAACAACAGTGAAAAAATGTCATCCTTTGTCAAATTCATCACCTTGTGAAGGACAGTTACTAGTTTTCATGAAATCACATTCATAAATTTATCCACCACTATTTTTATAGTATTGGACTCAAATTCTGCAGCAATAATGCAAAACAGAGTTTCTCTGTATCTTACGTGGCATTTTGGAATCTAGGGTTGGATTTCAATTTGAAATCACTGAAAAGACAAGACTGAATCTTACAAACTTTCTATACATACTCAGGGGTAGCAAAAGGTAAATTAGGTAATTAGGGGTTTTCTTTTTCTTTTCTTTCTTTCTTTTTTGATAGCCCCAAGATGAAAACCAGGGACATTTTACTACAGATCCACATCCCCAGTCATTTTTATACTTTATTTTGAGACACAGTCTCACCAGATTGCATAAGGCCTGGATAAGTTCCTAAAGCTGTCCTCAAATTTGCAACACTCCTGTCTGAACCTCTGGAGAAGAAACGATCAAAGGTGTGCACCACTGTACCTGGCTGTATGTTGGGATTATTAACAATGGAAACGCAACCAAACTTTTAAAAATCCACTTCTTTCTTGCCTCTTTAATATTAGTCCATCCCATGTGGCTCTGAATAAATAAACCGGGGCCTCAGATAAGTGAGCACATCATTTCAAAGTGATACACAGAAAGCTTTGGTGCTGAGGGAGCACACATGTGTCAGGCTCAAGGGGCAGGGAAGGTTCCTGATAGCTGGGACTTGCTCCCTCCTGGTCTTGCTCCCTGAAAGCCTCTAGGATCACCCTCCAAGAGACCTGGACCATGACTCCACTCTAAGAGGCTTTTCAGGTTTGCACAGCTCTGCACTGGGGTGGGTGGTCCTTATGCTCTGGGAGAGGTTTCGCTCCTTCACACTGTGAGACTGAAAGGGCAGGAATCACTGGTGACCTGGCCCCTCAGCACCAGCATCCACAGGCTAACTGTCCACCTGTCTCAAAGGAATGGGGAAAGAGCTTGGGGAAAACAAGTTCCCAAGGAAGTAGCTGTCTAGATGAGGCCTGTTCCAGGAGATTCCTCAGCCCAGAGCCCCCAGCAGCTTCCCTGAGAGGCTGCACCCCACACCTCAGGCTGTCCTCTAGGAGGAGCTGATCTAGGGCCTGAAGTTCTGTTCACCCTGCAGGGACCAGGGCAGCTGTGGGCACCTTGTGGCAGCTCCAGGAGAGGACAGTGGCTGAGGACATGGGACCCTGTGAGGCGTCCAAAGGGAACCTCTGCCCAAGAAATCTGACATGGTGTCTACACCTAAGGAAGATAAAAGGAGAAGCTGTGAACTCAAGTTCTTTATACAGTTGCATCTACATCAAAGAACCTTCAGAGTACTTGACTTTGGCCAACCAGACCACCATGATGGTGCAAAGGCAGGGTTCTGTATGGAGAACAAAAATTATCTTGGGCTATCTTAAGTCCTTTCATAGCCAATTATCTTAATTTCTGTATCAGAACACAATTCTCAAAACTTCTCAGAATATACCACTAACCTTACCAGATGCCTAGTCTCCAAATTCTACCAAAGCTCGGAATGCAATAACAGACATACAGAAAAAATTTTCTTTATTTTTTTTCTGTACCCCATTAATCTGATGTTCCTACCAATGCAATTCGTTAATGTAGTGATACACAAGTTTCTTTTATAAAAGTTCATGTAGGCCAGACACAGTGGCACACAACTGTAATCCCAGCAGCTTGAGAGGCTAAGGTAGGAGGATTGCTAAATTCAAAGGCAGCCTCAGCAACTTAGTGAGACCATAAGGAACTTGGTGAGATCACATCTGAAAATACAATGTAAAAAGGGCTGGGGATATGGGCTGGGGATGTGGCTCAAGCGGTAGCCCACCCACCTGGCATGAGTGCGGCCCAGGTTCGATCCTCAGCACCACATACAAACAAAGATGTTTTGTCTGCTGAGAACTAAAAAAAAAAAAAAAAAAAAAAGCGCTGGGGATGTGGGTCAATGTTTAAGTGTTCCTGCGTTCAATCTCTGGTATACTACAAAAGGAAAGAAAGAGAGAGGAGAGAGAGGAGAGAGAGGGAGAGAGAGGGAGAGAGAGAGAGAGAGAGAGAGAGAGAGAGAGAGAGAGAGAGAAAGAAAGAAAAGAAAAGCAAAGAGAAGAGAAGAGAAAAGAAAAGAAGGAAAGAAAAGAGGGACACATACATCATTCAGAGTAACTTGAATCCATGTTCCTTAGTATGGTCATTAATATTTGGGTTAAAATGAAGTATGTTTTGTAGTTGGGGTTGTCAATGCCTTTAATCCCAACAGCTTGGGAAGCTGAGGCAGAAGGATCACAACTTTCAGGCCAGGCTGGGCAACGTAGCCAGATCCTTTCTGAAAATCATATTGAAAAGAGCTGGGGATGAAGGACAGTAAATGAATCAGACATTATTGTAGTGGCATCCCCTTCCTTCACAGAAAATTTTAACTGGGTTTCTCCAGAAATCTTCACCATGGCTAATTTTAGGACTGTCAACAAGAGAGTGTCCATAAAAAAGTTCAGTGTAGATAAACTTCCTATTTTCGTGTTGCCCTATTTTACCGGGTGGCTAGTATGGGAGAAATTAGCACTTCAAGTGCTGGACTCGAAATCCCCTTACTAGTTTTTTACACACTTGTATCCAGTATAGTAGTTTGTAGAAATGTGCAAACAAGGCATCTGGCCTTGAGCTGGGATTCACAGAGAAGTCACCAACTGGGCACCATGGAAACAGCTGGTGGGGGAGGAAAGAAAGGGGAGAAGAAGCTCTCCCCTTCTCAGGTGCAGTCCTTGAAGGGTTAACGTGGCTAGAACAGTGAAAGAAAAAGCTGCTTTTATGTATGTGATGTGACAACTTGACTATGGTGACTCCATTTTGTGAACTCAGCCATGACACTCAAAAAGGTCATGACTGGGGCAGTTTGCATTCTTTTGTTCATGAAAATCCCCTAAGAACACAGAATGATCTATGTGCCAACCAGAGACTAACTGACCACAACTTTCCAGCTTGCTGGCATTGCCTGAACCTCCAAACGTCCCTTTTGTGGTTTTTGTGCTTAAATATGGAGCCAAGTTAAGGTAGGGGCCTCACTCTGACAACCTCATTCTTTCGAGAGCAGAGTGTCTGCCACTGGCCAGCAATAAAGGCTTAACTGGAATGAGACTGTGTGGTCTGAGAGTTATTTGTGGGTCTCAGTATTACAATGTGAACTTCTGAGTCCCTCCCCTTACATGCTGGGTATAAGATTCTGAAACCACCTGAACTCGGGGTTCAGGGGATGAATTGATTGATTACAGCAAAAGCAGTGCCCTCTGAGACTGGCTGCAGCCAGATAAAACTGTTTCCAGCTATCTTCAGTGCCTTGCCTCCTCTGTCCCTACATCATTATTTCCCTGTGTGCTTACGGGACTACACGACTGGGGTGACTCTACATCATGGACTATCAGAAAAGGGAGCAGTTATCCTCTATTGGTGCAGCCCAGAATTCCATATCCCTGGGATCTATAAACAACTTCTTAATTCCCTTTAAAGCAGTTATTTTGACCAAACACAAGGAAATGTTAAGTGATTATTCTTTCCCCTCAAGTATAACATTCACAAATAGAAAACAAATGCTTTCAAAAGTGTTGTTCTTGCCAAGGACAGTGGCACAGGCCTGTCATTCCAGATACGTGGGAGGCTGAAGCAGGAGGATCACAAGTTATGGCTGAGGGAGGGAGGGAGCAAAGGAGGGAAGGAGAGAGGGAGGAAAAAAGGGAGGGAGGGAGGGAGGAAGACTTTTTCCAATATTTCACTAGATGAAAAGTGACAATTAGCGGACGGTGTCCATTTGGACCAAGTGGGAAGAACCAACGTCTGGCCGAGCTGTGAGGTGGAGGGAAGGTGGGTTTAGAAGGCAGAAGGCGCCTGCAATTTGGGGGACCTACAGCAGCCTCCGGAGGAGCTCCCCTGGGAGAAGGAAGGTGCATTTGTGGCCCTGCTTCCTCCACGTTGGGAAGAGTGAGTGTGGGCCACCAGTAGGGAGCAAAGGGGACACCAGGGCCCTGAACCGCGCTTCCAAACCCCCAGGGAACCAGGGGACAGGGGCCAGGGCCACCTGCCAGCGTGGAATCCGCCGCCCTCCGCAGCTCACCCCCGCGCCGGGCCCCAACGCCGCACCTTCAGCCCTGGTCGCAAACTCACCATTTTTGGCTTCCGTGGTGACCCGGCGTCCTCTGGAGGAACTTCCCGGCCCCCAAAATCCCCGGGGACACAGGCAGTGGCAGAGTCAATGGGTCACTGGAACAGAAACTCGGCCAGAGAAGGAGTAGCCCGGTGGGTGAGGAAGAAGGCCCGCAATGTTGCGGAAGCCCGCCCTTCCCCTTCCTCTGCGCACTGATTGGACAGTTGCTCCAGCTTCCCGGATGGATGGCCTCCAGGCCCGCCTCTGCATCGTGACTGACAGCTAACATCATCCAATCACTGCCTGAAATTGGGTAGAGTGACGGATTCTTGGCCCCAGCCCTTTTCAGGAGCAGCTTCCGGGCTGTGCTGGGACCTAATCCAGGTGGGAAGCCTTGGCTTTGCCTGTGGTACAGAGGTGACACCTGGCGCTGCTTTTGGAGCTTGGCAAGGCCCTGGGTTTAACCTCAACACAAAAACAAAGCACAGCTTCTCGGGGAGGCTGAGGCTGGAGGAGCCCAAGGTCAGAGAGATCCTCTCTTAAAATAAAAGGGAAAGGGTGGGATGTAGCTCAGAGGTCCAGGTCAAGCCCCATTGGGTTTATTCCCCAGGACCTTTAAAAAGAAAGAACGATATTGCATCTATACATATATTTTTCCACTCAGCTGATGCGACCTGAAGCGACTTAGAAAGACCCAGTCTCCAAATTTTTGAAACACTATTTAAAGATATCATATATATGACTCATATATAATATCTAAAAATCAAAACAATTTGAAAACTATTTTAGTCATTCTCATCACCTTCCGGCCTCTGTGGCTTTGAGGAGGCAGCCTGAGCTATGAAAGGAAGCAATTGGGGTTGGCTCTGATGCTCAGGGTTCCATCCCCAGCACAGAGGGTGGGGGAGGAAGGAAGGCAATCCTCTAGGGCAGCAATGTGCGGTGGAAATAAAATGGGTGCCTTGTGCTTAGTGAGCATGTTCTACTTTGACTGTTAGGAAGTGTTGTGCAGAGACCTGACTCTGGGGATCCCACAGGTCTGGTCAGGTGTTTGCCTCAACATCAAACAGAAAAGGTCATGATGCAAAGCAGAAAAGGAACTTTGACCAGTGCAGCTACAGCAGGAAGCCAAGGAAACCCTGTCCTTACCCTGTATTCAGATGCTGACAAGGACTTTGAGGTTTTAGAGAAAGAGTAATCATAGGCATGTATGTATAGGGCAAATTTTATCTAGGATTTAGTATTATCTGTAGGATTTAAGCTTCAGGTATCTGTGTTCTTATAACATGTCTGTGAGCGCACTCTCACTTCCCCCCTTGACACATGTCACTCTATTGCACAGACTGACCTCACTTTGTCAGGAACAAGTCCCCCTCCGTGTATTCTTTCCATGTCAAGGTTTTCAAGAAAAGCCATAAGCCCTAGGAAGCAACATACCGTGAGAAGCTGACCCAGCGCTCTCAGCTTCCTGGGTTTCAGCTGATAGTCAAACCAGAAAGAAACAAAAACCCTGCTCAGCTTGGCCCATTAACCCTGCATATAAAACAAAAAATTGCCAAGTGGGGCCAATACTGCCTGTCATGTCTACCCCCCTCCTGGAAATTAAGTACAATTTTATTCTCTGCTCTTAAGTTGGGCTTTGTGAAGTCTTTCACATCCTGCTCACTTGCCCAAGTTCATTCTACCTAATAATATTGCCCATGGCCAAGGGGGGCTATTGTGTAAGAAGTCATATTCCCACGGGTGTGGAAAAGTGGGCACATAGCTGCCCAGGGCTGAGAATTGAATTCCAGGTGCTTTTATTGTCCCCATGGTAGAGACTGAATTGAGGGCAGGAGCACTTTGCCTCTGAGCATCCCTTTTATTGTGGTTCAAAGAAGGTGGGTGTGAGCATAACTGTAATGGGCCTGAGAGAATGCATGAGACCATGTGGCAATGTGTTCTTCACTTATCAGTTTCATTTGAGCGCCCCAATGACATCATCTATAAATCAGAGACCTCCATATGGAATTCCTCCACCAACTCTCTGAAAACACAGGCACTTTTAGCACCTTCAGAAACTCCTGCACAACAGAAGCTTCCACAAACTCTTTATGATAAGGACATTATGGCCACTTGTGATGACTACCAATTACTGAGGGTTCCTAGAGCAGGAAGCTGCCCCTTATGGACCTTGCTATATTATTATTTTTTAAAACCATAGACTTGCTTTTTATTGAATTGGTAAATTTTACAGAGTTCCTAAACTAGTAAACCATGCCTGAGAATCCAAAGAAGAAAACAGTATAATGGACAAGCCCATCCATCCATAAAACAGTTTATTAAATCTTGGTTCCTAATGTATTTTTCTTGGAGGTACTGGGAATTGAACTCGGGGGACACAACCACTGAGACACCTCCCAGCCTTCTTTTTAATTTATTATTTGAGTTAGTGTTTTAGAGACAGCGTTGCACTGAGTTCTTTACTCTTTGTAATCCAGGTAAGTCACCTTACAAATCACAACACTTGGGCTAAGGTTGTGGTTCAGTAGTTGACAACATGCCTAGCATATGTGAGGCACTGGGTTTGATTCTTAGGACAACATATAATTAAATAAGTAAATGTCCACTGACAAGTAAGAAATAATTTTCTTAAAAAGTGAATAAATGGGCTAGGGCCATGGCCTCAAATTGTAGTGTGCTCACCTGGCATGCGTGGGGCACTGGATTTGATCCTCAGCACAACATAAAAATAAATTAAAGATGTTGTGTCCACCGAAAACTAAAAAATAAGTAATAAAAATCCTCTCTCTAAAAAATATGAAAAGAAAGCAAAATCCTCCTGCCTAAGAATCTTGAGCAACTGGAATTTCAGGTGTATACCACAGAGCCAGGGGATTCACAAGAATTTTGAGGATTTCACAGTCTTTCATAAAATTTTAACAAGAGTGGAATTTAAGTCTGCTGCAAATCTTTAAAACTTCTAGTACACTGTACCATTAAATAAACCTCTCCATATTCATCTCAGTTTGTTTCACATAAGCATCACACTACAAAAGTTTGTGACAAAGTGCATATATGAAAGGAAAATATGTGATTAAAGGTCCAAGAGGTGACTTGTTATTGGGTTTTGGCCTCCAAATCATGTATTCAGTATGACACAGAATATTTTAATTGTCATTTAATCATTATATATTCTCACTACTTACTCTCCTAAAAACCCAAACCCATCATAAGGTGGCCATCCACATGTCAGTCCACATGCCAACACTATTAACCAAAAGGGGTAGGCAGATCCTGTCAGAAGATTCTGTAGCCCTCTTAGGAGTCTGATTCCTGCACTCATGTACTCACCAAGACTGAATTCCTACAAAGAATGCTGGCACCCTAGGACAGTTGCATTCACTCCAGTTCCTCACACTGCCCAGGAGCAAGCCTGCAACTTCTGCTTTGGCAAATGAATTCCTTACAAAGATGTCCAGATTGCATCAAGTACTCATACACCAGTATGCAATATTTCTACTAAATCAAAGATGTAAAACTAGGAAATTGCCACACTGTCTCAGTAGGTGGAAAGACAGTTTACAGTAATCCTGAATGGCTTAAGCTGTATTTATTAAAAACAGAAGTGCCACAGCACACTCTTTTGGCTTTCCTTTCCAAATGAACACTGACACTCAGCAAAAGGCCAGCAACAGATATAGCAGTGACAATCATCCCATCGTTGGCATGTTGGTTACCTTAAAAATTTGAACACAAGTATGTAAGGAACTCTTAGCAATGATCACACAAGATCCATGATTCCTGAATAGGTTGTGGGTGAGGTTTTGCTCAGGATGCTTTGAGTCCATAGGACAGGTCATTGAATTCTTTAGCCTGAGCAGAAACAGCCCTCTCCACATCATGTATTGCACAACATCACCTGGTTGGAAGCTGTAGCTTCATCAGTGATGTAGGGCACATGAGGCTAGACACCCAAGGAATGTTCCAGGAGCAGACTATTAGATGCAGAGTTCTAAGGGGTATCACCTAAAAATTTAGATCACTGCTTGGAATTTCCTTGATCTGCATTTACACCCAGTGTGACAGGGATGGAGGTTCATACTTTTTGTAGGGGTATACATAAAGGTGTCTTTTGTTTTGTTTTGTTAACAGAAAGTGTTTGTGTATAAATTGTAAGATTGTTCAGAGGTCTTCTAAGCTTTAACACAAAAACAGAAGTCTGTGTTATAACCCACATTGAGATTTTTGCAAATTTTTTTCCTGATATTCTGTTGAAAGATTATGGTGAAGGTCTCTCGAGAAGCTTATTTAAGATTCTTTGGTGGAGAAGGGAGGGCGACTATATTAGGACATCAGACTGTGGTGCTTCTTACCAAGCCTTTGGTCATGTGGTATGTATTAAGAAAATCAGCACACAATTTTCCCAGGGCTAGTGAGCTACTCTAAACACAGAGAGAAATCAAGCCTGGGTTTTTCTGGAATATTCCACCTAAGTATTATTGATGGGGAGAAAAGTTAAGTTGGATGAATTTTTTTTAAAAAAATTCACTGGTATAAAAGACCTTTAAGAAGGAAGAGACCATCTAAAATTGTAAAGGAGACACCTGCAGAGCTGCATCTGCTGATGTGGTCATCAGTGGGGCCCACAGGCACAGCAATAGCAAACTCACCACCAGAGCTACAGGAGTGCTCAGTGCTAGAATGCCTGCCAGCATGCACAAGGCAGGATTGGGACCCCAGACCTGGGACAAAAAGAGAAAGCAACTCAAGCATAGGGCAAAACATATTTTGAGAAAGTGCCTCTCCAAGTAATATACACAAATGACATTATGTTATAATGCTCTTTAATGTGCCTACATACAGCACAATGTATGACACTTAGAAAAAGTACAAGTGACAAGAGTGTGGTCCCAGAGTCATCAACAGCTCAATAAGGGATCAGGGAAAAGAAAGAGGCCAGCTGCAGGGAAAACAGACACATCCCTATGGTCCCAGCTCCCAGCCTCACCCAATTAAAAAGACTGTGGAGAAATTCAGTAGTAGAGCACTCCTGGGTGGAATCTGAACAAAGAAAGAGAGGAAAGAAGTTCAGAAGAAACATTTCACCAATCTGTACCAAAGGCTGGAGTGGAGAGGCCTAAACTAAAATACACAATATGTAATGAAATATGAGACACAAAAGACTTAAAATACAGGAAAATGGAATCTAACAATAAGAGAGATTTAACCCATAAAACATGTTGCTTTCAAATCCTCATGTTGATGCAATGTTCCTCTCCAATGCAGGGTGCACTTTTGTTACCTCTGAAGAGATAAAAAAGAAATGAAGGCACACACATTTTCACACACCTACAGTGGTTTTCTCAAAAGAAATAAATAAAATGAAATAAAATAAAAATTTCCTCAAGTCTGAACAAGTTCAAATGGATCTGAAACAAGCAAAGGTCCTACCACATTTCTATATACAGGGCTTTTCACTAGTGTGATTTCTTAAATGCTGTTCAAAGGGACCTGGAAAGTTGAAGGTCTTACTACAATTTTTAAAGAGACAAAAAACATCTTCCCAGATGTGAGTTCTTTACGTCTTTGAAGAAATCTCTGAAAGCTGAATACTAGCTCACATGGCTTCTAGTCACCATTTCCTACACTGTGAGTCCTTTCATACAACTGAACAAAACTAGAATAGATGAACCCTTTATATTTCTTACTTGCATAGGATTTATTCTTTTTATTCCAAAAGAATCTTCCCAGTCCTTAGTAAAGTACTGTGAAAACTAGATTCCCCACATTTCTCACACTCACAGGGCTTCTCTCTGTGTTTTCATATATGAGAAGAAAAACAAGGCAGGATGGGAAGCTGACAGGATGTTGCTTTTCTCTGGTATGTATTCTCGTATGTATTCCAAGGCTAATCTCTGGTATGTATTCTTCCATGTTTATGAAGCTGATGGGATGGAGCAAAGGTGTTGCCACACTGCTTACATTCAGAGGGTATATTTTTCAATGTGAATGAAATGGCTTTGAAGGCAATAGGGAAAAATGGAATGATTTGTGATAATTTAAACATTTAAAGAGTTACTCAGTTGGAAGTGGTGGTGTATGCCTTTAATTCCTGAGACTTGAGAGGCTGATTCTGAAGGATCAATGTTGGAGGCTAGCCTCAGCACCTTAGGAAGACCCTAAGAAATGCAGCAAGTCCCTGTCTCAAAATAAAGAGTAACTGGAATGTAGCTAAGTGGTAGAGCACAACCAGAATAAATCCCCAGTGTCTCTGTCTCTGTCTATCTGTCTGTCTCTCTCTCTCTCTCTTTCTCTCTCACACACACACACACACACACACACACACACACACACACAAATTTTAAGCAGTGTGACTCCTTCCTTGTCTTTGAGGATGACATGAAACATTGATTTATCAGGTTTTACATTCAAAAAATTTTTCTCCAGTAACTTCCTACATGTATATGAGTGAAACAGTAATAACAGAAACGTTTACCAATTGTTTTCATGCATATGATTTCTCTGCAGTATCTGTTCTTTCACTTGTGTGAAGCAGACAGGATGTGGCAAAAGCTTTTCCACATTGTTGTTATTCATAGCGCTTTTCTCTGGTATGTATTCTTCCATGTCTGTGAAGCGTAGGGAATGCAGCAAAGGCTTTGCCACACTGCTTACATTCATAGGGCTTCTCTCCAGTGTGCATTCTTCCATGAATCTGAAGGTAACTGGATGTAGTAAAGGCTTTGCCACACTGTTTACATTCAAAAGTCTTCTCTCCAATATGTGTTCTTTCATGTCTGTGAAGGCTACTGGATGTAGCAAAGGCTTTGCCACACTGCTTACATTCATAGGGCTTCTCTCCAGTATGCATTCTCTGATGGATTCTAAGTAAACTGGGATAAGCAAAGTCTTTCCCACATACCTTACATTTGAAACCTTCATTCCCCATATATGTGATCCTGTGCCTTTGAAGACTTGTGAATGAAATACAGGTCTGACCACCTCGTTTACATTCATACACTTTCTCTCCAGCAAGAGTTCTTTCATGTCTTCTTAATACAGAGGAGAAACAAAAGGCTTTCTCACATACCTCACATTGAAAACATTTATGTTCACTGTGTGTTCTCGTGTGTCTTGGAACACCTGTAGGAGAAGATGAGGCTTCACCACATTGCTGATATTCATAGGGTTGCAACCCAGTATGAGTATCATCATGCCTTTGAATGTCACTGGAATGACTGATGACTTTCCCAGGTACTGTACATTCATAAGGTCCATCTCCAGTTCGTATTAACATTTGTGTGTGAACATTTTTGAAAGAAACCAGAGATTTCTTATATTGTTTAAATTCACATGGCTTCTCTTCACATTCCTCATGCTTGTAGTATTTGTGTCCACAGTGAGATGTGATCTGCCTATGAAGGATGAAGGTCATATGAAGTCTTTTGCACACATAATGAAGTCACATGGATTTACTCTATTAAAATTTTATTTTGTTCAATTAAGAATTGGAATTGATTTGAAGGTTTACCCCACACTATTTTGTGCCTTTGAAGTTTACCATATGACTTCTTTAAGGAAGAAGAAGTGACCAGCACATAATCAATGCTTGGATCATTCACAATTTTCTATTTATTGATAGATCTTTACATTACTACCAACATCAGCTAAAGGCTAGGTTTTCTGACTTGTTTAACTTGCCTAAAAATAAGGAGATTGAAAGCAAACAATCTTTTACAATACAGCTACTCTATGGCTATTGTCCAAATAGTGATAGTCACATATGCAATTTCATAGTACTTTTAGCATGTCATACACTTTGAAAAGACTGAATATCTGTTACAGCTACGTATATATTTCTGGTAAAGAAACATTATAAGAATAAATACTTCTCAAATTATGCATACTTCTTTCGTTGGTTTCCTTTAAATATTACATGACAGTTCTCAGATTCCCTCACGAATTCCTCTTGTGAGTACAGTTACCTTACATTGCTCCCAGAGTTTTCAATCTGAACTTCAGTGGTCTTGTCTTCCCACTTGTCTCCTAAAATGAAAGAACAGAACAAGCTTTATGAATATTTAGGAGCTAGAAATGCTTTGCCAAATGATACGTGCCATTTATGCTACAATAATTCACCAACTGATTCCCTTTTCACCTTCTACATAAATGACCAAAATAAACATGAGTTCTCTATTTGATTAATTTTAAAAACATCATTATTACCTATAGAAGCCAGGTTTCTGAGGACTTCCAACATCACATTTCTGTAAAGGTTCTTCTGGGAAGGATCCAGCAAAGCCCACTCCTCCTGGGTGAAGTTCACAGTCACATCCTCAAAGGTCAGTGAGATCTAAAATATCCCACAAATGTATAGTGGAGGCCAGGAGAGATTGACAGCATGAGAAATCTATACTCAACATGCATGATGTTCACATAATTCCCTGGCCTCTCGATTAATTGCACGATTTGGTCCATCAAATCTTTATTGCACTCAACTTCTTCCAACTACTCCAACACTAGAAATTGGCTACTTGGAAGGCAAACATCATACTGATTCATACCCTTCCTTTGGTGAGTTCACAGGAAGTGAGACGGGCTCCCAGATCACACCTAACTTCTTTATTGGTTGCACCTCTATTTCATGTCCTAGAAACATCCTATGTGGTACAGAGCTAATATAAGCACGTCTGATAGTACTTATGTTTAGAAAAGAAAGGTGATGAGCAGGAAATTGCAGGAATCATGAAACTAACCATTTGAGAGAGATTCTGATGGCTCCCTGTACCTACAAGATTAATATAAATAACATGGAATTAACTGATGTCTTGTTTCCTCTGCAAGTCTATTGTTCCATACTTAAAGAAATGCCTAGAACCAGCCACCACCCACACTCTCTGGGCATGGGTTCCCTATGGAGATTCCCTCATAGACAACATTTAGATAACTTTTCACGCAAGTTGTCAAAATGTGTTAACTGGAGATTGAGCTCATCCTGTGAGAACAACTAGAAGTTTGCAAGTGCTTTACTCCAGAACAAATTTAGTCAACTAACTTACTATTAAATGACCAAAAAAAACATGAGTTCTCCATTTGATTAATTTAGTTCATTTATTAATAAACACAACAAATTTATAATTTCCTGTGGTTACGGTCAAACCAGAATGGGGCAAGTAAAAGATGGCACATGTCTTAAAAACAACTCAATGACCCAAAAATGTCACCTTGTCCAAACAACAGCCTTACAATAACTCTCAAAACAATCTTCCTAATAAACAGCAGGCACTACTTTTCTAAGTCTCCTGGGAACAATGAATGTCTAAAGACTGTCAAACTCTTCTTAACAGCAGCCGGTTCACTACGACAATGTACAATCATGAGACACATACCAATGTTCTGCTCAAAGACATTTTGATCAATGTTGGGCCACATGTGCAATGGTTGTCTGTTGTGAAAGAGATTCATCGTGCCTGCAGCAATGGTGGTGCCAACAAACCTAAGACAGAAGCTCTTCCAGAGTGTGCTAAAGCAACAAGTTTGTAGCCCAGATTCCTGAACTATCCCACACAGTCTGGGTGTGGAACAGGCCACCACTCACATCTGTAAGCATGCTATGATGTCTGCACAGTGATGAAACAGGCAAAAAGAAAATGTCCCTGCCACTGAAACAGAACCACACTCAGGGACTGAAAACATACAGAACCGCCCAAAACAAGGAAGAATCCACAATTACACTCAGAGACATCAGCCCAACTCTGTCAGGACAATGATGCAGGCAGGAGGGTTTCATGGGCCTTCAAACCTTGGAAGCACACTGAGGTCTCAGGGTCACAGCAACACTCCACAGGACATATATCACACCCTACAGGTGCACCACCAGTGAATTCCCATGTATGCTCAAAGAACATGAGAGCTAGAGCAGAAATCAGATCAGAAGCAGCTGAAAAGCCTCCAGAGAAGGGGACGTGAAACACAAGGCTCTAAACAGACACAGGACAAAGAGGTGACTCAAGAGAAAAGGTGACCATTTTGAAGGAAAAAAAGTAACAGTCCATTATAGGAAATTTACAGGGAACACTAGAGGTGGTGGTGTATTTGTATCTCAGTCATCGAACCCACATTTCTAAAAAGAAGAGCTAGAAGCAATTATTGAAACTGCGGCTTCATAAATCCAGAGAAAGAAGAGCAAGAGAAACCTAAATTAACCACAGGAAGGTAACAGAGAAGGTGTTGATGAAACTGCAACCAGGAAATCCGCAATCTACAAAATCAAGTTCTTCATGAACATCAGCATCAATGATAAACTGACATAAGGCTAAGAATACAGAGGACAGGGACTGGGGTTGTGGCTCAGTGGAAGAGTGCTTACCTAGTGCTTGGGAGAAAGTGGGTTCAATCTTCACTGACACATGAAAAGAAAGAAATAAAAGTGTACAACATACAATAATTTTAAAGAAAAAAGCAAAGAGGACTGAAAACCTGCTATCAGATTTAAAAGTGTCATCGTCAACAATGCATTGGGACTTCAAGATTATCATGAACGTGCTTGACACAAATTAGACAACTTGCAGAAACTGGACCATTTCTTTGAGAGAGACAATCTCCTACAACTTACAGACAAGGGATTAGCCCATGGCTGGTAAAAAAAAAAAAAAAAAAAAAAAACACGCTCAATAACTAATTACTTCCCAAAAATGCAAGGCGAGGCTCTGACATCTCAAACAGGTGTTCATGATACACTTAAGAACTGCCACCAATTTTCTACTTTTTTCCAGAATATAGAAGCTGAGTTAACACCTCCTAACTCTTTCTGAGCCATAAGTTACCATATAATCCAAATTAAATAGATAAAGAAAAGTATTAAATAGATAACTATAAATGATGCTCAAAGCATAAATGCAAAATTTTATCATAAATGCAAAAAACTATATAATTAAGTCATCACACTCCAGATCTATAAAAATTATGTGAAAATTATGGGCACAGGAACCCTCACTGCAGTGACTACAGCAGCCATATCCAGAAGTGCCCAAAGCTAGACACAAGGAAGATGCACCTTTCAGTACTGAATAGACAAGCTGCATTTTAAGTACACCAAGGAACATCACCAGAAAATGAGCTCTGCTGCCTGGAAAGATACAGCACTCTTAAAGGCAGACTGATAAATGAGAGAAGCAAGTTTGAAATGGCTTAGTGCGGTAAGATTCCAAGTCAAGAACATTCCTTAAGAGACAACATTATAGATGCACTAGCAGAACTGATGGGTACCAGGGACTCAGGGAGCAGAGAGGGAGGGAGCAATGAGGAGGAGTGATGAACGGGTGGAACAAAGGATTCCCAGAGCAGTGAAACTCTTCTGTATGACATTATCTTGTATACTACGTGACACACACAATCACATCACACAGAGGAGGAACCGTAAGGTAAAGGATGAACTTTGGCTTATCATAACATGTTACTTCATCAATACTCTTTATCAAATGTTCAACACGGGTTTAGTAACTAACAAACACCGTACACTAATGTGATATGTTGAAAAGAGTGGAGAGTATCAGCTCGAGGGAAGGGGTATTCAATACTATGAGTAATGTCACATTTAATTGTCACCTTGATTGGATTAAAAGATGCCAATGATTAAAAACCTTATGGGTGTGTCTATAAATGATTGGCATGTGGAACAGTGTGTCTACAAATGATTGGCATATGGAATAGTGAACCAAACTGGAGAACCTCCTTAAGCTAGACAGCACCATCCAATAGAATGGTGTCTTGGGTGGAACAAAAGTTGGAAGAAGAAGGAAGCTGCACCAGAGCCAGCTCCTTTCTTCTCAATGGGTTCTTGATGGCTGCTGCAATGGCCTAAGGATATCAGGCTCTGTCTTCCTAACTCTCCCAAAGTGGACTCTGCCAGTGATTCTCCAGGGAGTTTCCAGAAACTTTGGTCTGGACTCGGGCAGCAGCATTGATCCCTCTTGTTCTGAGGCTTCAACCTCCTCGACTCTGCAGCTACTACTTCTAAAACTCTCCAGCTGCAGACCGCCACTGTGGACACACAGCTTCTGGTCAAGTAGGCCAATCTAATAATTCACCTTTTTATAATCATACATCATGTTGATGCTGTTCCTCTAGAGAACACTGACTAATAAACTATGTAAGCCTAAAATTGCTCATAAAAACAAAGTTTATCTAATAAAGAAGTGAATAAGGGCTGGGGATGTGGCTCAAGTGGGAGCGTGCGCCTGGCATGCATGCGGCCTGGGTTCAATACTCAGCACCACATACAAACAAAGATGTTTTGTCCGCCAAAAACTAAGAAAAATAAATAAATATTAAAACTCTCTCTCTCTCTCTCTTTAAAAAAAAAGAAGTGAATAAACGACCAAGCCATGAAGTTTTACAAATATATACATAAGAAACAATAGTACATGCCAAGTACCATTATCATAATAATGCAAAAATAAAGCAAAGAGGAAGAGTCATAGTTACAAATTTCAAAAGTATGGACAAAATCAAGGAAACTGATTTTCAATATTCTTTCCATCTGGAAAGAAATTCGAGGATCAGTCTTCAAAATCATTGTGTGCCCATGTACTCAAAGTGTTACCTTTTGCTGTGCTTAGCAAAACAAAAGGGTTCTGTGAGAAACAATGAACTGTTTGAACTGTGTCCTTGTTGCCATCTTAAGAAGATAAAAGAATGTTCTGCCAAGTTTAAAGTCTATATTGAGATATATATATATATATATATATATATATATATATATATATATATATATATATGCTTTCCAGGAAATAACTAACTACAAGTCAGATAATAAGAAGTATGGAGCACTGTGACCATGAACAATGTTATTCTGAGAATATTTATCCAAGCTGGAAAAGATTAAGCTGCCAGGAGGATGCGTTTCTTTTTTGCTATATAAAAGATGAAGGGAAAAAAATAAAGAGGTGCTCATTCCTACTGTGTGTGTGTGTGTGTGTGTGTGTGTGTGTGTCTTTCTTTCAGCATCTCTGCTGTTACCACCTGATAAGGAACTACAGATGGTCAGCGGGTTCTGACAAGTCACTCCAACTGCTGGTGTGGTGGTATGCACCTGTAACTTCAGCCAATAGGGAGGTCAAGGCAGGGAAATGGCAAGTTGGAGGTCAGTCTCAGCAACTTAGCAAGACACTCAGAAATTTAGTGAGACTGGTCTTCATCAGATTTAAAAGTGGGGGCTGGGAATGTAACTGAGTGGCAGAGCACTTGTTAGCATGTGTGAGGCACTGGGTATGATCCTCAGCACCACAGAAAAATAAACAAAATAAAGGTATAGTGTCCATCTATAACTGTACAAAATATATGTATATGAAAAAATAAATAACAATAAGGAAGGGCTGAGGATGTGTTCAGTGGTCAAGTGCCTGTAGGTATATTCCCCAGTAAAACACCTGCCCACCTCCAGAACACTGCTCACAAATTGAAATTCATTTCTGGAGGATAACTAAGCAAGAGGAAGTACATGGAGTCAATTCCCAGCACCCAATAAGTAAGCAAATAAGTAAACAACAGTCTACAATATGAATCTTCTTGGAATGTAGAGTAGCTCGGTAGTAGAAAACTTGCCAAGCATGTATGTGGCCCTCATATCAATCTCCAGCAGTCCTCACACATACACACACACACACACAAAATACATGTAATGAGAGATAAAAATAATTATAATACAAAACATACACAATTAGAGGCATAAAATACAACAAAATCAATGTAAAGACAACACACTTTCTCACAAAGGAGATTGAATGTTCCCATAATCTACACTCTCTAAAAAGAACACTGAGAATTTCAGTAAATTCTGTGAAATTTAGGGCATGGTTTTAGGGTAAACTTAAAAAACACTACATCTAAAATTGAAATAGGATGGTTGGGATTCTGGCTCAGCAGTAGAGTGCTTACCTAGCACATGAGAGGCCCTATATTTGATCCTCAGCACCACATACAAATAAATAAATAAGTATTGTGTCCAACTACAGCAACAACAAAAAATACTTTTTAAAAAATTGAAAATAGCAGACTGTATCTAAGACAAGCCAAAATGTTGTACAGGACAGAGAGAGTAGAGAGAGCATTTATGTTGCTCCGAAATTTCATAAGGTAAAAGGTCAGCTCCCAAAGGGGTGGCCCTAGGAGGAGGCACTTAGGAGGGAACAGGAATCAGGTGACATAGGGGGAGTGCTCTTGAGGGGATCAGCACCCTTATTTAGACGGTTGTATCGCTCCTTTCCAGAAAATGAATATCATTTACTATTTCACTGTTATTCAGTGATTAAATGATCATAGTTGGAAATTTCAGGTATTGCCAAAATTGTCCTTGAAATTTATAATGAAGACGGGTGTGATGGTGCACAGCTGTAACCCCAGCAGTTCAGGAGTCTGAGGCCCTAGGCGATGTAGCAAGAGACTCTGTATCAAAACAAAGAATCTAAAAGGGGCTGGTGGTTAAGCAACTCTGGGTTCCATTCCTGATACCAAAAAACCAGAGTTAACATGAACCTGCCAAGTCCAAATAACAACAGTGAAAAAATGTCATCCTTTCTCAAATTCATCACCTTCTGAAGGACAGATACTAGTTTTTATGAAATCACATTCATAAATTTATATACCACTATTTTGTAGAATTGGACTCAAATTCTGCCACAATAATGCAAGACAGAGTTTCTCTGTATCTTACGTGGCATTTTGGAATCTACGATTGGATATCAATTTGAAATAACTGAAAAGACAACATTAAATCTTACAAACTTTCTATACATACTCAGGCGTAGCAAAAGGTAAATTAGATAAGTGGGTTTATTTTTTCTTTTGGTTTGGTACCCCCGAGATAAAACTGAGAGATATTTTACTACTGATCCACATCCCCAGTCATTTTTATATTTTATTTTGAGATGCAGTCTCACCAGGTTGCAGAAGGCCTGGATAAGTTGCTAAGGCTGCCCTCAAATTTACAACACTCCTCATTAGCCTCTGGAGCAGGAAGGATCACAGGTGTGCACCACTGCACCTGGCTGTAAGTTGGGATTATTAAAAATGGAAATGCAACTAGACTTTTTAAAATTCACTTCTTTCTTGCCTCTTTAATATTAGTCCATCCCATTTGGCTCTGAATAAATAAACCTGGGCCTCAGTTAAGTGAGCACATCATTTCAAAGTGATACACAGAAAGCTTTGGTGCTGAGGGAGCACACATGTGTCAGGCTCAATGGGAAGGGAAGGTCCCTGACAGCTGGGACATGTTCCCTCCTGAACTTGCTAACTGAAAGCCTCTGGGATTACCCTCCAAGACACCTGGACCATGACTCTAGTCTATGAGGCTTTTCAGGTTTGCACAGCTCTACATTGGGGTGGGTGTTCCTTATACTCTGGGAGAGTTTTTGCTCTTTTACACTGTGAGAGAATGCAAGGGTCAGGAATCACTGGTGACCTGGCCCCTCAGCACCAGCATCCACAGCCTGACTGGCCACCTGTCTCCAAAGAATGGGAACAAGGCTTGGGGAAAACAAGGTCCCAAGACGTTAGTTGTCTAGATGACGCCTGTTCCAGGCGATTCCTAAGGCCCAAGACCTCAGCTGATCCCCCAAGAGGCTGTACCTCACAACTTAGGCTGTCCTCTAAGAGGAGCTGTCCTAGGGCCTGAAATTTCTTGTACCATGCAGGGCGCAAGACAGCTGTGGGCACATGGTGACATCCCCAGGAATGGATAGTGGCTCAGAACATAGGACTCTCTGAGAAGAAACCTGGCTAAGAAAATCAGATTTTGTGTCTACACTAAGAAAGATAAAAAAGAACCCAGAATTTTTGCAGGTGTGAACTGAAGTTCTCTATGAACTTGCTCTATATCAATGAACCTTCAGACCACCTGACTTTGGGGAACTACCATGAGGGTATAAGACAGGGTTCTGTATGGTAGGCAAAAATTACCTTGGGCTCTCTTAACCTCTTTCAAAGCCAATTACCTTAATTTCTGTATTAGTCAAAAATTCTCCGAACAAATGAACCTCTCAGAATATATTAACAACTTTACTCAACATGTAATTACCATCTTCCAAAGCTAACAATGTAATAAAGGACCTACAGGAGAAATTTCCCCCTTTTGACTGTAGCCACCCATCTGATGATCCTACCAAAGATCCTCTGAGGAAAAACTATTTGTGTCTGAGGAACAGATAGGGAGAAAGGACGGATGCACATGTCAGGAGGATAGAAAGGCTATAATGAATTTTTGTTGTTCCATTTTTATTGCATTCTGTCTTGGTTTTGTTTGGCGTCATCTTGTTGGGTTGTATTATAGTAGAAATACGGGATCAGCAATTAGTAAAAAACAAACCGACAGAGTGTTAAGTAAATTGTTAGACGAAGGAGGCATCTCAGTAAAATCAAGAATAGTCAGGGCATACGTTGATACAATACAAAAATATAGCCCATGGCTTTTTAAGGAGGAGTTGTTAGATATATCACAATGGAACCATCATGGTGAAGATTTAAAAAGAATAGAAAAGAACAACCCAGGGACTCTGCCAGTTGGCACATTGACATTGTGGGTGAACGTATCTGGTTTGCTTAGTCCAAAGCCTTCAGTTCAGACAAAGATAGAGGAAGGAGAAGACATATTGATTCAAGTAAAAGAGATCTCTCAAGTTAGTCAGAAAGAGGGAAAGATTCAAGTACAAGAGAAGGTCATTCGAGCTAGTGAGACAGAGGAAGGAAGTTTAGAGCAGAAAAAGCCATCAGGGGAAAAGTTACAACAGGAGACTGCTAATAACACCTTTCTATCAGAGAGAGAAAGTCTCCAACCAACAGCACCACCTCTACAGGAGACTGCTACTAACAGCATTCTATCACCAGAGGGCATAAGTGTCCAATCAACAGCACCACCTCCATATGCTAGGAGACTCCCAACACCTGCAGTTGATAGTTCGGATCCTGAGACAGGATCTCAAGTATGCCCTGTATTTGAGGTAGGAGGGCAGCGAATTTACCAGGGTTTAAATTTCAAATCAGTGAAGGAGCTAAAAGTGGCTGTAACAACCTATGGTCCTCAAGCACCCTTCACTGTAAGCTTGGTCAAATCCATTACCAACTTAAACATGACACCAGCAGATTGGTCTAATATTTGTAAAGCTGTGCTAACTGGAGGACAATACCTGTTATGGAAGGTTGCCAATGAGGAATTTTGCAAGGAGACGGCTAGGCGAAATGCAGCAGCTGGTTATCCTCAGAGAAATCTAGATATGTTGTTAGGAAAGGGACCTTATGAGGATCGGCAGCAACAACTTGCATATGATCCTGGTGTATATTTACAAATTGCTGTAGATGCAGTTAAGGCATGGAAGACTTTACAAGGACATGGAGGTTTACAAGGTCAATTATCTAAGATAATACAAGGAGCTAATGAACCTTATGCTGAATTTGTAGATAGGCTTATTCAAACAGCTACCAGAGTTTTTGGGAATACAGAACAAGCAATGCCATTAATAAAACAATTGGATTATGACCAAGTGAATCGTTGGTGCAGAGATATCATTAGACCATGGAAACAGGAAGATTTAAACACATATATTAAATTATGTAGAGACATTAATGAACAAGAGCAAGTCATGGCAGCTGAAGTAAAACAGGCTTTAGATGCCAGAGACATTAATGAACAAGGGCAAATTGTGGCAGCTGCAGTAAAACAGGCTTTAGATTACAGGCCAAGAACATGCTACAATTGTGAACAAACAGGACATTTTAAAAGGAATTGCCCCATAGGAGGAGGGTTTAACAAAACTAGGTATCAAAGGAGTAGAATACCGGGTATTTGCCCACGATGCCATAGAGGAAGACATTGGGCTAATGAATGCCATTCTCAAACCACCATAGAGGGTACTCCATTACATTGGGCTAATGAATGCCATTCTCAAACCACCATAGAGGGTACTCCATTATCAAAAAACGAACAAGGACAAGGTGTTTATCCACAATATCGTGGACAAAGGCATCGGGCTCCGTTGCCAAAAAATGGACAGGGGGCCCCAATGCTCCAGGGCCACAAACCACAAATATACGGAGCACTGGAGGAAACCAGAAACCCCAGCAACCCCATCAGGGTAGTGCCCAGGACATCAGATCCCTCATCAGACAAACCAGAGGGAGCGCAGGGTTGGACATCTGCGCCTCCACCAGATCAGTACTAACTCCAGAGATGGGAGTTCAAATCATTCCCACAGGGGTGAAAGGACCTCTTACCAAAGGAACAGTAGGCTTATTATTGGGACGCAGCTCTTCTACTCTAAAAGGACTTTTAATAAGTCCTGGGGTAATTGATCCCGATTATGAAGGTGAAATAAAAATTATAGCCAGTTCTCCAAAGGGTATATCAGTAATTTCACCAGGAGATAGAATAGCACAGTTACTAATAATACCAAGCCTACATGATAAATTTTCCAGTCATGCTGTAGAAAGAGGTTCCAAGGGATTAGGCTCCACAGGTGTAGATTGGGCTATGCTTTCTTTAAATTTAGATTCTCGCCCCATGCTAAAACTAAATATTCAAGGACATGAATTTAATGGGCTACTGGATACAGGTGCAGACCTTAGCATCATCTCTCGTCAAGAATGGCCAAAACATTGGCCATTACAACAAGCCACTCAAACGCTTCGAGGCCTAGGAGTGGCGAATAATCCTGATAGAAGTGCAATGGTATTAGATTGGAAGGATCCTGAAGGATGTGAAGGAACTATACAGCCATATGTATTGGATCATCTTCCTGTAAATTTATGGGGACGAGATGTCTTAGATCAATTAGGTTTGACATTAACAAATAATATCAATCAAAATGCACCCACTATTATGGCTAGACAAGGTTTTAGGAAAGGAAAAAGATTAGAAAAACAAGAACAAGGTATAGCAGCACCAATACAAATAAATCAAGGAACAGACAGACATGGGTTGGATTTTCACAAAGGGCCACTGAGACAATAAAAATTACATGGGAATCAGAAAGACCAGTATGGGTTCCTCAGTGGCCCTTGACTAAAGAAAAGATACAAGTAGCCCATGATCTGGTCAAACAACAATTAGTGGAAGGACATATACAACCTTCCGTATCTCCCCATAATACTCCCATTTTTGTCATCAAAAAGAAATCTGGTAAATGGAGATTATTGCAAGATTTAAGAGCCATTAATAATGAAATGGTCATTATGGGACCTGCTCAATCAGGGATTCCTCAGTTGTCTGCTTTGCCAAAAACTTGGTATGTTTTAGTTATAGATATTAAAGATTGTTTTTTTTCAATTCCAATTCATCCTGAGGATAGTCCACGTTTTGCATTTACTATCCCTGCACTAAATCATGAAGGTCCTGATCAGAGATATGAATGGAAAGTACTCCCTCAAGGGATGGCTGACAGCCCAAATATGTGTCAAATTTATGTTAACAAAGTAATCCAGCCACTTAGAAATCAAAATCCTGAGCTACAAATATTTCAATATATGGATGACATATTATTAGCACACAAAGCTAAAAACACATTGCTAGAATGTTATGCCACACTTACAAACTTATTAAAAAAATTATAATCTAGAGATAGCAATAGATAAAGTACAATTAAATTTTCCAATTAATTATTTAGGAGTTCTATTATCCTCAACCATGGTCAGTCCACCAAAAATTCAAATACGAGTAGATCAACTCAAATCACTTAACGACTTTCAAAAGTTATTAGGAGACATAAATTGGATAAGGCCTTATCTAGGCATACCAACAGGAGAGTTGGGACCTTTATTTGATATCCTAAAAGGTCCATCAGATCTAAATTCACCCTGCATGTTAACGCCTGAAGCAAGAAAGGCATTAAAAACCATTGAAACATATATGGAAAATATGCATTTGGATAGAATTGATATGTTTGCCTTTATTATTTATTGTACTACCAACAAAAAATATTCCTATAGCAGTATTTTGGCAAGAAGGTCCATTATTATGGATACATTTATCTTATTCTCCTAACACTATTCTTACTAGGTATCCGGAGGCTGTAGGACAATTAATACTCAAAGGAATAAAAACAGCAAAGGCAGTGTTTGGAATTTCTCCTAATAAAATTATTACTCCATATACTATGAATCAAATTGATGAATTAGCTAATGAGTTAAATACTTGGGCAATAATCATGTGCAAATCTAATGTTTCATTTGATAACCACTTACCATCTAATCCTTTATTGTCTTTTTGGTCATTGCATCCTGTAATTTTTCCAAAAATGACAAGAAAAACACCTATCATGAATGCTCCAAATATATTCACTCATGGGTCAAATAATGGTACAGCAGCAATAGTTACACCTGATCGAACTTTTACATTTTTAGTACCCAAACAATCAGCTCAAAAGGTAGAGCTTAATGCAGTATTACAAACTTTTGTGATGTTTAAAGATTGTGTATTTAATTTATTTTCTGATAGTCAGTATATAGTTAATGCTATAGTATCCCTTGAAGATGTTGGTAGGATTTTGCCTTCTTCTACTGTTTTCTCTTTGTTTTCCACTATACAAAGTTTAATCTGGGACAGAAAAGATCCATTCTTTATAGGACATATCAGGGCACATACAGGATTGCCTGGAGCCCTTAGTTTGGGCAATGATTTAGCAGATAAAACTACACATGACATACATATTTTCTCTATACTAGAAGAAGCTATAAATTTTCATAAAAGGTTCCATGTCAATGCTAATACTTTACAAAAGCATTTTAATATAACTGAGGAACAATCTAGACAAATAATAAAACAATGTCAAAATTGTGTGACCTTTTTACCACAAGTTAATCTTGGAGTCAATCCTAGAGGACTGATACCTAACCACATTTGGCAGATGGACGTCACACACTTGCCAGAATTTGGAAAATTAAAATATTTGCATGTTACAGTTGATACTTCTTCTGGATTTTTGATGGGCTCCCTTCATGCCGGAGAAAAAACTAAAGTTGTTATAGCTCATTGCTTACAAAATTTTGCCACTGTGGGCATTCCAAAACAGTTAAAAACAGGTAATGCCCCTGGTTATACGTCTACTTCTTTTAAACAATTTTGCTCATCATTTGGCATTACTCATATAACAGGAATCCCATGCAATCCACAGGGACAAGGCATAGTTGAAAGAGCTCATCAAACTATTAAAATGTACTTATTAAAGCAAAAAGACGGAATTGGGAAGGGGTATATATTCCCCAAAGATAAACTTAAAATAACCCTTTTTACTCTAAACTTTTTAAATTTGGATTCATCAGGACTTAGTGCTGCAGAAAGGCATATGTGTCCAAAAAATGTACATATGCCCAAGGTACTTTGGAAAGATATTCTAACAGGACAATGGAAAGGTCCTGACCCAGTAATTGTCTGGAGTCGGGGGTCTGTTTGTGTGTTTCCACAGGAAGAACAGCAGCCGATTTGGATTCCAGAGAGATTAACCAAGGTCCTGACCCAGTGATTGTCTGGAGTCAGGGGCCTGTTTGTATGTTTCCATAGGAAGAACAGCATCCGATTTGGATTCCAGAGAGATTAACTAAAATCCTGACCCAGTGATTGTCCGGAGTCGGGGGTCTGTTTGTGTGTTTCCACAGGGAGAACAGCAGCCAATTTGGATTCCAGAGAGATTAACTAAAGCGAATTCTACAGACCAAAAAGAAGATGATTTGGCTCAAATAAATAACAGCTGATATCCAAAACTCCAATTTGGCTATCCTTACATCTGCGACAGAACCAGGATGCTTTTTTCAATATCTGTTTTATTATTGCCCTTTCCCATATCATGAAGTTCTATTTTGTTTTTTGAGCTCATACAGATCTAGGTTAATGTTTTGCTGATCAGTTCTATTTTTTTTTCTTGACTATAGAGTTTTTAAACATTGCAATGGAGATTTCACCTGTAAAAAGTTATAAGGCCTTTACTATTATGTTATGTGTTGCATGTATTATATTATGTGTGCACACTTGTGTTTTGTGTTATATGTTTGAATGTACATATGTCCATATATCATATATTATGAGTGCTCATAAAAAAATGGATCCAAATATTTTTTTTCATGTGATTTAAATGGTTTAATTTAAATTGGGTAAACAACTGTTAAGAATTGTTTTAATATGTAAACAAAAAAGAAGTTAACAGATCTGTTTGTTTACTTTCACCTATCCTTTTCATTATATTTAATAATTCTCTTCAAGATAATGTAAATTGTTAAGAAAATTGTTTTCTTTTAGTGCCTTCTGGAATGTTACACAATTTTTTCTTTAGCCATTATTGTCAGAATTCCTATCTTCATCCCAGAGCCAGTGAAGACAATGTAAATTGTTAAGAAAATTGTTTTCTTTTAGTACCTTCTGGAATGTTACATAATTTTTTCTTTAACCATTATTGCCAAAATTCCTATCTTCATCCCTGTGTCGGTGAAGACAAAGATAAAACTAATCTACAGTTTCTGCAATAGCCATCACTGAACCGCTTACAGAACTTGCCTAAACTATGTGTCACTTGTATGCATTGTGAACTATCTGTTGGTGCAGCAACTTGTGGTAGTGTTGGGATATTTTTGCTGATGATGTCATCGGTGATACAATTTTCCCAAAAGGAGCCGTCAATTGGCTTGGTATATCTTCCTTCCTTCTGCTTGTCATGATCGTTCAGCTAAAATTTGGGGGCCAACAGAGGAGAGGCAAAGAACCTCACCCCCCGAGCTGGTACCTCTCCACAGGTGTGGCTGTATACTAGACAGGTAGTCAATGACGGGTAAGATCCAATTACAATGGTACCAACCTAAGACAGGAGGATCTTTGGTAGGACCTCAAGGCACCAGAGATAGAGGGGGAAACAGGCTGCTCAGAATCACCTAGGCCTTTTGGCAGAGCTCCTGGGGCCAGGAAAGGGAGGAACAGAGTTGGTGAGGAAGAAAAGCCAAATGAGATTTCCAAGCCCGCCCTTCCCATCTGGTCTGGATCTGATTGGAGAGTTCTACCCCAGCATCCCTAATGGGCTGCCCCTAGTCAGGCCTCTGCATTGTGACTGACAGCTAAGGTTATCCAATCACTAACCAAAATTGCCTAGAGTGGCAGATCCTTGGCCCCAGCCCTTTTCAGGTGGAGCTTCTTGGCTGGGCTGGGAACTAATCCAGGTGGGAAGCCTTTGCTTGAACTTGGTACAAATGGTAACATCTGGGATTGAGCTCTGGCTGAGGGAGACTGCTTTCCCAGCACGGGTGATGCCCAGGGTTTTAACCTCACCACAGAAACAAACAACAATTAAATTCTTTTTTTTTAAGAGAGAGAGAGAGAGAGAGAGAGAGAGAGAGAGAGAGAGAGAGAAATTTTTTTTAACATTTATTTTTTAGTTTTCGGCAGACAGAATATCTTTGTATGTGGTGCTGAGGATGGACCCCGGGCCGCACGCATGCCAGGTGAGCACACTACCGCTTGAGCCACATCCCCAGCCCCCCAAAACAATTAAAAATATAAAAAAAATACTTACTTAAGGACTCTAAGGCCTGAAGAGCCCAAAGTCAGGTGAAAATCAATAAATGTTAATGTTGTTTACCATGAGGAGTCCTTGTTCCCGAATCCTGCAGTATAACACCAGAGAAGCAGGTGGAGAGTGGAAAGTGGAAAGCTTTCATAAGAGAAAGCATGAAAGACTTCCCCCACCCCAGGAAGAAGGGGACCCAAAAGGCAGAATCCCTGGAAGGGGGAGGTCTTCTCCCTCTTAAACCTAAGGTCATCTTTTGTCCTCCCAAATTCCTGTCCTTTATTTTTCTTTATTGGGCAGGTGCTTGGGCATGAGGGTGGAAGGCCAAAGGGAAATAATTGGGTGGACTTATGGGGTGGGGAGCAGACACACACACACACACACACACACACACATATAACTCTACTAAACTTCATCTCATGAATGATGAAAAATGATTATAATAGGAAAGGTACAAAATGAGAGGCATAAAATACAATGAAATTAATAGAAAGATGATATAATTTATTACCAAGGAGATTAAGGAGACTGAACTTCTCCATGATCTACACTCTCTGAAAACCCCTGAGCATTTTAGAAAATTCTGTGAAATCCAGGGCCAGGTGTGCTGTGCTTCTTTGTGAACTTAAAAAAAAAAAAACCCTACTTCTACTAATGGAAATGAGACCATATTTAAGATCAGTCAAAATCTTGTAGTGATCATAGTGAGTGTAGACAGAGTGAATTCATGTAACTCCCAAATTTCATAAGCTAACAGTCCAACTCCCAAAGGGGTGGTCCAAGGAGAAGGCACATTTTTTTTCTTTTTAATACCTTGGATTGAACCCAGAGGCAGTTGACCACTGAACCACATCCCCAGTCTTTGAAGTCTCACCAAGTTGCATAGGGTCTCGCTAAGTTGTTAAAGCTGTCCTCAAACTATAAATCCTCTTGCCTCAGCCTCTGGAGAAGCAAGGAATACTGCTGTGCACCAGTGCACCTTGCCATAAATTAGGATGTAAATGTAAATAGAATGTAAATGTAAGTAGGCTTTTTAAATCACGTCTTTTTTCCCTCTTTTATAATATTTCATCATATTTGGTTCTGAATAAATAAACTTGGGCCTCAGATAAGTGAGCAGATCATTTCACAGTGATAACCACAGATGGCGGGTGCTGAGGGAGCAAACATATCAGGCTCAAGAGGCAGGGAAGGTGCCCCTGCCAGCTGGGACATCCTCACACCTGGGCATGCTCACTGAAATACTCCATGATCACTCTCCCATGAGACCTAGACCATGACTCCAGCCTATGAGGCTTTTCAGATTTTCACAGCACTGCACTGCGGTGGCTGGTCCTTATGCGCTGTGAGAGATTTTGCTCTTCCACACTGTGAGAGAATGCAAGGGTCAGGAATCACTGGGGACCTGGCCTGTCACCACCAGCATCCACAGGCTGACTGTCCAACTGTCTCCAAGGAATGGGAACAAGGCTTGGGTAAACAAGACCCCAAGAAGTTAGCTGTCTAGATGAGACTTGTTCCAGGACATTCCTTTGCCCCAAAACCTCAGTTTATCCCCCAAGAGGCTGTACCTCACAACTTAGGCTGTCCTCTAAGAGGAGCTGACCCAGGGCCTAAAGTTCCTTGAACCATGCAGGGCACAGGACAGCTGTGGGCACATGGTGGCAACCCAGGAAAGGATAGTGGCTGAGAACATAGAACTCTCTGAGGTATCAAAAGAAAACCAGCCTGAGAAATCTGATATGCTGTCTATACCTAAGAAAGATAAAGACAGAAGCACAGGATTTTCCCAGGTGTGAACTGAAGTTCTCTATGAACTTGCTCTATATCAATGAACCTTCAGACCACGTGACTTTGGGAAACTACACCACCATGAAGATAGTAAAATGGGGTCCTGGATGGATGGCAAAAATTCTCATCTGATAGCTTAAGCCCTTTCATAGCCAATTACCTTAATTTCTATATTAGTCCCAAATTCTCAAAACAAATGCACTTCTCAGAATATATTACCAACCTTACCATATAACCACCATCTTCCAAAGCTAACAATGTACTTAACAGACCTATAGAAGAAACTCCACCCCCTTTTTTTCCTGTAGCCACTCATCTGATGATCCTACCAATGCAATTGGTTAATGTATTCATACATAACTTTCTTTTACAAATGACCTTGTCAGCCAAGCACAGTGGGGCACAACTGTAACCCCAGCAGCTCAACTAGGTCAGGAGAACAGCTAAACTCAAAGCCAGCCTCAGCAACTTAGTGAGGCCCTAAGAAACTTAGTGACATCATGTCTCAAAATAAAATATAAAAAGAGCTGCAGATCTGGCTCAGTGCTTAAGTACCCCTGGGGTCAATCCCTGGTATTTAAAAAAAATGTAATCTCTTCCTGGTTAAAACACATACATCATTCAGGATAAGTTGAATCCACATTCCTGAGTATGGTCATTAGTATTTGGGTCAAAATAAACTATTTTCCTCAGGTATGGTGGCCAGTGCCCTTAATTCCACCACCTAGAGAAGCTGAGGCAGGAGGATCACAAGTTCCAGGCGAGGCAGGACAACATGGCCAGATCCACTTTGAAAACAAAATTTAAAAGGGCTGGAGATGAAGGGCCTGAGAATAAATCAGACATTTTATCCTATTTGCATATGTGACTACATGACCAGTGTGAATGGACATTAGGTACAACCAGAAAAAGGAGAAGTTACACTCTATTTACATATAATGTGTCAAAATGCATTTTACTGTCATGTATAAGTAATGGAAACAAAGTAAAATAAACAAATAACTTCTGCCAAAAACAAACAAACAAGCAAATAACAAACAAAAAAGGGCTGTGGATGTAAACCAAGATTCAATATCCCTAGTACCAATAACCCACTGCCTTATTTCATTTAAAGTAACTATGTTATCGGAACACAGCATGTGTCAAGTGACTATTCTTTTCCCTCAAGGATGATATTGAGAAACAGAAAACAAAAGTGTTATTCTTGCCAGGGACAGTGGCACGGGCCTGTAACTCCAGGGACTCAGGAGATTGAGGCAAGAGGATCACAAGTTGGAGGACTGGGCTGGGGATGTGGCTCAAGTGGTAGGGCACCCTCCTGGCATGCATGCGGCCTGGGTTGGATCCTCAGCACCACATACAAATAAAGATGTGTCTGCCCAAAACTAAAAAAATAAATAAATATTAAAATTTCTCTCTCTCTCAAAAAAAAAAAAAAAAAAAAAAAAGAAGAAGAAGTTGGAGGGCAGTGTCCCAAGCAACTGGGATACAATCTCATTTTTTTTTTAATTGGGGGGGTTTGCCTGAGGATTTCACTGATAAAGCTTCTCTAGGTTTGAACTGCAATACAAAAACAAAATATTGTTTGAAATATATCAGTAGAGAAAAAGTGAAAAGTAATAGACTGTGTCCATTTGAAGCACAGGAGGAAGACCAGATATTTATGACGGGAAGTGGAAAAGATGGTGGCATTTTAGAACACAGGAGGCAACTGCAATTTGAAAGACAGCTTTCAGAGGAACTAAATTGGGGGAAGTAAAGTGGATTTGGGATCCTGCTTCCTACACGTTTTGAAGAGTGGGGGCGGGCCACCAGCAGGGAGGGGAGGGGAAGCTGGTAACCTGAGCCGCCCATTCAACAATGGAAGCCAAGGGACAGGGCCCAGGGCCACCTGCCAGGGGTAATTGGGCCTCATGCTCCGCAGCTGACCTCAGGGACTGGATACCCAGCCCAATCCTAGGGGCCAGAGAGCAGAAGCCCAGGGCCATCCGCCTTGGAGGACTAGGCTGCACCCTCTGCACCAACCTTGGGCACCCAAAACCCAGTTCACCCCACGGGATCAGTGGCAGAGGCTTAGGGTCAGCCGCCAGCGAGGTGACTTCAAGATTCTACCATCCAGCCCAACACCCAGGACCAGGGGACAGAGACCCAGGGCAACCTCCAGAGGTGACTCCACCAGGCTTCTGAAGCTCACTCCTTTGCGGGGGCCCCAAGGCAGGTGCTGACCATGTCCCTTCAGCCCTTGTCATATACTTACCATTTTTCTTTATAGAGGACCCGGTGTTCTCTTGAGGACCTCAAGGCACCAGAGATAGAGGGAAGCACAGGCTGCTCAGAATCACCTAGACATTTTGGCAGAGCACATGGGGCCCGGAAAGGGAGAAGCAGAGTTGATGAGGAAGAAAAGCCCAGGAGATTTCCAAAGCCCGCCCTTCCCCTCTGGTCCAGATCTGATTGGACAGTTCCACCCCAGCATCCCTAATGGGGCGCCCCTAGTCAGGCCTCTGCATTGTGACTGACAGCTAAGGTTATCCAATCACTAAACAAAATTGCCTAGAGTGGCAGATCCTTGGCCCCAGCCCTTTTCAGGTGGATCTTCTTTCCTGGGCTGGGAACTAATCCAGGTGGGAAGCCTTTGCTGGAACTTGGTACAAATGGTAACATCTGGGATTGAGCTCTGGCTGAGGGAGACTGCTTTCCCAGCATGGGTGATGCCCTGGGTTTTAACCTCACCACAGAAACAAACAACAATTAAAAAATATATAAAAAATATTAGAAGGGCAGGGAAGAAGTCACTAAAGAGAATGAGAGAAGGCGGGTAGAATTCAAGGAAGGGGGAATAAGAAAATTGAAAAGAAATGAAAAGATAAAAGAAACAAAAACAAACAAACAAACAAAATTAGAAAATAAAGAAACAAAAGAAAAAAAAATTTTACAAAAATAATAATGATAATAAAAAAATGAAAATTAAAATTAAAAAAATAATAATAAAAATTTTTAAAATGACAAAAAGAAGACCTTAAAAGAGCATACTACAGGGATACTGCCACATCAATGTTCATAGCAGCACAATTCACAATTGCTAGACTGTGGAACCAAACCAGATGCCCTTCAATAGATGAATGGATAAAAAAAAATGTGGCATTTATATACCATGGAGTATTACACAGCACTAAAAAATGACAAAATCATGGAATTTGCAGGGAAATGGATGGCACTAGAGCAGATTATGCTTAGTGAAGCTAGCCAATCCCTAAAAAACAAATACCAAATGTCTTCTTTGATATAATGAGAACAACTAAGAACAGAGCAGGGAGGAAGAGCAGGAAGAAAAGATCAACATTAAACAGATACATTAGGTGGGAGGGAAAGGGAGAGAAAAGGGAAATTGCATGTTAATAGAGGGAGACCCTCATTGTTATACAAAATTACACATAAGAGGTTGTGAGGGGAATGGGAAAATAAACAAGGAGAGAAATGAATTACAGTAGATGGGGTAGAGAGAGAAGATGGGAGGGGAGGGGAGGGGGCATAGTAGAGGATAGGAAAGACAGCACAATACAACAGACACTAGTATGGCAATATGTAAAAACGTGGATGTGTAACCAATGTGATGCTGCAATCTGTATTTGGGGTAAAATTGGGAGTTCATAACCAACTTGAATCTAATGTATGAAATATGATATGTCAAGAGATTTGTAATGTTATTTTTTAATATTTATTTTTTATTTTTTCAGCAGGCACAACATCTTTGTTTCTATGTGGTGCTGAGGATTGAACCTGGGCTGCACGCACGCCAGGCGAGCACACTACCGCTTGAGCCACATCCCCAGCTCGCTTTGTAA
This sequence comes from Urocitellus parryii, assembly GCF_045843805.1. Lineage (NCBI taxonomy): Eukaryota > Metazoa > Chordata > Mammalia > Rodentia > Sciuridae > Urocitellus > Urocitellus parryii. The sequence continues at coordinate 1,044,054 of NC_135548.1, forward strand.
TGTTTTGAACAACCAATAATATATATACAATAGTGACTTAAGGACTCTAAGGCCTGAGGAGCCCAAAATCAGGTGAAAATCAATAAATGATAATGCTATTTACCATGAGGAGTCCTTGTTCCTGAATCCTGCAGTATAACACCAGAGAAGCAGGTGGAGAGTGGAAAGTGGAAGGCTTTAATAAGAGAAAGCACAAAACTCCACCCACCCCAGGAAGAAGGGGACCCAAGAGGCAGAATCCCTGGGAGGGGGAGGTCTTCTCCCTCTTAAAACTAAGGTCATCTTTTGTCCCCCAACATTCCTGTCCTTTATTTTCCTTTATTGTGCAGGTGATTGGGCCTGAGGGTGGAAGGCCAAATGGAGGGAATTGGGTGGACTTATGGGGTGGGAAGCAGAAACCTGGGCAGGAACAGCCTAGCGTGGTTTGATGAGCATCTTCCTATTTTACTGGGAGCCACTTCATTAACCCTTATTTAGGACTTGCCCAAGGCCATGACGACATGAACAGTTCACTTCTCAGGTGTTTTTTTGGTTTCCCAGGATCAGATCAGATTGCATTTTTTTATTGGGCCTGATATTAGACCCCACTTACCTAGCTACACACACTACAATATTTCAATCAGGCTTCACACACAGGGAGAGCCTACCTTCAAATAAATTAAAAGGGTTGATGATCTAGCTCAGAGGTCGAGCCCCACAGGGAGTTTTCAACAGAACCTCAAAGAAAAAGATACCTATATACATATATAGTATCAGCTGGTGTGACCTCAGGCAATTTAGCAAGAGACAGTCTCAAAATTTTTGAAACAATATTTAAAAATATCATATGTATCATACATATTTGATATGTGAAAATAAATACAGTTTGACAATTATTTCAGTAATTCTCATCACCTCCGGAATACTTATATTTTGAGGAATTAGATAGAGCTAAGAAAAAAAAAACAATTGGTGTTGGTGATTTGGCTCAGTGTTCTCTCCCCAGCAGGATGGAGGGGAAGGAGGTGTGGGAGGCAATTCCCTAAAGCAGCAATGCGAGGTTGAAATAAAATGAGCACCTTGTGCTTAATGTCCATGTTCTACATTTCACTATTAGGGAGTTGTTGGAAGCAATCTGACTCTGGTGACCCCACACATCAGGTTATCTGTCTACCCCAAATCCAAACAGAAAAAGTCATGATGTAAAGCAGGAAAGGAACGTTGACCAGTGAAGCTACACCAGGAAGACAAGGGTACCATGTCCTTAGGCCTCTCTTCAGGGGCTGTCTAGGACTCTCAGGTTTTATAGAAAGGGTAATCAGTCATAGGCATGTGTGTAGAGGGCACACTGTATGTAGGCGTGGTGTCATCTGTGGCTTAAGGCATTTGTGTGTGTTCCATGTCAGTGGTTCAGAGGCACCAACATTTTCAAGAAAAGCCACCAGCCCACCTGCTCCGGCCTGGTAAGCACCATATCCCTAGCTGCTGACCCAGGGCTCTCAGCTTCCTGGGTTTCAACTGATAGTTAAACCAGAAAGAAACAATAACCCTGCTCAGCTCGGCCCATAAAGCCTGCATATGAAACCCCACTTGGGGCACATATGCCTGTGGTGTTGATACCGCTGGTTATGTAAGGGGGGTCTGGCGGAACGTCGGAGGGAGAGACCACACAAGAGACTTACTCCATGCAATTGGCAAAAGGGGATATTTATTGGGATCCATTCCAGCGTGCTGGGACTCTGTGCTCACTCAAGAAGGGTGAGCAGCCCAGAGCCCAGAGCAGGGTTCAAGCGGAGCTTAAGTACACTTTTTGGAGAGGGTGGGGGGCTTAGCATACATCAGAACAAATCATCATGAGGCGCAGGAAAATTGAACAACAACCCTGAGTCAGGATTAGTGCATACATTGGCGGGAACAGATTGGACAGGGGCGATTGGTGCTCCTAAGTGGGGAACACATTCAAACTGATTGGTTTAGGTCCTGCAATGCCTACGTGCCAAGCAACTCGGAACCCTTAGCTATTAAACAACCAGAAAGTCAGTGGAAATATTTACTGGGCAGTTCCAGTATTTTCCTAACAGCTACAGGGATTACAGGTTTTGGGGGTAGCAGAGGGACTCTAACAATACCTAGTCTTTTACTTTTTAACCCAATCTCTGCACTTTGGAAACTTTAGGATGCCTGGTCTTTTACACTTTAACTCCAGCTCTGCAGCTTAAAATCAGCTTGGAAATTTTACCTTTACAGTTACTGGTGAGGAGTTCTGCTCCCTCACATGTTGAAGTTTGAACATTAGAGAAGCAAGCCCAGGCAAGCACACAAAGCAGGGTTTATTTTTAAAGGAGTAACATAGACTTCTCCCCAGGAGGGAGAAGTGGGCCATAGGTGGTATCCTGGTATTCCCAGAAGCAAGGTGTTCAGCCTTTCTATGAGTCCTAGGCTTCCTGTGTTCTCCATGCCTTTCCCCCTTATCTTTCTCCTTCCTTCCTGGGTGAATAGACCCAGGAATGCTTGGTGAGATGGTACAAAGGTGACAAACAAGGGGGATGAAGAGGGAAGGGCAGGATGCAGCAGCTAAGGACACATTAACACCCTTAAAGCTGCCTGTAGGGAGGGGAAATTCCTGGGGCAGGCTACCTTAGCAACAGGAAGGAGCTAGGGCAGGTCCTTGATGAGGGTGGAGCAAGGGCTCTGAAGGGATTAACATTTCTATCCGTCAGGGGACAGTCTGCAACTTGCCAGACTCTCTCAACATTGGCCTCCTTGATCAGACCTGACTCCATTTACCTGTCTGTAGTGACTGCCTGTCTATTTCTGGCTTCAGTATCTGCCCCTTCCCAGAAAGTGAATACAACTTTATTTTTACTCTTAGCTTGAATTGGTGAAGTCTTTCATATCTTGTGTCCTGGCCCAAATTCAGTCTACCCAGCAACATTCCCAATGACCATGGGGAGGGGGCCTTATATATAAACAGTCATAATCCCTCAAGTGTGGAATAGTAGCCACATACCGGTCTAGGGCTGAGAACTCAACTCTAGGTGCTCTCCCCCCCACCTCTGCTGGGCATTGAATCCATGGCAGGGGTACAGAATCCCTGAGCTCCATCCCCAGCCCTTTTTCTATTGTGGTAAAAAGAAGTGGGTGGGAGCATAAATATAGTGGGTTTGAGAATATAACTCTGAAAACCAGCCTAATTCCTTAAGATTGGGAGCCATCGCATCCAAAACTCATGAAAACTAATTTTTGTTTTAGTATAAATTACTGCAATCTTTAAACTTGCTTGGAATGCCTGCCCATGCCTTGAAGTCACCCATACTTGGCCCTCCCTGACCAGATAACAACCCTCTCTGAAAGCTCAGTGGTACCTCATACATTCTAATGTTGGGATCTGAATTTATTCCCTACCTTGAAATGTTAAGCCATGTAGTTCATTAACCTACTACCTGCCTTTGTATTATGCTTATCCAAATCCTGGTGTCTGTAAGTTCTCAAGACACCCCTCTTTGCAAACTTTTGTGTTATGAAAATGTGTTCCGAGGGCTGGGGATGTGGCTCACACAGTAGCTCGCTCGCCTGGCATGCGTGAGCACCACATACAAAAAAGATGCTCAGCACCACATACAAAAAAAAAAATGTTGTGTCTTCCGAAAATGAAAATTAAATATTAAAAATTCTCTGTCTCTCTCTCTCCCTCTGTCTAAAAAAAGAGTTGTTGTTTGATTTAAAACAAATGTGTTCTGAGACAGCTGGAGTATCTTTAGCCTGGGGTTTGAGGACAGACATGGCCAGCTCCTGGGTACATAAATAAAATTTTGATTAAGTTTGATTCAAAATTGGAGTCTGTGTTCTTTTTCTTGTGTTGTGGTTCAACAGTGCCAGTGAAAGGGTAAAGTTTCTAAGCTGCAAAGCCTGAGTTAAAATGTAAAGGACCAGGCATTGTAAACCTGCTTCTAAACTGCAAAGCCTGGGTTAAATTCCTGGAGCTGTTAGGACAATATCCGAACTTCCCAGTAAATATTCCTCCTGATCTTCTGGTTGTTTAATAACTTAGGACCCTGAGTAGCCCGGCACATAGGCATTCAAGGCCCAAAACCAATCAGTTTGAATGTGTACCCCGGTTAGGAGTGACCAATCACCCCCGCCCAGCCTGTTCCCTCCAATGAATGTACTAATCAAGTCTAAGAATTATTGTTTGATTTTCCCGCGGGTGTATGGTGATTGGTTAAAGGAGACTATGATGTGTATAGTCCCCACCCTCCCCAAAAAGTGTACTTAAGCACTGCTCAACCCTTGCCCTAGGCTCTGGGTCTTTCCCTCTTCCAGAGTGGGCATGGAGCCCCAGCATGCTGAATCAATAAATCCCCTTCTGCCAATTGCATGAGTGGTCTCTTGGTGGTCTCTTTCTCCAAGGCTTTACCGGACACTTACACCAGGGTTCGGTAAAGCCTTGGAGCTGATGGGATGGAGCAATGGTGTTGCCACACTGCTTACATTCAGAGGGTTTATTTTTCAATGAGAATGAAATGCCATTGAAGGCAATAGGGAAAATGGAATGATTTGTGATATTTTTATACATTTAAAGAGTTACTCAGTTGGAAGTGGTGGTGTATGCCTTTAATTCCTGAGACTTGAGAGGCTGATTCTGAAGGATCAATGTTGGAGGCTAGCCTCAGCACCTTTGGAAGACCCTAAAAATGCAGCAAGTCTCTGTCTCAAAATAAAAATTAACTGGAATGTAGCTAAGTGGTAGAGCACAACCAGAATAAATTCCCATTCTCTCTCTCTGTCTCTCTCTCTCTCACACACACACACATTTTCAGCAGTGTGAGTACATTCTTGTCTTTGAGAATGACATGAAATATTGATTTACCAGGTTTTACATTCAAAGGATTTTTCTCCAGTAACTTCCTACATGTATATGAGTGAAACAGTAATAACAGAAAAGTTTACCAATTGTTCTCATGAATATGATTTCTCTGCAGTATCTGTTCTTTCACGTGTGTGAAGCAGAGAGGATGTGGGAAAAGCTTTTCCACATTGTTGTTATTCATAGCGCTTTTCTCTGGTATGTATTCTTTCATGTTTGTGAAGCGTAGGGGATGCAGCAAAGGCTTTGCCACACTGCTTACATTCATAAGGCTTCTCTCCAGTGTGCATTCTTCCATGAATCTGAAGGTAACTGGATCTAGAAAAGGCTTTGCCACACTGCTTACATTCATAAGGCTTCTGTCCAGTATGAGTTTTTTCATGTGAGTGAAGGTGACTGGATGTAGCAAAGGCTTTGCCACAGTGCTTACATTCATATGGCTTCTCTCCAGTGTGCATTCTTCCATGAATCTGAAGGTAACTGGACGTAGCAAAGGCTTTGCCACACTGCTTACAATCATAGGGCTTCGCTCCAGTATGAGTTTTCTCATGTAAGTGAAGGCTAGAGGACTGAGTGAAGGCTTTCCCACACTGCTTACATTCATAGGGCTTCTCTCCAGTATGAGTTCGTTCATGTATCTGAAGGCCAGAGGCAGTAGTGAAGACTTTTCCACATTGTTGACATTCAGAGCATTTCTCTCTAGTATGTCTTCTTCCATGAATTTGAAGGTTACTAGATGTAGAAAAGGCTTTTCCACACTGCTCACATTTACATGGCTTCTCCCCAGTATGAGTTTTTTCATGTGACTGAAGGTAACTGAATGTAGCAAAGGCTTTGCCACAGTGCTTACATTCATAGGGCTTTTCTCCAGTATGCATTCTTCCATGAATCTGAAGAGAACTGGACGTAGCAAAGGCTTTGCCACACTGCTTACATGCATAGGGCTTCTCTCCAGTATGAGTTTTTTCATGTGTGTGAAGGTTAGTGGACTGAGTGAAGGCTTTGCCACACTGCTTACATGCATAGGGCTTCTCTCCACTGTGCATTCTTCCATGAATCTGAAGGTAACTGGATCTAGAAAAGGCTTTGCCACACTGCTTACATTCATAAGGCTTCTGTCCAGTATGAGTTTTTTCATGTGAGTGAAGGTGACTGGATGTAGCAAAGGCTTTGCCACAGTGCTTACATTCATATGGCTTCTCTCCAGAGTGTTTTCTTCCATGAATCTGAAGGTAACTGGACGTAGCAAAGGCTTTGCCACACTGCTTACAATCATAGGGCTTTGCTCCAGTATGAGTTTTCTCATGTAGGTGAAGGCTAGAGGACTGAGTGAAGGCTTTCCCACACTGCTTACATTCATAGGGCTTCTCTCCAGTATGAGTTCGTTCATGTATCTGAAGGCCAGAGGCAGTAGTGAAGACTTTTCCACATTGTTGACATTCAGAGCATTTCTCTCTAGTATGTCTTCTTCCATGAATTTGAAGGTTACTAGATGTAGAAAAGGCTTTTCCACACAGCTCACATTTATATGGCTTCTCCCCAGTATGAGTTTTTTCATGTGACTGAAGGTAACTGAATGTAGCAAAGGCTTTGCCACAGTGCTTACATTCATAGGGCTTCTCTCCAATATGTGTTCTTCCATGTCTGTGAAGGTATCTGGACGTAGCAAAGGCTTTGCCACACTGCTTACATGCATAGGGCTTCTCTCCAGTATGAGTTTTTTCATGTGTGTGAAGGTTAGTGGACTGAGTGAAGGATTTGCCACACTGCTTACATGCATAGGGCTTCTCTCCAGTATGAATTTTTTCATGTGAGTGAAGGCCAGAGGACTGAGTGAAGGCTTTGCCACACTGCTTACATTTATAGGGCTTCTCTCCAGTGTGCATTCTCTGATGGATTCTAAGTAAACTGGGATAAGCAAAGTCTTTCCCACATACCTTACATTTGAAACCTTCATTCCCCATGTGTGTGATCCTGTGCCTTTGAAGACTTGTGTATGAAATACAGGTCTGACCACCTCGTTTACATTCATACACTTTCTCTCCAGCATGAGTTCTTTCATGTCTTCTTAATAAAGAGGAGAAACAAAAGGCTTTCCCACATACCTCACATTGAAAACGTTTACGTTCACTGTGTGTTCTCATGTGTCTTGGAACACCCATGGGAGAAGACGTGGCTTCACTGCATTGTTGATATTCATAGGGTTGCCACCCAGTATGAGTATCTTTATGCCTTTGAATGTCACTGGAATGATGGATGACTTTCCCACGTACTGTACATTTAAAAGGTCCATCTCCAGTTTGTATTAACATTTGTGTGTGAACATTTTTGGGAGAAACCAGAGATGTCTTATATTGTTTAAATTCACATGGCTTCTCTTCACGTTCCTCATGCTTGCAGTATTTGTGTCCAGAGTATGATGTGATCTGCCTATGAAGGAATGAAGGTCATATGAAGTCTTTTGCAAACATAATGAAGTCACATGGATTTACTCTATTAAAATTTTTCTTTGTTCAATTAAGAATTGGAATCGATTTGAAGGTTTTCCCACATTATTTTGTGCCTTTGAGTTTACCATATGACTTCTTTAAGGAAGAAGAAGTGACCAGCACATAATCAATGCTTGATTCATTCACAATTTTCTATGTATTGATAGATCTTTACATTACTACCAACATCAGGTAAAGGCTAGGTTTTCTGACTTGTTCAACTTGCTTAAAAATAAGGAGATTGAAAGCAAACTATCCTTTTCAACACAGCTTCTCTATGGCTATTATCCAAATAGTGATATTCACATATGCGATTTCATATACTTTTTGCCTGTCAAATACTTTGAAAAGACTGAATATCTGTTACAGCTAAGTATATACTTCAGGTGAAAAGCACTATAAGAATAAATACTTCTCAAATTATGCATACTTCTTTCGTTGGTTTCCTTTAAATATTACATGACAGTTCTCAGACCCCCTCATGGACTCTTCTTGTGAGGACAGTACCTTACATTGCTCCCAGAGTTTTCAATCTGAACTTCAGTGGTCTTGTCTTCCCACCTGTTTCCTAATATGAGAGAACAGAACAATCTTTATGAATATTTAGGAGCTAACAATGCTTTGCCAAATGATACATGCTCTTAATGCTGCAATAATTCAAAAACTGATTCCCTTTTCACCTTCTACATAAATGACCAAAATAAACATGAGTTCTCTATTTGATTAATTTTAAAAAAAGATCATTATTACCTATAGAAGCCAGGTTTCTGAGGACTTCCAGCATCACATCTCTGTAAAGGTTCTTCTGGGAAGGATCCAGCAAAGCCCACTCCTCCTGGGTGAAGTTCACAGCCACATCCTTAAAGGTCACTGAGATCTAAAATATGCCACCAAATGTATAGTGGAGGCCAGGAGAGATTGACAGCATGAGAAACCTGTACTCAACATGCATGGTGTTCACATGATTCCAGGAGGAACCCTAAGGTAAATGATGAACTTTGGCTTATCATAACATGTTGCTTCATCCATTCTCTTCATCAAAGGTTCAACACTGGTTTAGCAGCTAACAAACACTCTACCCCAATGCAATATTTTCAGAACAGTGGAGACTATCGGCTGGAGAGAAGGGGTATTCCATACTATGAGTAATGACACATTTAATTGTCATCCTGATTGGATTAAAAGATACTGATAATTAATGAGATTTTGTGTGTGTCCATGAGGGTGTGTCTACAAATGATTGGCATGTGGGATAGTGAGCCAAACTGGCAAACCTTTTTAAGGTAGGCAGCACCATCCAATAGGACTGTGTCTTAGGTGGAACAAAAGTTCAAAGAAGAAGGAAGCAGCAGCAGAGCAAGCTCCTTTCTTCTCCAATAGGTTCTTGTTTGCTACTGCAATGGCCTGAGGGTATCAGACACTCCCTTGTTCACTCTCCCAATGTGAACTCTGCCAGTGATTCTCCAGGGAGTTTCCAGAACTTTTGGTCTGGACTAGGGCAGCATCATTGATCCCTCTTGTTCTGACACTTCAGCCTCTTGGACTCTGCAGCAACTACTCCAAAAACTTTCCAGCTGCAGATGGCCACTGTGGACATCCAGCTTTGGGTCAAGTAGGCCAATCTAATAAGTCCCCTTTTATAATCAAACTTCCTCTTGATGCTGTTCCTCTATAGAAAACTGACTAATAAACTATATAAGCCAAAAATTGCTCTGAAAAATAAAGTCTAACTAATAAAGAGTAAATAAACTACCAAGCTATGAAATTTTACACATATATACATAAGAAATAACAGTATATGCTAATGCCATTTTTATAATAATGCAAGAATAAAGGAAAGAGTCATACGTACAAATTTCAAAACTATGAACAAAAGCAGGGAAACTGATTTTCAATACTATTTCCATCTGGAAATAAATTGGATGATAAACCTTCAAAAGTCATTCCAGGGTCTGGGGATGTGGCTCAGTGGTAGAGCACTCTACTTGCACGTGCAAGACCTTGGGTTCAATCCTCAGCACCACATATAAATGAATAACTAAAATAAAGGTATTGTGTCCAACTACAAATAATTTTTTTTTAAAAAAAGACATTCCAACTGCTGGTGTGGTAGTGTGCACCTGTAATTTCAGCCACTAGGGAGGTTAAGGCAGAGAAATGGCAAGTTGGAGGCCAGTCTCAGCAACTTAGCAAGATACTCAGAAATTTAGTGACACTGTCTTCATCAAGAATAAAAAGGGGGGATTGGGACTGTAACTGAGTGGCAGAGCACGTGGTAGCATGTGTGAGGCACTGGGTATAATCCTCAGCACCACAGAAAAATAAACAAAATAAAGGTATTCTGTCCATCCATAACTGTACATATATATGAAAAAATAAATACATAAGAAGAAGGGCTGAGTACGTGCTCAGTGGTGAATGGGGCTGGGGATGTGGCTCAAGTAGTAGCACACGCGCCTCGCATGCACAGGGCGCTGGGTTCGAGCCTCAGGAGCACATAAAAATAAAATAAAGATGTTATAAAAACCGAAAACTAAAAAATCAATTTAAAAAAATTACATTGAAGATGGGAGTGATGGTGCACACCTGTATCTAGAGGTTCAGGAGTCTGAGGCACTAGGCGATGCAGCAAGATTCTGTACCAAAACAAAGAATCTAAAAGGGGTTGGTTAAGCACCTCTGGGCTCCATTCCTGATACCAAAAAATCCATGAACCTGCCAAGGCCAGACAAGGACAGTGAAAAACTGTCACCCTTTGTTCAATTCATCACCTTGTGAAGCACAGATACTAGTTTTCATGAAACCACATTCATAAATTTATCCACTACTATTTTTGTAGAATTGGACTCAAAATCATCAGCAATAATGCAAGACAGAGTTTCTCTGTATCTTATGTGGGATTTTGGAATCTAGGACTACAGTTCAATTTGAAACCACTGAAAAGACAAGACTGAATCTTAGAAATGTTCTATATAAACTCAGGGGTAGCAAATGGTAAATTAGGTAATTAGGTGTGTTCATTTTTTTTCTACCCCCCAAAATAAAACCCAGAGACATTTTACTACTGATCCACATCCCCAGTCATTTTTATATTTTACTTTGAGATGCAGTCTCAGCAGGTTGCAGAAGTCCCAGCTAAGTTGCTAAGGCTGTCCTCAAATTTGCAACACTCCTGTCTTAGTCCCTGGAGCAGGAAGGATCACAGTTGTGCCCCAGTGTACCTGGCTGTAAATTGGGAATTTTGACAATGAAAATATAACTAGACTTTAAAATCCAATTCTTTCTTGCCTCTTAATAATAGTCCACCCCATATGGCTCTGAATAAATTAACCTGGGCCTCAGATAAGTGAGCACATCATTTCAAAGTGATACACAGAAAGCTTTGGTGCTGAGGGAGCACACATGTGTCAGGCTCAAGGGGCAGGGAAGGTCCCTGAAAGCAGGGACATGCTCCCTCCAGGTCTTGCTCACTGAAAGCCTCCAGGATAACTCTCCCATGGACCTGGACCATGATTCCAGTCTATGAGGCTTTTCAGGTTTGCACAGCTCTGCACTGGGGTGGGTGGTCCTTATGCTCTGGGAGAGGTTTTGCTCCTTCACACTGTGAGAGACTGAAAGGGCAGGAGTCACAGCTGACCTGGCCCCTCAGCACCAGCATCCACAGGCTGACTGTCCAACTTTCTCCAAAGAATGGGAACATGGCTTGGGGAAAACAAGGTTCCAAAAAGTCAGTGGTCTAGATGAGGCTTGTTCCGGGACATTCCTTAGCCCCAAGACCTCAGCTGATCCCCCAAGAGGCTGTACCTCACAACTTAGGCTGTCCTCTAAGAGGAGCTGACCCAGGGCCTGAAATTCCTTTTACCATGCAGGGCACAGGACAGCTGTGGGCACATGGTGGCAGCCCCAGGAATGGATAGTGGCTGAGAACATAGGACTCTCTGAGGTGTCCAAAGAAAACCTGGCTGAGAAAATCAGATTTGGTGGCTACACCGTAGGAAGATATAAAACAACAACAACATGAAAAACAACAACAAAAAACAGAATTTAGGCAGGTGTGAACTGAAGTTCTCTATGAACTTGCTCGATATCAAAGAACCTTTAGAGCACCGGACTTTGGGGAACTAGACCACCATGAGGTATAAGACAGGGTTCTGCATCATTGGCAACAATTATCTTGGCCTCTCTAAAGCTCTTTCAAAGCCAATTACCTTAATTTCTGTATTAGTCAAAAAATTCTCCAAACAAATGAACTTCACAGAATATATTACTAACCTTACCGGACATATAACCACCATCTTCCAAACCTAACAATGTAATAACGGACCTACAGAAGAAATTTCCCCTTTTTTACTGTAGCCACCCATCTGATGATCCTACCACTGCACTTGGTTAATTTATTCATGCATAACTTCCTTTTCAAAAGTTCTTGTCAGGCATGCATAGTGGGGCACAACTATAATCCCAGCAGTTTGAGAGATTGGGTCAGGAGGACTGCTAAATTCAAAGCCAGCCTCAGCAACTTTGTGAAGCCTTAAAAAATGTAGTGAGATCATGACTCAAAATAAAATATAAAAAGGGTTGCTGATACGTTTCAGTGATTAAGTTCCTCTGGGTTCAATCCCTGTTATTAGAAAAGATGTAATTTCTTCCAGAATGGGACACATACATCAATCAGGATAAGGTGAATCCATGTTCCTGAGAATGGTCATTAATATTTGGGTTAAAATAAACTATTTTCCTCAGGTATGGTGGCCAGTGCCTTTAATTCCAACAGCTTGAGAAGCTGAGACAGGAGGATCAGAAGTTCCAGGCGAGCCTAGACAACATAGCCAGATCTTGTCTGAAAATAAATTTTAAAAGGGCTGGAGATGAATGACAAGAGAATAAATCAGACATTATTATCCTATTTGACTACATGACCCATGCGAATGGACATTAGGTACAACCAGAAAAAGGAGAAGTTACACTCTATTTATGTATGATGTGTCAAAATGCATTTTACTCTCATGTAGAAGTAATAAAAGTCAAGAAAAAAAATAACTTCTACCAAAAACAAACAAGCAAACATACAAAAAAGAGCTGAGGATGTAGCTAAAGTTTCAATATCCCTAGTATGAATAATCCACTGCCTTATTTCATTTAAAGCAGCTATTTTACCAGAACACAAGATGTGTCAAGTTACTATTCTTTCCCCTAAAGGATGATATTCAGAAACAGAACAAAAAAAGTTATGGGTTGGGGATGTGGCTCAAGAAGTAGCATGCTCACCTGGCATGCGTGAGGCCAGGACTCAATCCTCAGCACCACATACAAACAAAGATGTTGTGTCTGCCAAAATAAATAAATAAATATTAAAATTCCCTCTCTCTTTAAAAAAAAAAAAAAAAAGGTTATGCTTGTCAGGGATAGTGGCACATTCCTGTAATCCCAGGGACTCAGGAGGCTGAGGCAGGATGATCATAAACTGGAGGACTGTGTCCAAAACAAGTGGTATATGATCTCTTTTTAAAAAGGGGGGGGGTTCCTGAGGATTTAACTGATAGACCTTCTCTAGTTTTGATCCCCAATATAAAAAGAAAATATTCCTTGCAATACTTCACTAAAGGAAAAGTGAAAGTGAATAGACTGTGTTCATTTGAAACACAGGAAGAAAATATATTTGAGAGTGATGGGAAGTGGAGAGGAAGATGGCATTTTAGAACGCAGCAGGCAACTGCAAATGAAGGACCTACAGCAGCCTTCAGAGACTCTGAACAGGGAAAAGGAAAGTGGATTTGTGATCCTGCTTCCTTACACATTTGGAAGAGTGGGTGCAGGCCAGCAGCAGGGAGGGGAGGGGAGGGGAAGCTGGAGACCTGAGCAGCCCATTCAACAATGGAAACCACAGCATGGAGCCCAGGGCCACCTGCAGCGAGAATTGGGCCACATGCTCTGAGCTGACCTCAGGGACCAGCCCACCTCTCAGGCCCAGGGAGCAGAAGCCCAGGGGCAAACACCATGGAGGACTAGGCCGCACCCTCTGCACCAATTTCAGGCACCCAACACCCAGCTCACCCTGTGGGATCAGGGGATAGAGGTTTTGGGTCAGTCGCCAGGGAGGTGACTTCAAGTTTCTACCATCCAGCCCAACCCCCAGGACCAGGGTAGAGACCCAGGGCAACCTCCAGAGGTGACTCCGCCAGGCTCTGCAGCTCATTTGGTTTGCGGGGCCCCAAGGCAGGTGCTGACCATGTACCTTCAGCCCTCCTCACATACTCACCATTTTTATCTTCCTTGGGGACCTGGTGTTCTCTTGAGGAACCCCTGAGCACCAGGGATCTCCGGGACACTGGCTGCTCAGAATCACCTAGGCCTTCAGGGCAGAGCACATGGGGCCAGGAAGGAAGAGCAGAGTTGGTGAGGAAGAAAAGCCCGCGAGATTTCCAAAGCCCGCCCTTCCCCTCTGTTCATGAATCTGATTGGACAGTTCCACCCCAGAAACACTAATGCGCCGCCTCCAAGAACACCTCTGCCTTATAACTGACAGCTAATGTTATCCAATCACTTCCTAAAATTCCCTAGAGTGACAGATCCTTGGTCCCAGTCCTTTCCAGGTGGAGTGTCTTTGCTGGGTTGGAAAAATAACCCAGTTAGAAGCCTTTGCTTGGAACTTGGTAAGGATGGGATTGAGCTATGGCTCTGGAAGACTGCTTTCCCAGCATGGGTGATGCCCTGGGTGTGAACTCCACCACAGAAAGAAAGAACAATTTAAAAAAAAGTTACTTAAGGAGGCTGAGGAAGGAGGAGCCCAAGGTTCAGGTCAGGATCTACACTGTTAACCGTGTTTACTGTGACGGGTCCTTGCTTCCCCAAATGCTGAAGTATAACACAGAGAAGCACGTGGAGAGTGGAAAGTGGAAGGCTTAATTAAGGGAGAGCAGAAAAGATTCGCCCCCACCCCCCAGGAAGAAGGGGACTGGAAAGGAGAAATCCTCTCTTTTATATCTAAGGTCGTCTTTTGTCCTCCCACATTCCTGTCCTTTATTTCTCTTTATTGTGCATGTGATGGGGGCTGCTGGTGGAAGGACCAAGGGTGGGAAACTGGTGGACTGATGGGGCAGAGAGCATAAACCTGGGCAGAACAGCCTAGGGTGGTTTGATTAGCATCTCCCTGTTTTACTGGGAGCTACTTCATTCACCCTTATTTAGCACCTGCCCAGGGTCATGGTGAAGTGCCACCCCCTTTGTCCACAGAAAAGCCCTCTTCCCCATGGTTGATTTTAGGACTGTCACCAAAAGAGTCCATTGTAGATGAACTTCCTATTTTCATGTCACCCTGTTTACTTGGCCACTGACCGAGAAGATACCAGCACTCCAGGTGCTGGACACCCCCTTACTAGTTATCACAAAGCCATCTAGTATAGTACTTTGAAGAAATGTGCAAAGGAGGTCTCTGGCCTTGAGCTGGGCTTCACAGAGATGTCTACATTTCTAAGATAAGTTACAATTGGGCTCCATGGTAACAGCTGGCAGGGGGAGGAAAGAAAGGGGAGAAGAAGCTCTCTTCTTCTAAGGTGTTGTCCTTGAAGAGTTAACTTGCCCAGAACAGTGAAAGAAAAAGCTGCTTTTATGTGAAATTCTGAGCCCCTCCCCTTACATGCTGGGTATAAAACTCTGAAACTAACTGAACTTGGGGTTCAGGGGATTGATTGATTACAGCAAGGGCTGCACCCTCTGAACCTGGCTGCAGGCAAGTAAAAGTGTTTCCTGCTATGTTTGGTGCCTTGCCTCATTTGTCCCTACAACAATGGGACATTAATATTTCAATTTCTCAGGTGTTGTTCTGGTATTCCCAGGCTCAGATTAGACTCCATTTTCTTTATGGTTCCTATTGGACCACATTAACCTAGCGACATAGACTCTTTTCTTTAAACCTGGCTTCACAAACAGGGAAATCCTATGTGAAAATAAAATAAAAGGGTTGGAGTTCAAGCTCAGAGGTCGAGCCCCACAGGGAATATACCACAGAACCTCAAAGAAAAAGATACCTATATACATATAGAGAATAACTTGGTGTGACCTCAGACAACTTAGCACGACAGTCACAAAATTTTTGAAACAATATTTAAAGATGTCACATATATCACACTTGTGTGATATCTACAAATAAAAAAGAAGTTTGACAATTATTTCTGTAATTCTCCTCACCTTCTGCCCCCTGATCTTTTTTTTTTTTTTTTTTTAGAGAGAGAATTTTAATATTTATTTATTTTAGCGTTCGGTGGACACAACATCTTTGTTTGTATGTGGTGCTGAGGATCGAACCCCGGTCACACGCATGCCAGGCGAGCATGCTACCACTTGAGCCACATCCCCAGGCCCAACCCCCCCCCGCCCCCCCCTGATCTTTTGAGCAGATAGCCTGAGCTAAGAAAGCAAGCAATTGGTGTTGGTGATTTGGCCCAGTGTTCTGTCCCCAGCAGAACAGGAGAAAATAAGGAAGGGGAGTCAATCCTCTAAGGCAGCAATGTGCACTGGAAATAAAATGGCTGCTTTGTGCTTCATGTCCAAGTTCTACATTCCACTGTTAGGGCAGTTCTAGGAAGTGACCTGACTCTGATTCCACACATCAGGTCATCTGTTTACCCCAAAACCAAACAGAAAATGTCATGATGAAAAGCAGGAAAGGAACTTTGATCAGTGAAGCTACACCAGGAAGACCAGGGCACCATGTCCTTAGCCCTCTCTTCAGGGCTGTCTAGGACTCTCAGGTTTTACAGAAAAGGTAATCAGTCATAGGCATGTGTGTAGAGAGCAAACTGTATGTAGGTTAGGTGTCATCTGTGGCTTCAGGCATCTGTGGGTCTCATAAAATGTCTGTGGGCTCATGGTCACATGCCCCCTTGACACACTTCACCCCATTGCATTTTATGCTCAAATTCAGAACCCCCCAAAAACCACAAGAGGCCAAGATCCATGTAAGCAGCAAAGAGGTATTTATTGCAAGCTAGCTCAGTCTTCCTTGTGCACACAGCAACTGTTGAAGCTGAGAGGCCCCAAACCCAGGGTTTGCAGCAGTTTTATGCACTCTTTGGGAAGGCAGGGCCTTCACATGCATCATAGCATCTCTTAGCAAATCATCACACACCGCAGGGAAATTATAAAACAACTGGAAAACATGATTAGCACATTCACTGGTGGGAACAATTGGGTAGGGGTGATTGGCTGGAACAAGAGGGGGATTCCTTTGAACTAATTGGTTTAAGCCAAGAAGGGTGTTCCTGCTGAGCTCTAGGGTTTCTCAACATGTTATCAACCTCCAGAAACTACTGGGAGGGTCATCCAGCATCCCAGGTATTTTCCCTGTATCATGCTAATAGGTGGCTGCTAGGAGGTTGCTATGGGTCCCCACCTAGCCTGACTAAGTCAGGGACAGGTAGCACAGCAGATCTCTCCTGTTGTTTGCAGATAAACAACTCAGCAGGGTGGGAGGGTCAGTATATGCCTAGGAGTGCTCTGTGGGTCTTTGTAAGGACAAGGGTCACACCACCCCCCTCCGTGTACAGAGGTAGAGGCTGACCTGAATTGATCTCCCAGGTAGGATTCCCTCCCTTGTGTTCTATCCATGTCAGTGGTTCAGAGGCACCAACATTTTCAAGAAAAGCCACAAGCCCACCTCCTGCCTGGTAAGCACCAAATCCCTAGCTGCTGACCCAGGGCTCTCAGCTTCCTGGGTTTCAAATGATAGTTAAACCAGAAAGAAACAATAACCCTGCTCAGCTCCGCCCATAAAGCCTGCACATGACACCCCACTTGGGGCCCATATGGCCTGTGGTGTTGATACCACTGGTTATGGGGGAGGAGTTCTAGTCTCTCACACGTTGAAGTTTGAACATTAGAGAAGCAAGCCCAGGCAAGCACACAAAGCAGGGTTTATTCAAAAATAAGGAACATGGGGCTGGGGATGTGGCTCAAGCGGTAGCGCGCTCGCCTGGCATGCGTGCGACCTGGGTTCGATCCTCAGCACCACATACCAACAAAGATGTTGTGTCTGCCGAGAACTAAAAAAATAAATATTAAAAATCCTCTCTCTCTCTCTCTCTCTCCTCTATCACTCTCTCTTAAAAAAAAAAAAAACAACAACAACAAAAAAAAAAAAACACAAAAATGAGGAACATGGACTTCTCCCCAGAAGGAAGAAGGGAGCCATCCTGGTATTCCCAGAAGGGAGGTGTTCAATCTTTATTTTGTGAGTCCTGGTCTTCCTTTGTTCTCCATTCCTTTCCCCCTCATCTTTCTCCTTCCTGCCTTGGTGACTAGGCCCAGACGTGCTTGGTGAGATGGCACAAAGGTGACAAACAGGGGGGCTGAAGGGGGAAGGGCAGGATGGAGCAGCCAAGGACACATTAACAACCTTATAGCTCTCTGTAGGGAGGGCCAATTCCTGAGACAGGATATCTTAGCAACAGAATGGAGCAAGGGCAAATTCTTGATGAGGGTGGAGCAAGGGCTCTGAAGGAATTAATATTTCTATCCTTCAGGGGACAGTCTGCAACTTGCCAGACTCACTCAAAATTGACTCCATTTTCCTGTCTATACTGACTGCCTGTCTCATTCTGGCTCCAGTATCTACCCCTTCCTGGAAAGTAAATACAATTGTATTCTTTACTCTTAACTTGGACTTGGTTAAGTCTTTCACATCCTGCACAGTAACCCAAAGTCATTCTGCCTACCAATATTACCCATGGACAATGGGGGGTGGCTAACATATGCACAGTCATATTCCCAAAAGTGTGGAATTCTGGCCACATACCAGTTGGGGGATGAGAACTCAACTGCAGGGGCTTTGTTCTCCACTCTGTTCTGGGCATTGAATCCATGGTAGGGCCACATTAGGCCTGAGCTATGTCCCCATACTCCTTTTTATTGTTGTACAAAGAAGGTGGGTGGGAGCATAAATGTAATGGATTTGAGTATGAATCTCTGATGAACCCAGCCTAATTCAATCTTAATATTATGAGCCATCTCATCATAAAATTATGAAAAGTTAATTTTTGTTTTAGTATAAATTACTGCAATTTCTAGCCTTGTTGGGAATCCCTGCCTGGGGCTTGTACTCATGTATGCCTGGCTTTCCCTGACCAGACAACAATCCTCTCTAAAACCTTTGTGGTGCCTCATAAATCCTGGCTCCCCCTGACCAAATAACAACCCTCTTGAAAACCTCAGTGGTGCCTCATAAATTTTGATGTAGGGATTTGAATTTATTCCCTACTTTTAAATGTTGAGCCATGTGGTTCATTAACCTACTATCTGCCTTTATATTACACTTGCCAAAATCTTTTTACTGTTATAAGTGTCCTGCGAATCCTTGGAGAAAGAGACCACAAGAGACCAACTTCATGCAATGAGCAGGAGGGAGTTTATTGAAGGATCCTAATTCAGCATGCTGAGGATCAGGGCTCACTCAGGAAGGGATAGAGGCCCAGAGCCCAGAGCAGAGGTCAAGCAGAGCTTAAGTACACTTTTTGGGGAGGGCGGGTGGGGGGTCTTTGCATACATCAGAACAAATCATCATGAGGCATAGGGAAAATTGAACAACAACTCTGAGACATGATTAGCACATTCATTGGTGGGAACAGGTCGGGAGGAGGTGATTGGTCACTCCTAAGTGGGGTAAACTTTCAAACTGATTGGTTAGGGCCCTGTGACAAACTGCACAGGGCCCTAGGCTAAATGTCCTGTAGGGCATTGTTTTAACTATCTCAGGAATTTCAGGTTCTGGGTGTAGCAGAGGAACTTAACAATGCCTAGTCTTTTACATTTTAATTCAAGCTTTGCAGCTTAGAAACTTTACAATTCCTGGTCTTTTACTTTTTGATTTAGGCTTTGCAATTTAGAAGCTTTACAATGCCCAGTCTTTTACATTTTAATTCAGGCTTTTGCAGGTTAGAATCAGCTTAGAAATTTTACCTTTACACTGTAAGTTCTCAGGACACCCCACTTTGCAAATTTTGGCAATAAAACTGTTCCTAGAGAGCTGGGGTATCTCTAGTCAAGGTTTTTGGAGAGACCAGCTCCTGTGTACACAAATATAAGATTGCTTCAATTTGATTCAAAATTGGAGTCTGTGGTCTTTTCTTTGTCTGTGGTTTAACAATGCCAGGTCTCTAATAAGGTCAACTTTGAGTCTGGCCAAGTGAGAATATGAAAGCATCCTATCACCTCCTTAATATTCTAGGTCAAGATATTAAAAAGCTGAAAAAAATCATTGAATAAATTATTTTTTTGCAAAAAAAAAAAAAAAAAACAAAAATAGAGCAGTATCCTGAAATGGTGGTGCAAACCATGCCAGGAAGGTCAAAAATTCTGGGCCAGCCTTGGCAACTCAGCCTCATCCTCTCTCAAAATATGACTTAAAAGGGGCAGGGCATGTAGTTCAGTGTTACAGCACCCTGGGATAAATGGTCAGTTGAACAACAACAACAACAACATCTTGAAGAGGGATAGAGGAATAAAAAAAGACATAAGAAAATAGAAGAGTGTAAAAGGGCAGACATAAATTGACCTACATCAACAGTGAAATTATATGGCAATTGACTGGACAATCCTCCTAAGGTAGAGATCAGCAGACAGAATGAAAACAAGGTCCAATTCTGTGCTATGTGCAGTAGTCACTGCATCAATGCAAATGTATAAACAGTTTGAAAATAAAATGATGTGAGTCCTACACCATGAAAGCAGACACCATGAGTAAACTCTACTTTACTACCTCTCCTAACATCAGGAAAAATATTTCAAAACTAAATTTTTTTTTAAAGAGAGACAGAGAGAGAATTTTAATATTTATTTTTTAGTTTTCAGCGGACACAACATCTTTGTTTGTATGTGGTGCTGAGGATCGAACCCGGGCCGCACACATGCCAGGCAAGCGTGCTACTGCTTGAGCCACAACCCAAGCCCTCAAAACTAAAATTTTATTGAGAGATAACAGCTGTGAGACATGGACACATGAGGTTAAGGTGTTACTGAATGCTCCATCTTCTTTCCCAATGCAAATCCCATAATAAGAACACAACTGTGACATTACAGAAAAAAAAATGGTTTGCTAGCAAAGGAGCAGCACAGTGACTCCTACCCAAGTGGCTGTGATTCTCCTCAACAGGAGAAATGCTTGATGTTTTTGCAGAGACGGGGTTTCAGGGATTGAACTCAGGAGCACTGGACCACTGAGCCACATCCTCAGCCCCATTTTGTATTTTATTGAGAGCCAGCATCTCACTGAGTTGGTTAGCACCTCGCCTTTGCTGAATCGGGCTGTGCACATTTAATCCTCCTGTCTCAGCCTCCCTAGTGGCTGGGATTAAGGCATCACCACCAGACCTGGCACAAAGCAAAATATTTTATTATTGAGGTGAAAAGTCTTTAGTTGAAAGTCAATTAGAGTTTAAAATTTTATTATTCTGTGACTGTATAGGTTTCCGATTGCAGAAACCTAAAACACAGTCCAGTAGACACAAAAGCAAGTAGAGTCCACACAATGTTAGATCATCCACCCTCATGGCCTCCCCGGGATATGAAAGCATCCTATCACCTCCTTTATGTCCTGACCAATATGAAGGATTCCAGGGTCAACTGAAAATGCAAGCTGACTTTGGCACCTGGAAGAGAATCTCATGTCAACAGAAGAGTGGGGTGCCATGAGGACAATGGGGGGGAAGCAATGACAGAATGACAGACATGCCACATCTTTCTCCTATGTGAAGGCTGAGTATTGGAGGCAGGGACAACCAAGGGGAGGGACACACAAAGGTCTTGGACTGAAGATCAGGTCCCAGGTCACCTGGATTGCAGATGTGATCTGGAGCTCTGCACAAACCTCTGAAAGACCCATTTCCCAAACAGGGACAATCCCAGGCCTGCCTGAGCCCCTCATCCCCATATTTCATCAGGACATGGGTCTCAGATCAAGAAGTGTGTTGAGAATTGGACCTTGTCATCCCCAGAAGTCCTTCCTGGCTGCTTGGGTGCATGCAGCTGGGCTCTGGCCTCTTGAAGAGCTGAGTAGGAAGGTGGGATCCAGAGAGGTGTCAGGTAGCCCTGGTGGATGACCAGCTTTCCCATGGTGAGTACAGCCACAGAGGGCTTGGGGGTGGATGTGGGCCTGTCCTCTGGCAGCAAGGGCAGACAACATCTGAAACACAAGGATTTCCCTGGAGGGGGATTCAAAATAGAAGGAGCAGACTGAGACTCTGCTGACCACCCCAAATGAATCCCATCCATACTAGACGCCTGGCCAGACCAGCACCCTGATGAATCCTGTCAGGCCCCCTCTCACTTTTTCAGGTTTTAAAGTGAAAGGGACAGGGACTGCGGGGAGGGCAGCCTTGGTCAGGGGAAGCTCAGAATACACATGGGCTTGAACACTCAGACAGAGGGACAGGGAACCCGGCTTCATCCCTGGCCTCTCGGAATGGGTGTGTCTCCTTCAAGGGCATCTAGGCTGATTCCATACTTTAGGTACTGTGAATTCAGCTGCTATAAACATTGATGTGCCTGCATCACTGAACTATGCTGATTTTAATTCCTTTGCATATAAGCTGAGTGGTGGGATAACTGGTGAAATGGTGGTTCCATTCCAAGTTTTCTAGGGAATCTCCCTATTGCTTTGCACAGTGGTTGCACCAATTTTCAGTCTGACCAACAATTTATGAGTTTGCCGTTTCCTCCACATCCTTATTTATATTTACTTTTGTTCCTGATAATTGTCATCCTGACTGGAGTGAGATAGAATCTCAGTGTAGTTTTCCCTTGTATTTCTCTAATTCCTAGAGATGGCAAACTTTTATTCACATATTTGTTGATCATAGATGACTGTGTGTTTAATGTGTGACTGGTGCTGGGCTCCAGGTTCATCCTATTGCAGATGAACATTTATCTTTCCTAGAATCATTTTAGAAAACTCTTTCCTCATTGATGGTTTCAATCTGGTTGCTAAAGAGAATTACTCACAAATGTGTTCATTCTTCAAATCTTTCCATTTGTTTATAGGAATCTGTTCTCATGCTCCAGCTTCATGGCTTGATCACTGTAGTTTTTTAGTGAACATTAATCCCAGTGTGTTAATGTTGAACCACGAACCAATGAAAAGATCACCAACTCCAGTTTTAAATCAAACTAAAGCAAGCTTGTATTGTGTACACAAAAGCTGCCCACCAGCAGCTGTCTGTCCCAAATCCCAGGCTACAGATCAGCACCCCAGCTCTTCAGGTGAAAGGTTTTATAGCTCCAAAAGTTACAAAGGAGGAGGGAGGTGCCTTGGGAATTTACACCTAATAGAATTCTGGCAAGCATAATAAGAAGACAGACAGCAGATTAATAATCTACATGGCCTAATATTTCAAGGTAGGGAGTAAAGTGAGATTGCAACATCAGAATTTAGGAGGTGCCGCTGGGGTTTTAGGGAGGGTTGTTACCTGGTCAAGGAGAGCCAGGCATGGGTGAGTTCAAAGCCCAGGCAGGAATTTCACACAAGTTTAAACATCAGCTTGTCAGATCAAATAGAAATCTTAAGCAAAACAGAAATGAACTTTTCTTAAGGTTTTCATGAGATGACTCCCAATCTTAAAAGGAATGGAATTTCATTTGGTTCATCAGTAAACCACAGAGTTTTCTCATGCATTTTAAAGACTGGTTCACAGTATTGTTTTTTTTCACAAATGTGTGTGGAATATTGGGAGCTTGTCAATTTCTCTCCAGTGTGGAGACTACACAGAACTTTTAGATCAATTTGTGGCATACAGTTTTCTTTTTTCAAATTTAAAAATCTATTCATAAATCTTTATTTTGCTTTTACAAAACAATTATTAAAGTCATGAAGACTTAACAAAGTGTGAGCCTTATTGAGTATTATTACAATAATCGATCATTGAATCAATGGCATTTTTTAAAAAAGAACAAATCTAGGTGCCATTGACAGATGAATGGATAAAGAAAATTGGTACACACACACACACACACACACACACAGGAATATTACTCAGTTAATAAAAAATAAAATGATAGTCTTTGCTAGTAAATAGATGGAAATGGAGAATATCTTGCTGCACAAAATATGCCATTCCCAAAAATCAAAGGCCAAATGTTTTCTCTGATGTGCAGATGCAAATTCAGAAGAAGGCACAGAGGGTGGGCTGGGGAAGAATAGAGGTACTGTGTATTAGACAGAGGGGAGTTGGAGGAGGGGAAGGTGCACAGGGGTAGGATTGAGAGTAGCATAAATCAGACACTATTACCCTCTGTACATATATGATGGCAGGATTGGTGTAACTCTACACCATGTGCAACCAGAAGAATGAGAAGTTATACTCCACCTATGTATGATGTGTCAAAATGCAAGTTCAAAGCAAGGCTCAGCAACTTGTAGAGACCATAAGCAACTCAGCAAGACCTTGTCTCTAAATAAAATATAAAAAATGCTCAGTGGCTAAGAACCCACACATTCATAACCTGGGTAACAAGATATGTTTTCTCTTCTTAGAAAACAAGAGGAGGAACACCTAATGACAACTGTGAATGTACCTCAAAATGATCACACTGAGGGTTTTATTGAGCCTGCACTGAACAAGGAGGCCTTCCTATGCTTGGGCCCCACTAATAAGGATAGTCCCCTCAAGTCTTTGTGGGGTACATCTAACACTAAAACAACTGATTCCGGTTAGCTGAATCACTCTGTAGTTATCCCTCATGCTCACTGCCTGGGATACATGTATCCATATTTAACCATATTATGTTAACTCACTGCTGAGGGTAATTCAAGTTTAAGACACAAAAAAAGGGAAAACTGCTGCCATCCTCATCTGGATTCCTCTAAAATGATAGTGTGCCCAATTATTGTCTAGGACATGTATCATTACATAAACGTATGTTTTGTATAATATGTATAATATTCATGAACACCTAAAAAGTTTTATATATATACAATATAGGAATAAAATTTTGTGGTGCAAAATGTAAAAAGCTGTTAAAAATTGAAATATTTTTAAGTATCTTGAAACTCAAAACACACACTCACACACAAAGACTAAAGTGTACCTAATTAGCGGACATTCTGCATGTCACCCCACCCCAGGCTGAGGTCACTCCCAGTGTGCCACACATGCTGGAAAAGCACTCTACCATTCAGTCCCTCGTACTGATCTTGACATAGAACCTTGCTCACTTCTCCAGTCTGACCTTTGACTAATGATTCTCCTGCCTCAGCCTCTTGAGCACCTAGAATTAGAGTGTGTGCCCCAGTGCCACAAGATTTGGTATGCCTTATCAGAAGTGTCATTTTCATTGAGAAAATGTTTGAAATGAGAAAATCTAAAAGAATTTCAATTTAAATGCATCAGGAAGTTTTTAAAAGTCTTTTACAAACATGTTCATAGCTTTTACAATTCATTGAATTGATGATTTCTTATCCCCAAACATCCATTATATACAATAAGATTTAAGAAAAAAGACTGAGCAGTGATGCTCTTACCATTTCACTGGAAACATATTGCTTCATCCTAACTCTCCCTAGTCTTGAGCACTGATAATTCAGTGAGATATAAACATTCATCAAGCTCAGGATTGAATGTGAGTCCACGTGAAGTGAGGCCTCCAAGAAG
This sequence comes from Urocitellus parryii, assembly GCF_045843805.1. Classification (NCBI taxonomy): domain Eukaryota; kingdom Metazoa; phylum Chordata; class Mammalia; order Rodentia; family Sciuridae; genus Urocitellus; species Urocitellus parryii. The sequence continues at coordinate 1,069,025 of NC_135548.1, forward strand.
TGGAAAGGAAGGGGCACCCTCAGTTCATGTCTGGCTACAATCTGATGTGGATTCAGTCCTTTGTCAACAAAAGTAAAAATAATAATGCTTACCTTGAAACAGGTAGCAAGGCTGAGAGAGGATGCAACTCAGTGGTAATGCACACATCTATAATGCTAGAGACTCAGGAGCCTGAGTCAGGAAGATCTTTAGTTTGAGGTCAGCCCCAGAAATTCAGTGAAACCCTGTATCAAAACAGAAAAAGCACCAGGTGCAGTGGAATGCATCTGTAATTCCACTGGCCCAAGAGGCTTAGACAGGAGGATTATGGGTTCAAATACAATCTCACAAATTTAGCGATGGCCTAAGCAACTCACCAAGACACTGTCTCTAAATGAAAAATAACGGTGCATCTGGGGATGTGGTCTAGTCATTAAGAACCCCTTGTCTGGGCTGCAGATTTGTCTCAAGCAGCAGAATGCATACCTGGCATGTGTGGGGTGCAGCACCACATAAAAAAATTAAAAAATAAAGATGTTATGTCCACTGAAAACTAAAATTAAATATTAAAAATTCTCTGTATATATATATATATATATATATATATATATATATATATATATATATATATTATTTTTTAAGAAAGATCCTGTTGTACTAAAAAGAGAGTGATAGACAGAAAAATAGAAAGACAAATCAGAAAGTAGATTGTATTCACATAATTCCAACAAGTTCCTCATGGGCCCCACACTCATTACCAAGTACTTAGGGTCTGTGTGATATTGTTACTTCTGTGAAAATTTGAAAAAAAATTTTTTTTCGTAAGATCTGGAGACATAAAAAAAAAGGGACTTGAAAATTTCTACCAGGCTTGGTAGAATGGGTTTGGAAACAGTAGTCACAACATATATAACTAAGTTAAACTGCCATTACTTTAACTTAATCACTTCAACTGAGTTTCCTGCAAACGTGACTGTCATTGGGGTAAAGATTCAGAGACCACATTGCTCCGGTTGTAGATGAGTGTGAGGTCAGCTTGGGCAACAGAGGCCAACACTGTCTCTAGGAAAACAAATGAAGGCAATTTTGGTGAGGGTGTAGCTCAGTGGTAAAGCAGAGGTGGGTTCAATCCCCTGTGGAGACCAGTGACAGTGATTGGGAGACAAGTGTCTGACATTGGGGTCTCTGATGACTTCATGGCAGTTCCATGCTCAGTGACTGGGAAGGTTTCTATACAAAAGTATAGGATGTCTGGTTGCTATGGCAATGCTCTCCATGGGGGTAACTCTGTTGTGAGAGCTTTCTCAGCTTTGAACTTATTCTCAGGCACACAGCTCCTGGGAATAAAGGAACTTCCTGGCTAAGACAACCACAATGTTTCACCAGTTCTACTGCTCCTGGATCTGCCCAGAAATTAGTAACCTTAAACGATGGACTTTCTTGAGACCTGCAGAGTGCTCATAACATTGTGCATTGCAACTGTGGAATGTAACTGAGGAAATAGCTGCATACTGTTGCTAACTGTGTAACTTTCATGAATACAAAGAATAATGCTTGCATAGTCGTTAATCTGATTAATGAGACATATATAATAAAGATTCCTGGTGTAATTCTTTAGACCTGCTCCTCCATCAGACAGCAGCGCTCCATCCAATCCCAGCTGTTCTATCTTCAAGTTCTGCATGTGTTACTCTTTCTTTCTTCCAATCTCCCATCAGCCTTGCCAGAACCTGCTACTTGGGCTACACTGGTCGCAGCAATACCACGTAACAAAAATAAATAAATAAAGTAAACACCATAAATTTACAATTAAATTACTTCATATGTTTTTTGATATGTTAAAACAAGGTGTATGGAAACTATAGTTTCCAATGAAATGTGAGGTGCTTCTCAGGATATTTAATAGTCTAATATTTTCCAATTTGTTAAGTATAGAAAAATCAGAATTATATCTAGGCATCCTGAAATGTTTAAACACAGTCACTGATAATCACAGAGAAACAATGAAATTCCAACTACAGAAACACAGATATTCTCTATCTCAACTATTGCCTGGGGTACATTACTGCTAATTGGATGTGGCTCCATCTCTAAGTATTCATGCTCAATACCAAATAGAATGAAAATTACTAATCCTATCTAATTAACAACTGGTATATATTTTGGCCTCAGATTTGGCTAATATTCTGTTTTCTCTACTTCAATAGCATTCTAATGCAAATTTCCCTTATCACTACCAGCACCAAATAAATTTCCAGAGTACTCATCAGCTTTTCACAAATGACCTGAGCAGAGACTCACAGCATCATGTTTTTGCAAGAGCACATCCTAAATTGCTGACTTCCACCTCCAAGGGTCCTTGACACACTTCTTAAAGACAAGAATATCTGACACCTCTTAGACTGCACTGGACCATGTGGCAACATGTTCTTCACTTATCAGTTTCACTTGAGCTCCCCAATGACATCATCTATAAATCAGAGACCTCCATATGGAATTCCTCCACCAACTCTCTGAAAACACAGGCACTTTTAGCACCTTCAGAAACTCCCGCACAACAGAAGCTTCCACAAACTCTTTATGATAAGGACATTATGGCCACTTGTGATGACTACCAATTACTGAGGGTTCCCAGAGCAGGAAGCTGCCCCTTATGGACCTTGCTATATATTTTTTTAAACCATAGACTTGCTTTTTATTGAATTGGTAAATTTTACAGAGTTCCTAAATTAGTAAACCATGCCTGAGATTCCAAAGAAGAAAAGAGTATAATGGACAAGCCCATCCACCCATCATACAGTTTATTAAATCTTGGTTCTTAATGTATTTTTCTTGGAGGTACTGGGAGTTGAACTTGGGGGACACAACCACTGAGCCACCTCCCAGCCTTCTTTTGAATTTATTATTTGAGTTACTTTTTTAGAGACAGGGTCTCACTGAGTTCTTTACTCTTTGTAATCCAGGTAAGTCACCTTACAAATCGCAGCATTTGGGCTCAGGCTGTGGTTCAGTAGTTGACAACATGCCTAGCATGTGTGAGGCGCTGGGTTTGATTCTTAGGACAACAAAAGAATTAAAATACAGGAAAATGGAATCTAACACTAAGAGAGATTTAACCCAGAAAAACATGTTGCTTTCAAATCTTCCTGCTGATGCAATGCTCCTCTCCAACCCAGGGTGCATTTTTGTTACCTCTGAATAGATAAAAAAAAATAAAATGAAATAAAATAAAAATTTCCTCAAGTCTGAACAAGTTCAAATGGATCTGAAAAAAGTAAGGTCCTACCACATTTCTATATACAGGGCTTTTCTCTAGTGTGATTTTATTTATTGGTTGTTCAAAACATTACAAAACTCTTTGACATATCATATTTCATACATTTGATTCAAGTGGGTTATGAACTCTCATTTGTACCCCAAATACAGATTGCATAATCACATCGATTACACTTCCAATTTTTACATAATGCCATACTAGTAACTGTTGTATTCTGCTACCTTTCCTATCTCTACTATCCCCCCTCCCCTCCCCTCCCATCTTCTCTCTCTACCCCATCTGCTGTAATTTAATTTTTTCCTTCCCCCTCACAACCTCTTATATGTAATTTTGTATAACAATGACGGTCTCCTTCCATTTACATGCAATTTCCCTTTTCTCTCCCTTTCCCTCCCACCTCATTTCTCTGTTTAATGTTGATCTTTTCCTCCTGCTTTTCCTCCCTGCTCTGTTCTTAGTTGCTCTCCTTATATCAAAGAAGACATTGGCATTTATTTTTTAGAGATTGGCTAGATTCACTTAGCATAATCTGCTCTAATGCCATCCATTTCCCTGCAAATTCCATGATTTTGTCATTTTTTAGTGCTGCATAATACTCCATTGTGTATAAATGCCACATTTTTTTATCCATTCATCTATTGAAGGGCATCTGGGTTGGTTTCATAGTCTAGCTATTGTGAATTGTGCTGCTATGAACATTGATGTGGCAGTATCCCTGTAGTACGCTCTTTTAAGGTCCTCAGGGAATAGTCTAAGAAGGGCAATAGCTGGGTCAAATGGTGGTTCCATTCCTAGGTTTCCCAGGAATCTCCATACTGCTTTCCAAATTGGCCGCACCAATTTGCAGTCCCACCAGCAATGTACAAGAGTACCCTTTTCCCCACATCCTCTCCAGCACTTGTTGTTGTTTGACTTCATAATGGCTGCCAATCTTACTGGAGTGAGATGGTATCTTAGAGTGGTTTAGATTTGCATTTCTGGGGAGAAGATGGCAGTGAATAGAGTGCATTATCCCCGTGTACAGTGTCACTGCACAGGTGAATAACGAGGTACAATGACCAAAAGCTATCTTGTTAGGAATTTCCATCAAAATTGGGGTGCACCAAAACCTAGAGGAAGGATTTCCATCACCGAGGACCGGTTACTGGGTCACAAACGCAAGTGAAGTGTGCGACTGGAGATCTAGTGTGATTTCTTAAATGCTGTTCAAAGGGACCTGGAAACTTGAAAGTCTTACTACAATTTTTAAAGAGAGTAAAAGGATCTTCCCAGATATGAAGTCACTACATCTTTGAGGACAACTCTGAAAGCTGAATACTGCCCCACATGGCTTATCCTCGGTATTTTCTACAGTATGTGTCCTTTCATACAACTGAACAAAACTAGAACAGCTGAACCCTTTTTATTTCTTACTTGCATAGGATTTATACTTTTTATTCCAAGTCCTTAGTAAAATACTGAGAAAACTAGAAGATTTCCCACATTCTCACACTCACAGGGCTTCTCTCCGTGAGGGTTTTCATATATGAAAATGAAAACAGGGCTGGATGGGAAGCTGACAGGATGTAGAATATCCCCCACAGACTTTTTTTTTTCAATATGATTAAAATGGCTTTGAAGACAACAGGGGAAATGGAATGATTTGTGATATTTTTTACATTTAAAGAGTTATTCAGTTGAATGTGGTGGTGTTTGCCTTTAATTACTGAGACGTGAGAGGCTAATTCTGAAGGCTAGCCTCAGCACCTAAGGAAGACCCTAAGAAACTCAGCAAGTCCCCGTCTCAAAATAAAAAGTAACTAGAATGTAGCTCAGTGTAGAGCACAATCAGACATAATCCCCAGTCTCTCTCTCTCTCTCTCACACACACACACACACACACACACACACATTTTCAGCAGTGTGAGCCCTTTCTTGTCTTTGAGGATGACATGAAATATTGATTTACCAGGTTTTACATTCAAAGGATTTTTCTCCAGTAACTTCCTACATGTATATGAGTGAAACAGTAATAACAGAAAAGTTTACCAATTGTTTTCATGCATACGATTTCTCTGCAGTATCTGTTCTTTCACGTGTGTGAAGCAGACAGGATGTGGCAAAAGCTTTTCCACATTGTTGTTATTCATAGCGCTTTTCTCTGGTATGGATTCTTTCATGTTTGCGAAGCATAGGGGATGTAGCAAAGGCTTTGCCACACTGCTTACATTCATAGGGCTTCTCTCTAGTATGTATTATTTCATGTTTGTGAAGGTGACTGGATCTAGCAAAGGCTTTGCCACACTGCTTACACTCATAGGGCTTCTCTCCAGTGTGCATTCTTCCATGAATCTGAAGGGTACCGCCTGTAGCAAAGGCTTTCCCACACTGCTTACATTCATAGGGCTTCTCTCCAGTGTGCATTCTTCCATGAATCTGAAGGGAACCATATGTAGAAAAGGCTTTTCCACACTGCTTACACTCATAGGGCTTCTCTCCAGTATGAGTTCGTTCATGTATGTGAAGGAAAGAGGCACTAGTGAAGGCTTTGCCACACTGCTTACATTCATACGGCTTCTCTCCAGTATGCATTCTTCCATGAATCTTAAGAGAACCGCCTGTAGCAAAGGCTTTGCCACACTGCTTACATTCATAGGGCTTCTCTCCAGTGTGCATTCTTCCATGAATCTGAAGGGAACCAGATGTAGAAAAGGCTTTCCCACACTGCTTACAATCATAGGGCTTCTCTCCAGTATGAGTTTTTTCATGTGAGTCAAGGTGACTGGATTTAGAAAAGGCTTTGCCACACTGCTTACATTCATAGGGCTTCTCTCCAGTGTGCATTCTTCCATGAATCTGAAGGGAACCAGATGTAGCAAAGGCTTTCCCACACTGCTTACAATCATAGGGCTTCTCTCCAGTATGAGTTTTTTCATGTGAGTGAAGGTGAGTTGATGTAGAAAAGGCTTTGCCACACTGCTTACATTCATAGGGCTTCTCTCCAGTATGTATTATTTCATGTGTGTGAAGGTGAGAGGACTGAGTGAAGGCTTTTCCACACTGCTTACATTCATAGGGCTTCTCTCCAGTATGCATTCTTCCATGAATCTGAAGGGAACTAGATGTAGAAAAGGCTTTCCCACACTGCTTACATGCATAGGGCTTCTCTCCAGTATGCATTCTCTGATGTCTTTGAAGTAAACTGGGATAATCAAAGTTTTTCCCACATATCTTACATTTGAAATGTGCATCCCCTGTGTGTGTGATCCTGTGCCTTTGAAGACTTGTGTGTGATATACAGGTCCGAACACCTTGTTGACATTCATAGAGTTTCTCTCCAGAATGAGTTCTTTCATGTCTTCTAAATAAAGAGGAGAAATGAATGGCTTTCCCACATGTGTCCCATTGAAAATGTTTACCTCCGCTGTGTGTTATCATATGTCTTTGAACACTGGTGGGATAAGAAGAGGCTTCACCACATGGTTGCCATTCATTGGGTTGCCCCCCCTTATGAGTTTCTTCATGTCTTTCAATTTCATTGAAACAATTGATGACTTTTCCACATACTGTACTTTCATAAGATCCATCTACCCTTTGTATTAACATTTGTGTGTGAACACTTTTGAGAGAAACCAGAGATTTCCTATATTGTTTCAATTCACATAGCTTCTCTTCACATTCCTCATGCTTGTAGTGTTGGTGTCCAGAGTGAGATGTGATCTGCCTGAAGGAATGAAGGTCATATGAAGTCTTTTGCACACATAATGAAGTCACATGGATTTACCCTACTAAAATTTTTCTTTGTTCAGTTAAGAGGTGGAATTGATTTGAAGGTTTCCCCACACTATTCTGTGCCTTTAAAGTTTACCATGACTTCTTTGTAGAAGTGACCAACACATAATCAATGCTTAATTCATTCACAATTTTGTATGTATTTATAGATCCTTACATTACTACCAACATCAGGTAAAGGCTAGGTTTTCTCACTTGTTCAACTTGCCTGAAAATAAAGAGATTGAAAGAAAACAATCCTTTGCAACACAGCTTCTCTGTGGCTATTATCCAAATAGTGATATTCACATATGCAATTTTATAGTACTTTTTGCATGTCAAATACTTTGAAAAGACTGAATATCTGTTACAGCTACGTATATATTTCTGGTAAAGAAACATTATAAGAATAAATACTTCTCAAATTATGCATACTTCTTTCGTTGGTTTCCTTTAAATATTACATGACAGTTCTCAGATTCCCTCACGAATTCCTCTTGTGAGTACAGTTACCTTACATTGCTCCCAGAGTTTTCAATCTGAACTTCAGTGGTCTTGTCTTCCCACTTGTCTCCTAAAATGAAAGAACAGAACAAGCTTTATGAATATTTAGGAGCTAGAAATGCTTTGCCAAATGATACGTGCCATTTATGCTGCAATAGTTCACCAACTGATTCCCTTTTCACCTTCTACATAAATGACCAAAATAAACATGAGTTCTCTATTTGATTAATTTTAAAAACATCATTATTACCTATAGAAGCAAGGTTTCTGAGGACTTCCAGCATCACATCTCTGTAAAGGTTCTTCTGGGAAGGATCCAGCAAAGCCCACTCCTCCTGGGTGAAGTTCACTGCCACATCCTCCAAGGTCACTGAGATCTGAAATATCCCACAAATGTAGAGTGGAGGTCAGGAGAGATTGACGGCATGAGAAATCTATACTCAACATGCATGATGTTCACATGATTCCCTGGCCTCTTGATGAATTCCATGATTTAATCCAACAAATCTTTACTGTACTCAATTTTTTACACCCATTCCAACACTAGAAATTGGCTACTCAGAAGGCCAACATCCTTTTTTAGGGCTTTATACCCTTCCTTTGGTGAGTTCACAGGAAGTGAGACAGGCTCCCAGATCACTCCTAACTTCTTTATCTGTTACACCTCTATTACATGTCCTAGAAACATCCGGTGTGGTACAGAGCTAATATAAGCAATTCGGATAGTACTTATCTTTAGAAAAGAAAGGTGATGAGTAGGAAATTGCAGGAATCATGAAACTAAGCATTTGAGAGAGATTCTGCAAACTACACTGGCTCCCTGTACCTAGAAGGTTAATATAAACAACATGGTATTTACTAATGTCTTGTTTCCTCTGAAAGTCTATCATTCCATACTTAAAGAAATGCCTAGAACCAGCCCACACCCACACCCTCTGGTAAAAGGGTCAATAAGGAGATTCCTTCATAGACAACATTTAGACAACCTTTCACACAGGTTGACACAATGTGGTAACTGGAGATTGAGTTCATCCTGTGTGATTATACAGAGAACAATTAGAACTTTGCAGGTGCTTTACTCCAGAACAAATTAAGTCAACTAGCTTACTATTAAGTGACAAAAACAAACATAAGTTCTCTATTTGATTAACTTATTTATTAATGAACACAACAATTTGATAATTTCCTGTGGTTACTGTCAAAGCAAAATGGGGTAAGTGCAGAGATGGCAGGTGTCTTAGAAATAACTCAATGACCCAAAAATGTCACCTTATCCAAATAAGAATCTTACAAAGTTTTATATCTCTCAAAAAATCTTCTTAATAAACAGCAGGCACTACATTTCTAAGTCTCATAGTGAAAATAAATGTCCAATGATTGTCAAAGTGTTCTTAACAGCAGCTAGTTCACTACCATAATGTAGTCATGAGACACATACCAATGCTCCGCTCAAGGACATTTTGATCAACGTTGGGCCACATGTGCAATGGTTGTCTGTTGTGAAAGAGATTCATGGTGCCTGTAGCAAAGGTGGTGCAAACAAACAAAGCAAAAGCTCTTCCAGAGTGTGGTAAAGTAACAAGTTTGTAGCCCAGAATCCTAAACTATCCTACACAATCAGGGTGTAAAAAAGGCCACCATTCACATCTGTAAGCATGTTATTCTTTTAACTTTTTTTAGAGAGGAGAGAGGAGAGAGGAGAGAGGAGAGAGAGGAGAGAGAGGAGAGAGAGGAGAGAGAGGAGAGAGAGGAGAGAGAGAGAGAGAGAGAGAGAGAGAGAGAGAGAGAGAGAGAGATTTTTTTAATATTTATTTTTTAGTTCTTGGCAGATACAACATCTTTGTTGGTATGTGGTGCTGAGGCTCGAACCTGGGCCGCACGCATGCCAGGCGAGCGCGCTACCGCTTGAGCCACATCCCCAGCCCTGTAAGCATGTTATGATGTCTGCACAGTGATGGAACTGGCAAAAAGAAAATGTCCCTGCAAGTGACACAGAACCATACTCAAGTACTGAAAACATACAGAACCGCCCAAAACAAGGAAGAATCCACAATTACACTCAGAGACATCAGCCCAACTCTGTCAGGACAATGATGCAGGCAGGAGGGCTTCATGGGCCTTGAAGCAAATGGGAAGCACACTGAGGTCTCAGGGTCACAGCAACACTCCACAGGACATAACCCACACCCCTACAAGTGCAGCACCAGTGAAATCCCATGTATGCTCAAAGAACATGAGAGCTAGAGCAGAAAATAGATCAGAAGCAGCTGAAAAGCCTCCAGGGAAGGGGACGTTAAACACAAGACTCTAAACAGACACAGGACAAAGAGGGGACTCAAGAGAAAAGGTGACCATTTTGAAGGAAAAAATGTAAAAGTCCATCACAGGAAATACTTGGAGAACACCAGAGGTGGTCCTGTATTGCTTTCTAAGTCATCCAATGCACATTTCAGAAAAGAAGAGCTAAAAGCAATCATTGAAACTGTCACTTCAGAAAAACAGAGAAAGAAGGGCAAGGTAAACCTAAATTAACCACAGGAAGGTAACAGAAGGTGTTGATGAAACCACAACCAGGAAATCCGCAGTCTACAATATCAAGTTCTTCATGAACATCAGCATCACAGATACACTGACATAAGGCTAAGAATACAGAAGACAGGGACTGGGGTTATGGCTCAGTGGAAGAGTGCTTGTCTACTGCTTGGGAGAAAGTGGGTTCAAACCTCACTGACACATAAAAAGAAAAAAGTATACAATATACAATAACATTAAAGAAAAAAGCAAAGAAGATTGAAAACCTAGTAACACATTTAAAAGTATCATCATCAACAATGCATTGGGACTTCAAGATTATCATAAACATGCTTGGTACAAATTCGACAACTTGCAAAAACTGGACCATTTATTTGAGAGAGACAATTTCCTATAACTTACACACAAGGGGAAATACACAAAACAGATGAGCCCATGGCTACTGACAAAAACAGACTCAATAACTAATTACTACCCAAAAGCAAGACAAGGCTCTGATATCTCAAACAGGCTTCCATGAGACACTTAAGAACTGCCACCAATTTTCTACTCTTTTTCCAGAACATAGAAGCTGAGTTAACACCTCCTAATTCTTTCTGAGGCATAAGTTACCATATTATCCAAATTAAATAGATAAAGAAAAGTATTTTTTTGAGAGAGAGAGAGAGAGAGAGAATGTACAATCATAAATGTAAAAAACTGTACACTCCAGGTGTCTATGCAAATGATGGGGAAATTATGGACACAGGAACCCTCACTGCAGTGACTACAGCAGTCATATCCAGAAGTGCCCAAAGCTACATGCAAGGAAGATACACCTTGCAATACTGAATGGACAAGGTGCAGTTTACCCACACCAAAGAACATCACCCAGAAAATGAGCTCTGCAGCCTGGAATGATACAGCACCCTTAAAGGCAGACTGGTAAGAGAGAGAAGCCAGTTTGAAATGGCAGAGTGCAGTAAGATTCCAAGTCAAAAACATTCTGGAAAAGACAACATTATAGATGCACTAGCAGAACTGATGGGTACCAGGGACTCAGGGAGCAGAGAGGGAGGGAGCAATGAGGAGGAGTGATGAACAGGGGGAACACAAAATTCCCAGAGCAGTGAAACTCTTCTGTATGATATTATCTTGTAAACTACGTAACACACACAATCACATCACACAGAGGAGGAACACTAAGGTAAAGAATGAACTTTGGCTTATCATAACATGTTGCTTCATCCATTCTCCTTATCAAATGTTCAACAATGGTTTAGTAACCAACAAACACCCTACACCAATGCAATATGTTGAAAACAGTGGAGACTATCAGCTGGAGAGAAGGGGTATTCGATACTATGAGTAATGTCACATTTAATTGTCACCTTGATTGGATTAAAAGATGCCAATGATTAATAACCTTATGGGTGTGTCTATAAATGATTGCCATGTGGAACAGTGTGTCTACAAAGGATTGGCATGTGGAACAGTGAACCAGACTGGAGAACCTCCTCAAGCTAGGAAGCACCATCTAATAGGACGATGACTTGGGTGGAACAAAAGTTGGAAGAAGAAGGAAGCAGCAGCAGAGCAAGCTCCTTTCTTCTCCAATTTGTTCTTGATGGCTGCTGCAGTGGCCTGAGGATATCAGACTCTGCCTCCTTCAGTCTCCCTAAGTGGACTCTGCCAGTGATTCTCCAGGGAGTTTCCAGAACCTGTGGTCTGGACTAGGGAAGCATCATTGATCCCTCTTGTTCTGCGGCTTCAGCCTCTTGGACTCTGCAGCCAGCACTCCTAAAACTCTCCAGCTGCAGATGGCCACTGTGGACTTCCAGCTTTGGGTCAAGTAGGCCAATCTAAAAGTTGCCTTTCATAATCATACTTCCTCTTGATGCTGTTCCTCTAGAGAACACTGACTAATATACTATGTAAGTCAAAAATTGCTCTGAAAAAAAATAAAGTTTATATCATAAAGAAGTGAATAAACTACCAAGCCATGAAGTTTTACATATACATGAGAAACAATTTTATATTCTAAACACCATTTTCATAATAATGCAAAAATAAAGCAAAGAGGAAGAGTCAGAGTAACAAATTTCAAAACTATGGACAAAAGCAAGGAAACTGATTTTCAATACTATTATCATCTTGAAAGAAATTGGATGATAAGCCTTCAAAAGTCATTGTGTGGTCACATACACAAAGTGTTAAGTTTTGCTGTGCTTAGCAAAACAAAGGGGTACTGTGAGAAACTATGAACTCTTTGAACTGTGTCCTTGTTGCCATCTTAAGAAGATAAAAGGGGCTGGGGATGTGGCTCAAGCGGTAGCGCGCTCGCCTGGCATGCGTGCGGCCCGGGTTAGATCCTCAGCACCACATACCAACAAAGATGTTGTGTCTGCCGAGAACTAAAAAATAAATATTAAAAAAATTCTCTCCTTCTCTCTCTCTCTCCTCTCTCACTCTCTCTTTAAAAAAAAAAAAAAGAGGAAGATAAAAGAATGTTCTGCCAAGTTTAAAATATATATATTTTTGCGCTTGCCAGGAAATAACTAACTACAAGTAGTATAATAAGAAGTATAGAGGGCTGGAGATGTGGCTCAGCGGTAGCGCGCTCGCCTGGCATGCGTGCGGCCCGGGTTCGATCCTCAGCACCACATACCAACAAAAATGTTGTGTCCGCCGAGAACTAAAAAAAAATAAATAATAAATAAATATTAAAAATTCTCTCTTTCTCTCTCTCTCTCACCTCTCTTTCACTCTCTCTTTAAAAAAAAAAAAAAGAAGTATAGAGCACTGTGACCAGTAATAAAGTTATGCTGAGAATGTTTATCCATGCTGGAAAAGAGTAAACTGCCAAGAGGATGTGTTTCTTTTTTGCTATATAAAAGAAGAAGGGAAAAAAATAAAGAGGTGCTCATTCCTACTGTGAGTGTGTATGTGTGTGTGTGTGTGTGTGTGTGTGTGTGTGTGTGTGTGTGTGTCTTTCAGCATCTCTGCTGTTACCGCCTGATCAGGAACTACAGATTGTCAGCAGGGTCTGACAAGTCATTCCAACTGCTGGTGTGGTGGTGTGCACCTGTAACTTCAGCCAATAGGGAGGTCAAGGCAGGGAAATGGAAAGTTGGAGGCCAGTCTAAGCAACTTAGCAAGACACTCAGAAATTTAGTGAGACTGGTCTTCATTAAAAATTAAAAGAGGGTACCAGGATTGGAGTTGAGTGGCAGAGCACTTGCTAGCATGTGTGAGGAAAGGGGTATGATCCTCAGCACCACAGAAAATTAAAAAAAAAAAAAAAAAGGTATTCTGTCCATCTATATCTATACAAAATATAAAAAAAAATAATAAATACAAGGCTGAGGATGTGCTTAGTGGAAGTGACTGTAGGTTTATTACCAAGTAAAACAGCTGCCCACGGCCAGAACGCTGCTCACCAATTGAAATTCATTTCTGGAGGATAACTAAGCATGAGCAAGTCCATGGCATCAATCCCCAGCACTCAATAAGTAAGCAAATAAATAAAAAAACAGTCTACAATACTAATTCTCTTGGGCTGGAGAGTAGCTCGGTAGTAGAAAACTTGCCAAGCATGTCTGTGGCCCTCAGATCAATCTCCAGCAGACCTCACACACACACACACACACACACACACACACAAAAAAAAAAAAAAAACTAAAATACATGTAATGAGAGATAAAAATGATTATAATACAAAAGGTACACAATTAGAGGCATAAAATACAACAAAATCAATGGAAAGACAACACACTTTCTCACAGGGGAGATTGAATGTTTCCATAATCTACACTCTCTAAAAAAACACTGAGCATTTCTATAAATTCTGTGAAATTTAGGGCATGGTTTACTGTATTTTGGAGGTAAACATAAGAAAAACTACATCTAAAAATAAAAATAGTATTGTTGGGGGCTGGGGATGTGGCTCAAGTGGTAGTCCACTTGCCTGGCATTTGTGCGGCCTGGGTTCAATCCTCAGAACCACGTACAAACAAAGATGTTGTGTCCACCGAAAACTGAAATATTAAAAAACATTCTCTCTCTCTCTCTTTCTCTCTCTCTCTCATTAAAAAAAAAAACAACAGTAGGGTTGGGATTTTGGATCAGCAGTAGAGTGCTTACCTAGCACATGAGAGGCCCTAGGTTTGATCTGTTAAGGTCGGGTGAGCGTCAGAGGAAGAGACCACTAAGAGACTGTCTCATGCAACAGCAGAGGGTTTATTGGGGGTCCAGCATGCTGGGGCTCAGAGCTCACTTGAGAGGAGCTGAGAGCCCCGAGAACAACTTAAGCAGAGGTTATATACATTGTTTGAACTGGGGAGTTCATGTGGAGGTCAGGGAATGCGGGAGGGGTTGTTTGTACAGAGCAACCAGATTGTCAGGAGACATTTCTCAACATACATTTAATGGTTTTTCCGGGAATTGTTTTGACACCCACATAAATTTCAGGTTTTAGGAAAACAGAACTTCAACCAACAAAACAAAACCTTTACATTCTTAACCTTTCAGATCCTCAGCACCACATAAAAATAAATAAATAGGCATTTTGTCAGACTACAGCAACAACAAAAAATAGTTTTCAAAAAATTGAAAATAATAGACTGTATCTAAGACCAGCCAAAATGTTGTACAGGACAGAGAGAATAGAGAGGGCATTTATGCTGATCCCAAATTTCATAAGATAAAAAAAAGGCCAGCTCCCAAAGGGGTGGCCCTAGGAGGAGGCACTTAGGAGGGAACAGGAATCAGGTGACATAGGGGGAGTGCTCGAGGGGATCAGCACCCTTATTTAGACAGAGACGTATGGCTCCTTTCCAGAAAACGAGTGTCATTTACTATATCACTAATATTCAGCGATTAAATGATCATAATTGGGTATTTCAGGTATTGCCAAAATTGTCCTTAAATTTTACAATGACGAGGGAGTGATGGTGCACACCTGTAACCCAGCGGTTCACGAGTCTGAGGCACTAGGCGATGTAGCAAGACTCTGTACCAAAACAAAGAATCTAAAAGGGGCTGGTGGATAAGCAACTCTGGGTTCCATTCTTGATACCAAAAAACCACACAGTTAACATGAACCTGCCAAGTCCAGATAACAACAGTGAAAAAAATGTCATCCTTTGTCAAATTCATCACCTTGTCAAGGACAGTTACTAGTTTTCATGAAATCACATTCATAAATTTATCCACCACTATTTTTATAGTATTGGACTCAAATTCTGCAGCAATAATGCAAAACAGAGTTTCTCTGTACCTTACGTGGCATTTTGGAATCTAGGGTTGGATTTCAATTTGAAATCACTGAAAAGACAAGACTGAATCTTACAAACTTTCTATACATACTCAGGGGTAGCAAAAGGTAAACTAGGTAATTAGGTGTTTTCTTTTTCTTTTCTTTCTTTCTTTTTTGATAGCCCCAAGATGAAAACCAGGGACATTTTACTACAGATCCACATCCCCAGTCATTTTTATACTTTATTTTGAGACACAGTCTCACCAGATTGCATAAGGCCTGGATAAGTTCCTAAGGCTGTCCTCAAATTTGCAACACTCCTGTCTGAACCTCTGGAGAAGAAACGATCAAAGGTGTGCACCACTGTACCTGGCTGTAAGTTGGGATTTTTAACAATGGAAATGCAACCAGACTTTTAAAAAATCCACTTCTTTCTTGCCTCTTTAATATTAGTCCATCCCATGTGGCTCTGAATAAATAAACCGGGGCCTCAGATAAGTGAGCACATCATTTCAAAGTGATACACAGAAAGCTTTGGTGCTGAGGGAGCACACATGTGTCAGGCTCAAGGGGCAGGGAAGGTTCCTGATAGCTGGGACTTGCTCCCTCCTGGTCTTGCTCCCTGAAAGCCTCTAGGATCACCCTCCAAGAGACCTGGACCATGACTCCACTCTAAGAGGCTTTTCAGGTTTGCACAGCTCTGCACTGGGGTGGGTGGTCCTTATGCTCTGGGACAGGTTTCGCTCCTTCACACTGTGAAACTGAAAGGGCAGGAATCACTGGTGACCTGGCCCCTCAGCACCAGCATCCACAGGCTGACTGGCCACCTGTCACAAAGGAATGGGGAAAGAGCTTGGGGAAAACAAGTTCCCAAGGAAGTAGCTGTCTAGATGAGGCCTGTTCCAGGAGATTCCTCAGCCCAGAGCCCCCAGCAGCTTCCCTGAGAGGCTGCACCCCACACCTCAGGCTGTCCTCTAGGAGGAGCTGACCCAGGGCCTGAAGTTCTGTTCACCTTGAAGGGACCAGGGCAGCTGTGGGCACCTTGTGGCAGCTCCAGGAGAGGACAGTGGCTGAGGACATGGGACCCTGCGAGGCATCCAAAGGGAACCTCTGCCCAAGAAATCTGACATGGTGTCTACACCTAAGGAAGATAAAGGAGAAGCACAAGATTTTTACAGCTGTGAACTCAAGTTCTCTATACAGTTGCATCTACATCAAAGAACCTTCAGAGTACTTGACTTTGGCCAACCAGACCACCATGATGGTGCAAAGGCAGGGTTCTGTATGGAGAACAAAAATTATCTTGGGCTATCTTAAGTCCTTTCATAGCCAATTATCTTAATTTCTGTATCAGAACACAATTCTCAAAACTTCTCAGAATATACCACTAACCTTACCAGATGCCTAGTCTCCAAAATCTACCAAAGCTCAGAATGCAATAACAGACATACAGAAAAAATTTTCTTTATTTTTTTCTGTACCCCATTAATCTGATGTTCCTACCAATGCAATTGGTTAATGTCGTGATACACAAGTTTCTTTTATAAAAGTTCATGTAGGCCAGACACAGTGGCGCACAACTGTAATCCAAGCAGCTTGAGAGGCTAAGATAGGAGGATTGCTAAATTCAAAGGCAGCCTCAGCAACGTAGTGAGACCATAAGAGACTTGGTGAGATCACATCTGAAAATACAATGTAAAAAGTACTGGGGATATGGGCTGGGAATGTGGCTCAAGTGGTAGCGTGCCCGCCTGGCATGCGTGTGGCCCAGGTTCGATCCTCAGCACCACATACAAACAAAGATGTTGTGTCTGCTGAGAACTAAAAAAAAAAAAAAAAAAAAAAAAAAAGGTGTGGGGATGTGGCTCAGTGTTTAAGTGTCCCTGCGTTCAATCTCTGGTATATTAAAAAAAAGAAGGAAGGAAGGAAGGAAGGAAGGAAGGAAAGAAAGGGAAAGGGAAAGGAAAGGAAAGGAAAGGAAAGGAAAGGAAAGGAAAGGAAAGGAAAGGAAAGGAAAGGAAAAAAAGAAAAGAAAAGAAGGAAAGAAAAGAGGGACACAAACATCATTCAGGGTAACTTGAATCCATGTTCCTTAGTATGGTCATTAATATTTGGGTTAAAATGAAGTATGTTTTGTAGTTGGGGTTGTCAATGCCTTTAATCCCAACAGCTTGGGAAGCTGAGGCAGAAGGATCACAACTTTCAGGCCAGGCTGGGCAACGTAGCCAGATCCTTTCTGAAAATCATATTGAAAAGAGCTAGGGATGAAGGACAGTAAATGAATCAGACATTATTGTAGTGGCATCCCCTTCCTTCACAGAAAATTTTAACTGGGTTTCTCCAGAAATCTTCACCATGGCTAATTTTAGGACTGTCAACAAGAGAGTGTCCATAAAAAAGTTCAGTGTAGATAAACTTCCTATTTTCGTGTTGCCCTATTTTACCGGGTGGCTAGTATGGGAGAAATTAGCACTCCAAGTGCTGGACTCGAAATCCCCTTACTAGTTTTTTACACACTTGTATCCAGTATAGTAGTTTGTAGAAATGTGCAAACAAGGCATCTGGCCTTGAGCTGGGATTCACAGAGAAGTCACCAACTGGGCACCATGGAAACAGCTGGTGGGGGAGGAAAGAAAGGGGAGAAGAAGCTCTCCCCTTCTCAGGTGCAGTCCTTGAAGGGTTAACGTGGCTAGAACAGTGAAAGAAAAAGCTGCTTTTATGTATGTGATGTGACAACTTGACTATGGTGACTCCATTTTGTGAACTCAGCCATGACACTCAAAAAGGTCATGACTGGGGCAGTTTGCATTCTTTTATTCATGAAAATCCCCTAAGAACACAGAATGATCTATGTGCCAACCAGAGACTAACTGACCACAACTTTCCAGCTTGCTGGCATTGCCTGAACCTCCAAATGTCCCTTTTGTGGTTTTTGTGCTTAAATATGGAGCCAAGTTAAGGTAGGGGCCCCACTCTGACAACCTCATTCTTTCGAGAGCAGAGTGTCTGCCACTGGCCAGCAATAAAGGCTTAACTGGAATGAGACTGTGTGGTCTGAGAGTTATTTGTGGGTCTCAGTATTACAATGTGAACTTCTGAGTCCCTCCCCTTACATGTTGGGTATAAGATTCTGAAACCACCTGAACTCGGGGTTCAGGGGATGAATTGATTGATTACAGCAAAAGCAGTGCCCTCTGAGACTGGCTGCAGCCAGATAAAACTGTTTCCAGCTATCTTCAGTGCCTTGCCTCCTCTGTCCCTACATCATTATTTCCCTGTGTGCTTAAGGGACTACACGACTGGGGTGACTCTACATCATGGACTATCAGAAAAGGGAGCAGTTATCCTCTATTGGTGCAGCCCAGGATTCCATATCCCTGGGATCTATAAACAACTTCTTAATTCCCTTTAAAGCAGTTATTTTGACCAAACACAAGGAAATGTTAAGTGATTATTCTTTCCCCTCAAGTATAACATTCACAAATAGAAAACAAATGCTTTCAAAAGTGTTGTTCTTGCCAAGGACAGTGGCACAGGCCTGTCATTCCAGATACGTGGGAGGCTGAAGCAGGAGGATCACAAATTATGGCTGAGGGAGGGAGGGAGCAAAGGAGGGAAGGAGAGAGGGAGGAAAAAAGGGAGGGAGGGAGGGAGGAAGACTTTTTCCAATATTTCACTAGATGAAAAGTGACAATTAGCGGACGGTGTCCATTTGGACCAAGTGGGAAGAACCAACGTCTGGCCGAGCTGTGAGGTGGAGGGAAGGTGGGTTTAGAAGGCAGGAGGCGCCTGCAATTTGGAGGACCTACAGCAGCCTCCGGAGGAGCTCCCCTGGGAGGAGGAAGGTGCATTTGTGGCCCTGCTTCCTCCACGTTGGGAAGAGTGGGTGTGGGCCACCAGTAGGGAGCAAAGGGGACACCAGGGCCCTGAACCGCGCTTCCAAACCCCCAGGGAACCAGGGCACAGGGGCCAGGGCCACCTGCCAGCGTGGAATCCGCCGCCCTCCGCAGCTCACCCCCGCGCCGGGCCCCAACGCCGCACCTTCAGCCCTGGTCGCAAATTCACCATTTTTGGCTTCCGTGGTGACCCGGCGTCCTCTGGAGGAACTTCCCGGCCCCCAAAATCCCCGGGGACACAGGCAGCGGCAGAGTCAATGGGTCACTGGAACAGAAACTCGGCCAGAGAAGGAGTAGCCCGGTGGGTGAGGAAGAAGGCCCGCAATGTTGTGGAAGCCCGCCCTTCCCCTTCCTCTGCGCACTGATTGGACAGTTGCTCCAGCTTCCCGGATGGATGGCCTCCAGGCCCGCCTCTGCATCGTGAATGACAGCTAACATCATCCAATCACTGCCTGAAATTGGGTAGAGTGACGGATTCTTGGCCCCAGCCCTTTTCAGGAGCAGCTTCCAGGCTGTGCTGGGACCTAATCCAGGTGGGAAGCCTTGGCTTTGCCTGTGGTACAGAGGTGACACCTGGCGCTGCTTTTGGAGCTTGGCAAGGCCCTGGGTTTAACCTCAACACAAAACCAAAGCACAGCTTCTCGGGGAGGCTGAGGCTGGAGGAGCCCAAGGTCAGAGAGACCCTCTCTTAAAATAAAAGGGAAAGGGTGGGATGTAGCTCAGAGGTCCAGGTCAAGCCCCATTGGGTTTATTCCCCAGGACCTTAAAAAGAAAGAACGATATTGCATCTATACATATATTTTTCCACTCAGCTGATGCGACCTGAAGCGACTTAGAAAGACCCAGTCTCCAAATTTTTGAAACACTATTTAAAGATATCATATATATGACTCATATATAATATCTAAAAATCAAAACAATTTGAAAACTATTTTAGTAATTCTCATCACCTTCCAGCCTCTGTGGCTTTGAGGAGGCAGCCTGAGCTATGAAAGGAAGCAATTGGGGTTGGCTCTGATGCTCAGGGTTCCATCCCCAGCACAGAGGGTGGGGGAGGAAGGAAGGCAATCCTCTAGGGCAGCAATGTGCGGTGGAAATAAAATGGGTGACTTGTGCTTAGTGAGCATGTTCTACTTTGACTGTTAGGAAGTCTTGTGCAGAGACCTGACTCTGGGGATCCCACAGGTCTGGTCAGGTGTTTGCCTCAACATCAAACAGAAAAGGTCATGATGCAAAGCAGAAAAGGAACTTTGACCAGTGCCCCTACAGCAGGAAGACAAGGAAACCCTGTCCTTACCCTGTCTTCAGATGCTGACAAGGACTTTGAGGTTTTAGAGAAAGAGTAATCATAGGCATGTATGTATAGGGCAAATTTTATCTAGGATTTAGTATTATCTGTAGGATTTAAGCTTCAGGTATCTGTGTTCTTATAACATGTCTGTGAGCGCACTCTCACTTCCCCCCTTGACACATGTCACTCTATTGCACAGACTGACCTCACTTTGTCAGGAACAAGTCCCCCTCCGTGTATTCTTTCCATGTCAAGGTTTTCAAGAAAAGCCATAAGCCCTAGGAAGCAACATACCGTGAGAAGCTGACCCAGCGCTCTCAGCTTCCTGGGTTTCAGCTGATAGTCAAACCAGAAAGAAACAAAAACCCTGCTCAGCTTGGCCCATTAACCCTGCATATAAAACAAAAAATTGCCAAGTGGGGCCAATACTGCCTGTCATGTCTACCCCCCTCCTGGAAATTAAGTACAATTTTATTCTCTGCTCTTAAGTTGGGCTTTGTGAAGTCTTTCACATCCTGCTCACTTGCCCAAGTTCATTCTACCTAATAATATTGCCCATGGCCAAGGGGGGCTATTGTGTAAGAAGTCATATTCCCACGGGTGTGGAAAAGTGGGCACATAGCTTCCCAGGGCTGAGAATTGAATTCCAGGTGCTCTTATTGTCCCCATGGTAGAGACTGAATTGAGGGCAGGAGCACTTTGCCTCTGAGCATCCCTTTTATTGTGGTTCAAAGAAGGTGGGTGTGAGCATAACTGTAATGGGCCTGAGAGAATGCATGAGACCATGTGGCAATGTGTTCTTCACTTATCAGTTTCATTTGAGCGCCCCAATGACATCATCTATAAATCAGAGACCTCCATATGGAATTCCTCCACCAACTCTCTGAAAACACAGGCACTTTTAGCACCTTCAGAAACTCCTGCACAACAGAAGCTTCCACAAACTCTTTATGATAAGGACATTATGGCCACTTGTGATGACTACCAATTACTGAGGGTTCCTAGAGCAGGAAGCTGCCCCTTATGGACCTTGCTATATTATTATTTTTTAAAACCATAGACTTGCTTTTTATTGAATTGGTAAATTTTACAGAGTTCCTAAACTAGTAAACCATGCCTGAGAATCCAAAGAAGAAAACAGTATAATGGACAAGCCCATCCATCCATAAAACAGTTTATTAAATCTTGGTTCCTAATGTATTTTTCTTGGAGGTACTGGGAATTGAACTCGGGGGACACAACCACTGAGACACCTCCCAGCCTTCTTTTTAATTTATTATTTGAGTTAGTGTTTTAGAGACAGCGTTGCACTGAGTTCTTTACTCTTTGTAATCCAGGTAAGTCACCTTACAAATCACAACACTTGGGCTAAGGTTGTGGTTCAGTAGTTGACAACATGCCTAGCATATGTGAGGCACTGGGTTTGATTCTTAGGACAACATATAATTAAATAAGTAAATGTCCACTGACAAGTAAGAAATAATTTTCTTAAAAAGTGAATAAATGGGCTAGGGCCATGGCCTCAAATTGTAGTGTGCTCACCTGGCATGCGTGGGGCACTGGATTTGATCCTCAGCACAACATAAAAATAAACTAAAGATGTTGTGTCCACCGAAAACTAAAAAATAAGTAATAAAAATCCTCTCTCTAAAAAATATGAAAAGAAAGCAAAATCCTCCTGCCTAAGAATCTTGAGCAACTGGAATTTCAGGTGTATACCACAGAGCCAGGGGATTCACAAGAATTTTGAGGATTTCACAGTCTTTCATAAAATTTTAACAAGAGTGGAATTTAAGTCTGCTGCAAATCTTTAAAACTTCTAGTACACTGTACCATTAAATAAACCTCTCCATATTCATCTCAGTTTGTTTCACATAAGCATCACACTACAAAAGTTTGTGACAAAGTGCATATATGAAAGGAAAATATGTGATTGAAGGTCCAAGAGGTGACTTGTTATTGGGTTTTGGCCTCCAAATCATATATTCAGTATGACACAGAATATTTTAATTGTCATTTAATCATTATATATTCTCACTACTTACTCTCCTAAAAACCCAAACCCATCATAAGGTGGCCATCCACATGTCAGTCCACATGCCAACACTATTAACCAAAAGGGGTAGGCAGATCCTGTCAGAAGATTCTGTAGCCCTCTTAGGAGTCTGAGTCCTGCACTCACGTACTCACCAAGACTGAATTCCTACAAAGAATGCTGGCACCCTAGGACAGTTGCATTCACTCCAGTTCCTCACACTGCCCAGGAGCAAGCCTGCAACTTCTGCTTTGGCAAATGAATTCCTTACAAAGATGTCCAGATTGCATCAAGTACTCATACACCAGTATGCAATATTTCTACTAAATCAAAGATGTAAAACTAGGAAATTGCCACACTGTCTCAGTAGGTGGAAAGACAGTTTACAGTAATCCTGAATGGCTTAAGCTGTATTTATTAAAAACAGAAGTGCCACAGCACACTCTTTTGGCTTTCCTTTCCAAATGAACACTGACACTCAGCAAAAGGCCAGCAACAGATATAGCAGTGACAATCATCCCATCATTAGCAGGTTGGTTACCTTAAAAATTTGAACACAAGTATGTAAGGAACTCTTAGCAATGATCACACAAGATCCATGATTCCTGAATAGGTTGTGGGTGAGGTTTTGCTCAGGATGCTTTGAGTCCATAGGACAAGTCATTGAATTCTTTAGCCTGAGCAGAAACAGCCCTCTCCACATCATGTATTGCACAACATCACCTGGTTGGAAGCTGTAGCTCCATCAGTGATGTAGGGCACATGAGGCTAGACACCCAAGGAATGCTCCAGGAGCAGACTATTAGATGCAGAGTTCTAAGGGGTATCACCTAAAAATTTAGATCACTGCTTGGAATTTCCTTGATCTGCATTTACACCCAGTGTGACAGGGATGGAGGTTCATACTTTTTGTAGGGGTATACATAAAGGTGTCTTTTGTTTTGTTTTGTTCACAGAAAGTGTTTGTGTATAAATTGTAAGATTGTTCAGAGGTCTTCTAAGCTTTAACACAAAAACAGAAGTCTGTGTTATAACCCACATTGAGATTTTTGCAAATTTTTTTCCTGATATTCTGTTGAAAGATTATGGTGAAGGTCTCTCGAGAAGCTTATTTAAGATTCTTTGGTGGAGAAGGGAGGGCAACTATATTAGGACATCAGACTGTGGTGCTTCTTACCAAGTCTTTGGTCACGTGGTGTGTATTAAGAAAATCAGCACACAATTTTCCCAGGGCTAGTGAGCTACTCTAAACACAGAGAAAAATGAAGCCTAGGATTTCTAGAATATTCCACCTAAGTATTATTCATGGGGAGAAAAGCTATGTTGGATGAAGTTTTTTTTTTTAAAAATCCACTGGTATAAAAGACCTTTAAGAAGGAAGAGACCATCTAAAATTGTGGAGGAAACACCTGCAGAGCTGCATCTGCTGATATGGTAATCAGTGGGGTCCACACACACAGCAACAGCAAACTCACCACTTAGCTACAGGAGTACTCAGTGCTAGAATGCCTGTGTAGCATGCACAAGGCAGGATTGTGTCCCCAGAACTGGGTAAAGAAAAGAGAAAGCAACTCAAGCATAGGGCAAAATGTTTTGAGAAAGTGCCTCTCCAAGTAATATACACAAATGACATGATATCCTAATGCTTTTTAATGTGCCTACATACAGCACAATTCATGAGACTTAGAACAAGCACAAGTGACAAGAGTGGGGTCCCAGGGTCATCAACAGATCAATAAGCAATCAGGGAAAAGAAATAGGCCAGCTACAGGGTAAATAGACACATCCCTATGGTCCCAGCTCCCAGCCTCACCCCATCTCAAAAAATAACAATTAAAAAGACTGTGGAGAAACTCAATGGTGGAACACTCCTGGGTGAAATGTGAACAAAGAAAGAGAGGAAGGAAGTTCAGAAGAAACATTTCACCAATCTACCAAAGGCTGGACTGGAGAGGCCTAAACTAACATATACAATAAGTAATAAAACATTAGACACAAAATACTTAGAATACAGGAAAATGGAATCTAACAATAAGAGAGATTTAACCCATAAAACATGTTGCTTTCAAATCTTCATGCTGATGCAATGTTCCTCTCCATCCCAGGGTGCATTTTTGTTACCTCTGAATAGATAAAAAAAGAAATGAAGGCACACACCTCTTCACACACCTACAGTTGTTTTCTGAAAAGTAATAAATAAAATGAAATAAAATGAAAATTTCCTCAAGTCTGAACAAGTTCAAATGGATCTGAAACAAACAAAGATCCTACCACATTTCTATATACAGGGCTTTTCTCTAGTGTGATTTCTTAAATGCTGTTCAAAGGGACCTGGAAAGTTGAAAGTCTTACTACAATTTTTAAAGAGAGTAAAATGATCTTCCCATTTGTGAATTCTCTACAACTTTGAGGAAAATTCTGAAAGCTGAATACTGCCCCACATGGCTTATTCTCAGTATTTTCTACAGTATGCGTCCTTTCATACAACTGAACAAAACTAGGACATCTGAACCCTTTATATTTCTTACTTGCATAAGATTTATACCTTTTATTCCAAAAGAATCTTCCCATTCCTTAGTAAAATACTGAGAAAACTAGAAGATTTCCCACATTTCTCACACTCACAGGGCTTCTTTCCGTGAGGGTTTTCATATATGAAAATGAAAAAGGGCTGGATGGGAAGCTACATCCTTGTAGAAACTCCCCCACAGACTGTTTTTTTTTTCAATGTGATTAAAATGGCTTTGAAGACAACAGGGAAAATGGAATGATTTGTGATATTTTTTACATTTAAAGAGTTATTACAAATTATTACATATTAAAGAGTTATTCAGTTGGATGTGGTGGTGTTTGCCTTTAATTCCTGAAACTTGAAAGGTGAATTCTGAAGGATACATGTTGGAGGCTAGCCTCAGCAACTTAGGAAGACCCTAAGAAATTCAGCAAGTCCCTGTCTCAAAATTAAAAGTAACTGGAATGAGCACAACCAGACATAATCCCCAGTCTCTCTCTCTCTCTCACACACACACACAGACACACACACACATTTTCAGCATTGTGAGCTTTTTCTTGTCTTTGAGGATGACATGAAACATTGATTTACCAGATTTTACATTAAAAGGATTTTTCTCTAATAACGTTCTACATGTATAGGAGTGAAACTGTAAAAACAGAAAAGTCTACCAATTGTTTTCATGCATACAATTTCTCTGAAGTATCTGTTTTTTTTCTTTGAGAGAGTGAGAGAGAGAGAGAGAGAGAGAGAGAGAGAGAGAGAGAGAGAGAATTTTAATATTTATTCTCTAGTTTTCGGCAGACACAACATCTTTGTATGTGGTGCTGAGGATCGAACCCCGCCCACACGCAAGCCAGGCGAGCGCGCTACTGCTTGAGCCACATCCCCAGCCACATATCTGTTCTTTCATGTGTGTGAAGCAGACAGGATGAGGCAAAAGCTTTTCCTCATTGTTGACATTCATAGGTATTTTCTCTGGTATGTATTCTTAAATGTCTGTGAAGCTGAGGGAATGTAGCAAAGGCTTTGCCACACTGCTTACATTCATAGGGCTTCTCTCCAGTATGAATTTTTTCATGTGAGTGAAGGCTAGAGGAATGAGTGAAGGCTTTTCCACACTGCTTACATTCATAGGGCTTCTCTCCAGTGTGCATTCTTCCATGAATCTTAAGATAACTGGATCTAGAAAAGGCTTTGCCACACTGCTTACATGCATAGGGCTTCTCTCCAGTATGTATTATTCCATGTTTGTGAAGGTCACTGGAACTAGCAAATGCTTTGCCACACTGCTTACAATCATAGGGCTTCTCTCCAGTATGAGTTTTTTCATGTAAGTGAAGGTTAGAGGACCAAGTGAAGGCTTTTCCACACTGCTTACATTCATAGGGCTTCTCTCCAGTATGAATTCGTTCATGTATCTTAACGAAAGAGGCAGTAGTAAAGGCTTTTCCACACTGCTTACATTTATATGGCTTGTCCTCAGCATGAGTTTTTTTATGTGACTGAAGGGAACTGGATGTAGCAAAGGCTTTGCAACACTGCTTACATTCATAGGGCTTAGATCCAGTATGTGTTCTTCCATGTCTGCGAAGGTAACTGGATGTAGCAAAGACTTTGCCACACTGCTTACAATCATAGGGATTCTCTCCAGTATGAGTTTTTTCATGTGAGTAAAGATTAGAGGACCGAGTGAAGGCTTTTCCACACTGCTTACATTCATAAGGCTTAGCTCCAGTATGTGTTTTTCCATGTCTGCGAAGGTAACTGGATGTAGCAAAGGCTTTGCCACACTGCTTACATGCATAGGGCTTCTCTCCAGTATGAGTTTTTTCATGTGAGTAAAGGTTAGAGGACCGAGTGAAGGCTTTTCCACACTGCTTACATTCATATGGCTTCTCTCCAGTATGAGTTCGTTCATGTATCTGAAGGTAAGAGGCAGTAGTGAAGGCTTTTCTACATTGTTGACATTCATAGGGCTTTTCTCTGGTATGTATTCTTCCATGTTTATTAAGCTGATGGGATGTAGCAAAGGCATTGCCACACTGCTTACATTCATAGGACTTCTCTCCAGTATGAGATTTTTCATGTGAGTGAAGGTACCTGGATGTAGAAAAGGATTTGCCACACTGCTTACATGCATAGGGCTTTTCCCCAGTATGCATTCTCTGATGTATTCTAAGTAAACTGGGATACTCAAAGTCTTTCCCACATATCTTACATTTGAAATGTGCATTCCCTGTGTGTGTGATCCTGTGCCTTTGAAGACTTGTGTGTGAAATACAGGTATGAACACCTTGTTTACATTCATGGAGTTTCTCTCCAGAATGAGTTCCTTCATGTCTTCTAAATAAAGAGGAGAAATGAAAGGCTTTCCCACATATGTCCCATTGAAAAAGTTTACCTCCACTGTGTGTTATCATGTGTATTTGAACACCAGTGGGATAAGAAGAGGCTTCAACACTTTGTTGACATTCATCGGGTTGCCCCCAAGTATGAGTTTCTTCATGTCTTTCAATGCCATTGGAACAATTGATGAGTTTCTCACATACTGTACTTTCATAAGATCCATCTACCGTTTGTATTAACATTTGTGTGTGAACACATTTGAGAGAAACCAGAGATTTCCTATATTGTTTCAATTCACATGGCTTCTCTTCACATTCCTCATGGTTGTAGTATTTGTGTCCAGAGTGAGATGTGATCTGCCTAAAGGAATGAAGGTCATATGAAGTCTTTTGCACACATAATGAAGTCATATGGATTTACTCTATTAAAATTTTTCTTTGCTCAGTTAAGAATTGGAATCGATTTGAAGGTTTCCCCACACTAATTTGTGCCTGTGAAATTTACCATATGACTTCTTTGAAGAAGAAGTAACCAGCTCAATATGAATGCTTGATTCATTCTCAATTTTCTACTTATTTATACTACTTTACATTACTACCAACATCAGGTAAAGGCTAGGTTTTCTGACTTGTTCAACTTGCCTAAACATAAGGAGATTGAAAGGATAAAATCCTTTACATCACAGCTTCTCTATGGCTATTATCCAAATAGTGATATTCACATATGCAATTTCATAGTATTTTTTGGATGTCAAATACTTTGAAAAGACTGAATATCTGTTACAGATAAGTTTATATTTCTGGTAAAAAAACAGTATAAGAATAAATACTTCTCAAATTATGCATACTTCTTTTGTGGGTTTGCTTTAAAAATTAAATGACAGTTCTCAGAACCCCACATGGACTCCTCTTGTGAGTACAGTTACCTTACATTGCTCCCAGAGTTTTCAATCTGAACTTCAGTGATCTTGTCTTCCCACTTGTTTCCTAAAATGAGAGAACAGAACAAGCTTTATGAATATTTAGGAGCTATAAAAGCTTTGCCAAATGATACATGCCATTTATGCTGCAATAATTCACCAACTGATTCCCTTTTCACCTTCTACATAAATGACCAAAATAAATATGAATTGTCTATTTGATTAATTTTGAAAACATCATTATTACCTAAACAAGCCAGGTTTCTGAGGACTTCCAGCATGACATCTCTGTAAAGGTTCTTCTCGGAAGGATCCAGCAAAGCCCACTCCTCCTGGGTGAAGTTCACAGCCACATCCTCAAAGGTCACTGAGATCTAAAATATCCCACCAAATGTATAGTGGAAGCCAGGAGAGATTGACAGCATGAGAAATCTATACTCAACATGCATGATGTTCACATGATTCCCTGGCCTCTCGATTAATTCCAGGGCTTGGTCCATCAAATCTTTACTGTGCTCAACGTCTTACAACCATTCCAACACTAGATATTGGCTACTCAAAAGGCATACATCATAGTGATTTATACCTTTTCTTTGGTGAGTTCACAGGAAGTAAGAAAGGCTCACAGATTACTTCTAACTTCTTTATTGGTTGCACCTCTATTACATGTCCTAGAAACGTCCTGTGGGGTACAGAGCTAATATAAGCACTTTTGATAGTACTTATGTTTAGAAAACAAAGGTGATGAGTAGGAAATTGCAGGAATCATGAAACTAAGAGATTTTGCCAATTACAGTGGCTCTCTGTACCTACAAAGTTAATATAGACAACATAGTATTCACTGATGTCTTGTTTCCTCTGCAAGTCTATTGTTCCATACTTAAAGAAATGCCTAGAACCAGCCCCTATGCACACCCTGTGGGCATGGGGTCACTAAAAAGATCCCTTCACAGACAACATTTAGACAAACATTCACACAGGGTGTCACAATGCATTAGCTGAAGATTGAGCTCATCCTGTGTGATTACACTGAGAACAACTAGAAGCTGTTCTAGAACAAATTCAGTTAACTAGCTTACTATTAAATGGCCAAAACATGAGTTCTCTATTTGATTAATTTATTTATTAATAAACACAACAATTTTATAATTTCCTGTGGTTACTGTGAAACCCGAATGAGGGAAGTGAAAGATGACACATGTCTTAGAAATAACTCAATGACCCAAAAATGTCACCTTGTCCAAACAACAGCCTTACAAAATTTTACAACTCTCAAAACAATCTTCTTAATAAACAGAAGGCACTACATTTCTAAGTCTCATAGCAACAAGGCATGTTCAATGATTGTCAAACTCTTTTTTTTTTAAAGAGAGAGTGAGAGAGGAGAGAGAGAGAGAGAATTTTTAATATTTATTTTTTAGTTCTAGGAGGACACAACATCTTTGTTGGTATGTGGTGCTGAGGATCGAACCCGGGCCGCACGCATGCCAGGCAAGCGTGCTACCACTTGAGCCACATCCCCAGCCCTGTCAAACTCTTTTTAAAAGCAGCTGGTTCACTACCATAATGTACAGTCATGACACACACACAAATGTTCTGCTCAAGGACATTTTGATCAATGTTGGGCTTCATGTGCAATGGTTCTCTGTTTACAGACACAGGACAAAGTGGTGACTCAAGAGAAAATGTGACCATTTTGAAGGAAAAAAATGTAAAATTCCATCACAGGAAATTCATTGAGAATACCAGAGGTGGTGCTGTATTGGTATCTAAGTCATCCAACACACATTTCAGAAAAGGAGCTAAAATAATTATTGAAACTGTCACTTCAAAAAACCAGAAAAAGAAGAGCAAGGTAAACCTAAATTAACCACAGAAAGGTAACAGAGAAGGTGTTGATGAAACCACAATCAGGAAATCCACAGTCCACAAAATCAAGTTCTTCATGAACATAAGCATCACTGATAAACTGACATAAGGCTAAGAATACATAGGACAGGGAATGTTGATGTGGCTCAGTGGAAGAGTGCTTGCCTAGTGCTTGGGAAAAACTGGGTTAAATCCTCATTGACACATAAAAAGAAAGAAATAAAAGTGTAAATTACACAATAAAATTAAAGAAAACAGCAAAGAGGACTGAAAACCTACTAACAGATTTAAAATTGTCATCGTCAATAATGCATTGGGACTTCAAGATTATCTTAAACGTGCTTGACACAAATTAGACAACTTGCAAACACTGGACCATTTCGTTGAGAGAGACAGTTAAACTATTTTCCTCAGGTATGGTGGCCAGTGCCTTTAATTCCAACAGCTTGAGAAGCTGAGACAGGAGGATCAGAAGTTCCAGGCGAGCCTAGACAACATAGCCAGATCCTGTCTGAAAATAAATTTTAAAAGGGCTGGAGATGAACGACAAGAGAATAAATCAGACATTATTATCCTATTTGACTACATGACCCATGTGAATGGACATTAGGTACAACCAGAAAAAGGGGAAGTTACACTCTATTTGCATATGATGCGTCAAAATGCATTTTACTGTCATGTATAATAAGAGCCAAGTAAAATAAATAACTTCTGCCAAAAATAAACAAACAAACAAAAAAGAGCTGAGGATGTAGGTAAAGATTCAATATCCCTCGTATCAATAACCCACTGCCTTATTTCATTTAAAGCAGCTATTTTACCAGAACACAAGATGTGTCAAGTGACTATACTTTCCCCACAAGAATGATATTCAGAAACAGAAAAAATAAGTGTTATGCTTGTCAGAGATAGTGGCACAGGCCTGTAATCCCAGGGACTCAGGAAGCTGAGGCAGGATGATCATAAACTGGAGGACTGTGTCCAAAACAAGTGGTATATGATCTCTTTAAAACAGGGGTGGTGGGGGTTTCCTGAGGATGTCACTGATAAAGCTTCTCTAGTTTTGATCCCCAAGAGAAAAACAAAACATTCCTTGCAATACTTCACTAAAGGAAAAGTGAAAATGAGTAGACTGTGTTCATTTGAAACACAGGAAGAACATATATTTGAGAGTGATGAGAAGTGGAGAGGAAGATGGCGTTTTAGAACGCAGCAGGCAACTGCAAATGAAGGACCTACAGCAGCCTTCAGAGACTCTGAACAGGGAAAAGGAAAGTGGATTTGGGATCCGGCTTCCTACACATTTGGAAGAGTGGGGGCGGGCCACCAGCAGGGAGGGGAGGGGAGGCGAAGCTGGAGACCTGAGCAGCCCATTCAACAATGGAAGCCACAGCATGGAGCCCAGGGCCACCTTCCAGGGAGAATTGGGCCACATGCTCTGAGCTGACCTCAGGGACCAGCCCACCCCTCAGGCCCAGGGAGCAGAAGCCCAGAGACAAACACCATGGAGGACAAGGCTGCCAATTTCAGGCACCCAACACCCAGCTCACCGGGCGGGACCAGGGGATAGAGGCTTTGGGTCAGTCGCCAGGGAGGTGACTTCAAGTTTCTACCATCCAGCCCAACCCCCAGGACCAGGGTAGAGACCCAGGGCAACCTCCAGAGGTGACTCTGCCAGGCTCTGCAGCTCACTGGTTTGCGGGGCCCCAAGGATGGTGCTGACTGCGTACCTTTAACCCTCGTCACATACTCACCATTTTTGTCTTCCTTGGGGACTCGGTGTTCTCTTGAGGAACCCCTGAGCACCAGAGATCTCCGGGACACGGATGCTCAGAATCACCTAGGCCTTCAGGGCAGAGCACATGGGGCCAGGAAGGAAGAGCGGAGTTGGTGAGGAAGAAAAGCCCGCGAGATTTCCAAAGCCCGCCCTTCCCCTCTGTTCACGAATCTGATTGGACAGTTCCACCCCAGAAACACTAATGGGCCTCCTCCAGGAACACCTCTGCCTTATAACTGACAGCTAATATTATCCAATCACTTCCTAAGATTCCCTAGAGTGACAGATCCTTGGTCCCAGTCCTTTTCAGGTGGAGTGTCTTTGCTGGGTTGGAAAAATATCCCAAGTTAGAAGCCTTTGCTTGGAACTTGGTAAGGATGGGATTGAGCTATGGCTCTGGGAGACTGCTTTCCCAGCATGGGTGATGCGCTGGGTGTTACCCTCACTACAGAAACAAACAATTAAAAAAATTACTTGGGGAGTGTGAGGCAGGAGGAGCCCAAGGTTCAGGTCAGGATCTACAGTGTTACCCGTGTTTACTGTGACGGGTCCTTGCTTCCCCAAATGCTGAAGTATAACACAGAGAAGCACGTGGAGAGTGGAAAGTGGAAGGCTTAATTAAGGGAGAGCAGAAAAGATTCGCCCCCACCCCCAGGAAGAAGGGGACTCCAAAGGAGAAATCCTTGGAAAACAGAAGTCTTCTCTCTTTTATATCTAAGGTCGTCTTTTGTCCTCCCATATTCCTGTCCTTTGTTTCTCTTTATTGTGCATGTGATGGGGGCTGCAAGTGAAAGAACAAAGGGTGGGAAACTGGTGGACTGGTGGGGCAGGGAGGAGAAACCAGGGCAGGAACAGCCTAGGGGGGGTTGATTAGCATCTCCCTGTTTTACTGGGAGCTACTTCATTAACCCTTATTTAGGACCTGCCCAGGGTCATGGTGAAGTGGCACCCCATTTCTCCACACAAAAGCCCTCTTCCCCATGGCTGATTTTAGGACTGTCACCAAAAGAGTCCATTGTAGATAAACTTCCTATTTTCATGTCACCCTGTTTACTTGGCCACTGACCAAGAAGATACCAGCACTCCAGGTGCTGGACACCCCCTTACTAGTCATCACAAAGCCATCCAGTATAGTACTTTGAAGAAATGTGCAAAGGAGGTCTCTGGCCTTGAGCTGGGCTTCACAGAGATGTCTACATTTTTAAGAGATAAGTTACAATTGGGCTCCATGGTAACAGCTGGCAGGGGGAGGAAAGAAAGGGGAGAAGAAGCTCTCCCCTTCTCAGGTGTTGTCCTTGAAGAGTTAACTTGCCCAGAACAGTGAAAGAAAAAGCTGCTTTTATGTGAAATTCTGAGCCCCTCCGCTTACATACTGGGTATAAAACTCTGAAACTCCCTGAACTTGGGGTTCAGGGGAATGATTGATTACAGCAAAGGCTGCACCCTCTGAACCTGGCTGCAGGCAAGTAAAAGTGTTTCCTGCTATGTTTGGTGCCTTGCCTCATTTGTCCCTACAACAATGGGACATTAATATTTCAATTTCTCAGGTGTTGTTCTGGTTTTCCCAGGCTCAGATTAGACTCCATTTTCTTTATGGTTCCTATTGGACCACATTAACCTAGCTACATAGACTCTTCTCTTTAAACCTGGCTTCACAAACAGGGAAATCCTATCTGAAAATAAAATAAAAGTGTTGGAGTTCAAGCTCAGAGGTCGAGCCCCACATGGAATATACCACAGAACCTCAAAGAAAAAGATACCTATATACATATATAGAACCACTTGGTGTGATCTCAGACAACTTAGCAAGACAGTCACAAAATTTTTGAAACAATATTTAAAGATGTCACATATATCACACATGTGTGATATCTAAAAATAAAAACATTTTGACAATTATTTCTGTAATTCTCATCACCTTCTGCCCCCTGATCATTTCAGGAGATAGCCTGAGCTAAGAAAGTAAGCAATTGGTGTTGGTGATTTGGCCCAGTGTTCTGTCCCCTGCAGAACAAGGAAAAATAAGGAAGTGGAGTCAATCCTCTAAGGCAGCAATGTGCACTGGAAATAGAATGGCTGCTTTGTGCTTAATGTCCAAGTTCTACTGAAAGGGTAAAGTTTCTAAGCTGGAAAGGTTGAATGTAAAAGATTAGGTATTATTAAGTTCCTCTGAAACACCCAGATTCCTCAGATAGTTAAGACAACACCCTACTGGCCATTTAGCCTAGGGCCCTGTGCAGTTCCTCACAGGGCCCGAACCAATCAGTTTGAATGTGTAACCCGCTTACGAATGACCAATCACCCTCGCCCGCCAATGAATGTGCCAATCACGTCTCAGAGTTGTTGTTCAATTTCCCCGTGCCTCATGATGATTTGTTCTGATGTATGCAAAGCCTCCCGCCCTCCCCAAAAACTGTACTTAAGCTCTGCTTGACCTTTGCTCTGGGCTCTGGGCTGCTCTCCCATCTTGGGTGAGCACAGAGTCCCAGCGCGCTGGAATGGATCCCCAATAAATCCCCTTTTGCCAATTGCATGGAGTAAGTCTCTTGTGTGGTCTCTCCCTCCGACGCTCCGCTGGACCCCTCTTACACTACATTCCACTATTAGGGCAGTTCTAGGAAGTGACCTGACTCTGGTGATTCCACACATCAGGTCATCTGTTTACCCCAAAACCAAACAGAAAATGTCATGATGAAAAGCAGGAGAGGAACTTTGATCAGTGGAGCTACACCAGGAAGACCAGGGCACCATGTCCTTAGCCCTCTCTTCAGGGCTGTCTAGGACTCTCAGGTTTTATAGAAAGGGTAATCAGTCATAGGCATGTGTGTAGAGAGCAAACTGTATGTAGGTTAGGTGTCATCTGTGGCTTCAGGCATCTGTGGGTCTCATAAAATGTCTGTGACCTCATGGTCACGTGCCCCCTTGACAAACTTCACCCCATTGCATGTTATGCTCAAATTCAGGACCCCCAAAAGACCACAAGATGCCAAGATCCATGTAAGCAGCAAAGAGGTATTTATTGCAAGCTAGCTCAGTCCTCCATGTGCACACAGCAACTGGTGAAGCTGAGAAGCCCAAACCCAGGGTTTGCAGCAGTTTTATGCACTCTTTCGGGAAGGCAGGGCCTTCACATGCATCATAGCATCTCTTAGCAAATCATCACACACCGCAGGGAAATTATAAAACAACTGGAAAACATGATTAGCACATTCACTGGTGGGAACAATTGGGTAGTGGTGATTGGCTGGAACAAGAGGGGGATTCCTTTGAACTGATTGGTTTAAGCCAAGAGGGTGTTCCTGCTGAGCTCTGGGGTTTCCCAACATGTTATCAACCTCCAGAAACTACTGGGAGGGTCATTGGGCATCCCAGGTATTTTCCCTGTCTCATGCTAATAGGTGGCTGCTAGGAGGTTGCTATGGGTCCACACCTAGCTTGACTAAGTCAGGGACACCTAGCACAGCAGATCTCTCCTGTTATTTGCAGATAAACAATTCAGCAGGGTGGGAGGGTCAGTATATGCCTAGGAGTGCTCTGTGGGTCTTTGTAAGGACAAGGGTCACACCACTCCCCCCATCCCCAACCCCAGTCCTTGTACAGACTTTGCTCTTAAGTAGAGGCTGGTTTTTCATGCACAGGCTGACCTGAATTGATCTCTCAGGTAGGATCCCCTCTTTGTGTTCTTTCCTTATCAGTGGTTCAGAGGAACCAACATTTTCAAGAAAAGCCATAAGCCCACCTCCTCCTGCCTGGTAAGCACCATATCCCTAGATGCTGACCCAGGGCTTTCAGCTTCCTGGGTTTCAACTGATAGTTAAACCAGAAAGAAACAATAAGCCTGCTCAGCTCGGTCCATAAAGCCTGCATATGAAACCCCACTTGGGGCACATATGGCCTGTGGTGTTGATACAGCTGGTTACTGGTGAGGAGTTCTACTTCCTCAAATGTTGAAGTTTGAACATTAGAGAAGCAAGCCCAGGAAACACACAATGCAGGGTTTATTTAAAAATTAGTAACATGGACTTCTCCCCAGGAGGAAGAAGGGAGCCATCCTGGTATTCCCAGAAGGGAGGTGTTCAATCTTTATTTTGTGAGTCCTGGTCTTCCTTTGTTCTCCATTCCTTTCCCCCTTATCTTTCTCCTTCCTGCCTTGGTGACTAGGCCCAGACATGCTTGGTGAGATGGCACAAAGGAGACAAACAGGGGGGCTGAAGGGGGATGGGCAGGATGGAGCAGCCAAGGACACATTAACAACCTTATAGCTCTCTGTAGGGAGGGGCAATTCCTGAGACAGGATATCTTAGCAACAGAATGGAGCAAGGGAAAATTCTTGATGAGGGTGGAGCAAGTGCTCTGAAGGAATTAATATTTCTATCCCTCAGGGGACAGTCTGCAACTTGCCAGACTCACTCAAAATTGACTCCATTTTCCTATCTATACTGACTGTCTGTGTCATTCTGGCTCCAGTATCTACCCCTTCCTGGAAAGTAAATACAATTGTATTCTTTACTCTTAACTTGGACTTGGTTAAGTCTTTCACATCCTGCACAGTAACCCAAAGTCATTCTGCCTACCAATATTACCCATGGACAATGGGGGGGGGCTAACATACGCACAGTCATATTCACAAAAGTGTGGAATTCTGGCCACATACCAGTTGGGGGATGAGAACTCAACTGCAGGCGCTTTGTTCTCCACTTTGTGCTGGGCATTGAATCCATGGCAGTGCCACATTAGGCCTGAGCTATGTCCCCATACTCCTTTTTATTATTATTACAATAATCTATCATTGATTCAATGGCATTTTTTAAAAAAGAACAAATCTAGGTGCCATTAACAGATGAATGGATAAAGAAAATTTGTACACACACACACACACACAAACACACACACAGGAATATTACTCAGTTAATAAAAAATAAAATGATAGTCTTTACTAGTAAATAGATGGAAATGGAGAATATCATGCTGCACAAAATATGCCATTCCCCCAAATCAAAGGCCAAATGTTTTCTCTGATGTGCAGATTCAAATTCAGAAGAAGGCACAGAGGGTGGGCTGGGGAAGAGTAGAGGTACTGTGTATTAGACAGAGGGGAGTTGGAGGAGGGGAGGGTGCACAGGGGTAGGACTGACAGTAGCATAAATGAGACATTATTACCCTCTGTACATATATGATGACAGGATTGATGTAACTCTACACTATGTGCAACCAGAAGAATGAGAGGTTATACTCCACCTATGTATGATGTGTCAAAATGCAAGTTCAAAGCAAGGCTCAGCAAGTTGCAGAGACCATAAGCAACTCAGCAAGACCTTGTCTCTAAACAAAATATAAAAATATGCTCAGTGGCTAAGAACCGACACATTCATAACCTGGGTAGCAAGATATGTTTTCTCTTCTTAGAAAACAAGAGGAGGAACACCTAATGACAACTGTGAATGTACCTCAAAATGATCACACTGAGGGTTTTATTGAGCCTGCACTGAACAAGGAGGCCTTCCTATGCTTGGGCCCCACTAATAAGGATAGGCCCCTCAAGTCTTTGTGGGGTACATCTAACACTAAAACAACTGATTCCGGTTAGCTGAATCACTCTGTAGTTATCCCTCATGCTCACTGCCTGGGATACATGTATCCATATTTAACCATATTATGTTAACTCACTGCTGAGGGTAATTCAAGTTTAAGACACAAAAAAAGGGAAAACTGCTGCCACACCTCATCTGGATTCCTCTAAAATGATAGTGTGCCCAATTATTGTCTAGGACATGTATCATTACATAAACGTATGTTTTGTATAATATGTATAATATTCATGTACACATTAAAAGTTTTATATATATACAATATAGGAATAAAATTTTGTGGTGCAAAATGTAAAAAGCTGTTAAAAAATGAAATATTTTTAAGTATCTTGAAACTCAAAGCATACATACACACAAAAAGACTAACGAATACTTAATTAGTGGACATTCTGCATGTCACCCCACCCCAGGCTAAGGTCACACCCAGTGTGTCCCACATGCTGGGAAAGCACTCTACCATTCAGTCCCTTGTACTGATCTTGACATAGAACCTTGCTCACTTCTCCAGTCTGACCTTTGACTCATGATCCTCCTGCCTCAGCCTCTTGAGCACCTAGAATTAGAGTGTGTGCCCCAGTGCCACTAAGATTTGGTGTGCCTAATCAGAAGTATCATTGTCATTGAGAAAATGTTTGAAATTAGAAAATCTAAAAGAATTTCAATTTAAATGCATCAGGAAGTTTTTAAAGTCTTTTACAAACAAGTTCATAGCTTTCACAATTCATTGAATTGATGATTTCTTATCCCCAAACATCCATTATATACAATAAGATTTAAGAAAAAAGACTGAGCAGTGATGCTATTACCATTTTGCTGGAAACATATTGCTTCATCCTAACTCTCCCTAGTCTTGAGCACTGATAATTCAGTGAGAAATAAACATTCTTCAAGCTCAGGATTGAATGTGAGTCCACGTGAAGTGAGGCCTCCAAGAAGTGGAAAGGAAGGGGCACCCTCAGTTCATGTCTGTCTACAATCTGATGTGGATTCAGTCCTTTGTCAACAAAAGTAAAAATAATAATGCTTACCTTGAAACAGGTAGCAAGGCTGAGAGAGGATGCAGCTCAGTGGTAATGCACCCAATGCCCAGTACTGCAACAAATAAACAGATGCATGAAAAAGGCAGTTGTTGTGGCTCACATCTATAATGCTAGAAACTCAGGAGCCTGAGTCAGGAAGATCTTTGATTTGAGGTCATCCCCAGCAATTTAGTGAAACCCTGTCTTCAAAAAAGAAAAAGCACCAGGTGCAGTGGAATGCATCTGTAATTCCACTGGCCCAAGAGGCTTAGACAGGAAGATTATAGGTTCAAATACAGTCTCAGAAATTTAGCGATGGCCTAAGCAACTCAGCAAGACCATGTTTCTAAATGAAATATAATAGTGCATCTGGGGATGTGGCTTAGTGATTAAGAACCCCTTGTCTGGGCTGCAAATGTGTCTCAAGCAGCAGAATGCTCACCTGGCATGCGCAGGATGCTGCGTTCGATCCTCAGCACCACATAAAAAAAATTAAAAAGTAGAGATGTTGTGTCCACTAAAAACTAAAAAATAAATATTAAAAATCCTCTCTCTATATATATTTCTTTTTTAAAAAGAACCCCTTGTACTAAAAAGAGAGGGATAGAGAGAAAATAGAAAGACAAATCAGAAGGCAGGTTGTTTCCACACAATTCCAACAAGTTTCTTATGGACTCCACACTCATTACCAAGTTCTTAGGGTCTGTTTGATATTGGTACTTCTGTGAAAATTTGAAAAAAATATGTTTTCTTATGATCTAGAGATACAAAAAGGGACTTGAAAATTTCTACTAGGCCTGGTAGAATGGGTTTGGAAACAGTAGTCACAACTTATAGAATTCCAAAGTGTCATTACTTTAACTTAATCACTTCAACTGAGTTCCCTGGAAATGTGACTGCCATTGGGGTAAAGGTTCAGAGACCCCATTGCTCCGGTTGTAGATGAGTGTGAGGTCAGCTTGGGCCACAGAGGCCAACACTGTCTCAAGGAAAAAAAAGGGGGGGGTAACTTTGCTGAGGGTGTAGCTCAGTGGTAAAGCAGTCTTGGGATCAATCCCCTGTGGAGACCAGTGACAGAGATTGGGAGACAAGTGTCTGAGATTGGGGTCTCTGATGACTTCATGGCAGTCCCATGCTCAGTGACTGGAAAGGTTTCTATGCAAAAGTATAGGAAGCCTGGTTGCTATGGCAATGCTTTCCTGGGGGAGACTCTGTTGTAAGAGTCTTCTCAGCTTTGACCTTATTCTCAGGCACATAGCTTCTGGGAAAAAAAGGAACTTCCTGGCTAAGACAACCACAATTCTTCACCAGTTCTGCTGCTCCTGGATCTGCCCAGAAATTAGTAACCTTAAACGATGGACTTTCTTTTTTTCTAATATTTATTTACTTATTTAGTTAGTTAGATTTAGCGGAAACAACATCTTTATTTGTATTGGTGCTGAGGATCGAACCCAGGCTGCACACATGCCAGGCGAGCAGGCTATCACTTGAGCCACATCCCCAGCCCCTCGATGGACTTTCTTGAGAGCTGCACAGTGCTCATAACATTGTGCATGCAACTGTAGAATGTAACTGAGGAAATAGCTGCATACTGTTGCTAACTGTGTAACTTTCATGAATACAAAGAATAATGCTTGCATAGACTTTAATCTGATTAATGAGACATATATAATCAAGATTGCTGGTGTAATTCTTTAGACCTGCTGCTCCATCAGAGAGCAGCGCTCCACCCGATCCCAGCTGTTGTATCTTCAAGTTCTGCATGTGTTACTCTTTATTTTTTCCAATCTCCTATCAGCCTTGCCAGAATGTGCTACTTTGTCCACACTGGTCGCAGCAATACCCAGTAGCAAAAATAAACAAACAAACAAATAAATAAATAAATAAACACCATCAATCTCCAATTAAATTACTTCATATGTTTTTTGATACGTTAAAACAAGGTGTATGGAAACTAAAATTTCCAATGAAATGTGATGTGCTTCTCAGAATGTTTAATATTTTCCAATTTGTTAAATATGGAAAAATCAGAATTATATCTAGGCATCCTGAAATCTTTAAACACAGTCACTGATAATCACAGAGAAGCAATGAAATTTTAACTACAGAAACACAGATATTCTCTATCTCAACTTTTGCCTTGGGTAGAATACTGCTAATTTGATGATGTGGCTCCATCTATAAGTATCCATACCCAATACCAAACATAATGAAATTTACTAATCCTATCTAATTAATAACTGGGATATATTTTGGCCTCAGATATGGCTAATATTTTCCTTCTCTATTTCAATAGCGTTCTAATGCAAATTGTCCTTATCACTAACAGGACCAAATGAATTTCCAGACTACTCATCAGCTTTGCACAAATGACCTGAGCACAGACTCACAGCATCACGTTTTTTGCAGGAGCACATCCTAAATTCCTGACATCCACCTCCAAGGGTCCATGACACACTCCTTAAAGACAAGAAAATCTGACACCTTTTAGGCTGTCCTGGACCATGTGGAACATGTTCTTCACTTATCAGTTTCACTTGAGCTCCCCAATGACATCATCTATAAATCAGAGACCTCCTTATGGAATTCCTCCACCAAAAGGCTCTGAAAAGACAGGCACTTTTAGCACGTTCAGAAACTCCTGCACAACAGAAGCTTTCAAAAACTCTTTATGATAAGGACAGTATGGCCACTTGTGATGACTACCATTTACTGAGGGTTCCCAGAGAAAGAAGCTGCTCCTCATGGACCTTGCTATATTATTATTTTTCTAAAGTAAATACACTTGCTTTTTATTGAATTGGTAAATTTTACAGAGTTCCTGAATTAGTAAACCATGCCTGAGAATCCAGAGAAGAAAACAGTATAATGGACAAGCCCATCCACTCATCATACAGTTTATTAAAACTTGGTTCCTAATGCGTTTTTCTTGGGGGTACTGGGAATTGAACTCAGGGACACAACCACTGAGCAACCTCGCAGCCTTCTTTTTAATTTATTATTTGAGTTAGTTTTTTTTTAAATATTTATTTATTTATTTACTTAGTTAGTTTTCAGCGGACACACATCTTTGTTTGTATGTGGTGCTGAGCATCGAACCCGGGCCGCACACATGCCAGGTGAGCGCGCTACCGCTTGAGCCACATCCCCAGCCCTTGAGTTAGTTTTTTAGAGACAGTGTCGCACTGAGTTGTTTACTTTCTGTCATCCAGGTAAACCACCTTACAAATCAAAACCCTTGGGCTAAGGTTGTGGTTCAGTAGTTGACAACATGCCTAGCATGGATGAGGCAATGGGTTTGATTCTTAGGACCACATATAACTAAATAAAAATAAATAAATAAATGTCCACTGACAACTAAAAAATAGTTTTTAAAAAAAAATGATAAGATGGGCTAGGGATGTGGCTCAAAGGGTAGCGCACTCACCTGGTATGCGCAGAGTGCTGGGTTCGATCCTCAGCACCATATAAAAATAAAATAAAGATGTTGTGTCCATCAAATACTAAGAAATAAATAATAAAAAATTCTCTCTCTTTAAAAAAAATGAAAAGAAATAATAATCCTCCTAAGAATCTTGAGCAACTGGGATTTCAGGTGTATACCAAAGCACCTGGGGATTCACAAGAATTTTGAGAATTTCACAGTCTTTCATAAAATTCTAACAAGAGTGGAATTTAAGTCTGTTGCAAGTCTTTAAAACTTCTAATACATCATTAAAAAAACTTCTCCATATTCATCTCAGTTTGTTTCACATAAGCATCACATTACAAAACTTTGTGACAAAATGCATATATGAAAGGAAAATATGTGATTCAAGGTCCAAGAGGTGACTTGTTATCGTGTTTGGCCCCCAAATCATGTCTTCAGTATGACACAGAATATTTTAATTCTCATTTAATCATTATATATTCTCACTATTTGCTCTCCTAAAAACCCAAATCCATCAGAAGGTGGCCATCTTCCTGCCAGCCCACTATTGACCAAA
The DNA here is from genome assembly GCF_045843805.1 of Urocitellus parryii. Classification (NCBI taxonomy): domain Eukaryota; kingdom Metazoa; phylum Chordata; class Mammalia; order Rodentia; family Sciuridae; genus Urocitellus; species Urocitellus parryii. Next base: position 1,111,544 of record NC_135548.1, read on the forward strand.
AGGGGTAGGCACATCCTGTCAGGAGATTCTGTAACCCTCCTAGGAGTCTGATTCCTGCACTGATGTACTCACCAAAACTGAATTCCTACAAAGAATGCCGGCACCCCAGGACAGTTGCATTCACTCCAGTTCCCCACACTGCCCAGGAGCAAGCCTGCAACTATTGCCTTTGGCAAATGAATTTCTTACCAAAAAGTCCAGAATGCATCAAGTACTCATACACCAGTATGCAATATTTCTACTAAATCAAAGATGTAAAACTAGGAAATTGCCACACTGTCTCATTAGGTGGAAAGAAAGTTTACAGCAATCCTGGATGGCTTAAGGTGTATTTATTTAAAACAGAAGTGCCACAGCACACTCTTTTGGCCTTCCTTTCCAAATGAACACTGAGACACACTAAAAGGCTGGCAAGAGAGATAGCAGTGACAATCACCCCATCTTTGGTATGTTGGCTACCTTAAAAATTTGAACGCAAGCAAGTAAGGAACTCACCAATAATTACACAAGATCCAAGATTCCTGAATAGGTTGTGGGTGAGGTTTTGCTCAGGATGACTTGAATCCTTAGCACAGGTCATTGAATTCTTTAGCCTGAGCAGAAACAGCCCTCTCCACATCACGCACTGCACAACATCAGCTGGTTGCAGGCTGTAGCTCCATCAGTGATATAGGGCACATGAGGCTAGACACCCAAAAAAATGTTCCAGGAGCACCACCAAAAACTTTTTAGATCACTGCTTGCAATTTTATTGATCTTTATTTACACCCAGTGTAACAGGGTTGGAGGTTTATATTTTTTGTAGGGGTATACATAAATGTGTTTTTTTGTTTTGTTTTGTTTAGGTCACAGAAAGTGCTTTGTGCACAAATTGTAAGATTGGTCAGAGGTCTTCTAAGCTTTAACACAAAAACAGAAGTCTGTGTAATAACCTATATTGAGATCTTTGCAAAATTTTTTACTGACATTCTGTTGAAAGAAGATTATGGTAAAGTTCTCTCAAGAAGTTTATTTAAGATTCTTTGGTGGAGAAGGAAGGGCCACTATATTAGGATATCAGACTGCGATGCTCCTTACCAAGCCTTTGGTCATGTGGTGTGTATTAAGAAAACATCACACTATTTCCCCAGGGCTCCTGAGGAACTCTAACACAGAGAGAAAAAAAGCTTGGGTTTTCTGGAATATTCCACCTAAGTATTATTCATGGGGAGAAAAGCTAAGTTGGATGTAGTTTTTTTTTTTTTTTAAATTCACTGGAACAAAAGAATTTTCAGAAGGAAGAGACCATCTGCAATTGTGGAGGAAACACCTGCAGAGCTGCATCTGCTGATGTGGACAGTAGTGGGTCCACACACACAGCAGCAGCAAACTCACCACCTGAGCTACGGGAGTGCTCGGTGCTAGAATGCCTGTGTAGCATGCACAAGGCAGGATTGGGTCCTCAGAACTGGGGAAAGAAAAGAGACAGCAACTCAATCATAGGGCAAAATATATTTTGAGAAAGTTCCTCTCCAAATAATATACACAAATGACATGATATTATAATGCGTTTTAATGTGCCTATATACAACACAACACATGAGACTTAGAACAACCACAAATGACATGAGTGGGGTCCCAGAGTCATCAACAGATCAATAAGCAATCAGGGAAAAGAAAGAGGCCAGCTGCAGGGTACACAGACACATCCCTATGGTCCCAGCGGCCAGCCTCACCCCATCTCAAAAAATAACAATTAAAAAGACTGTGGAGAAACTTGGTGGTAGAGCACTCCTGGGTGAAATCTGAACAAAAAAAGAGAGGAAGGAAGTTCAGAAGACACATTTCACCAATTTTTACCAAAGGCTGGAGTGGAGAGGCCTAAACTAACATACACAATATGTAATGAAACATTAGACACAAAAGACTTAAAATACAGGAAAATGGAATCTAACAATAAGAGAGATTTAACCCAGAAAAACATGTTGCTTTCAAATCTTCATGCTGATGCAATGCTCCTCTCCAACCCAGGGTGCATTTTTGTTACCTCTGAATAGATAAAAAAAGAAATGAAGGCACACACCTTTTCACACACCTACAGTGGTTTTCTCAAAAGAAATAAATAAAATGAAATAAAATAAAAATTTCCTCAAGTCTGAACAAGTTCAAATGGATCTGAAAAAAGTAAGGTCCTACCACATTTCTATATACAGGGCTTTTCTCTAGTGTGATTTCTTTTTTTTAAATTTTTATTTTATTAATATTTTTTATTGGTTATTCAAAACATTACAAAGCTCTTGACATATCATATTTCATGTATTCGATTCAAGTGGGTTTTGAACTCCCATTTTTACCCCAAATACAGATTGCGGAATCACATCCATTACACATCCACATTTTTACATAATGCCATATTAGTAATTGTTGTATTCTGCTACCTTTCCTATCCTCTACTATCCCCCTCCCCTCCCCTCCCATCTTCTCTCTCTACCTCATCTGTTGTAATTTAATTCTTTCCCTTGTTTTTTTCCCTTCCCCCTCACAACCTCTTATATGTAATTTTGTATAATAATGAGGGTCTCCTTTCATTTCCACGCAATTTCCCTTTTCTCTCCCTTTCCCTTCTACCTCATGTCTCTATTTAATGTTGATCTTTTCCTCCTGCTCTTCCTCCCTGCTCTGTTCTTAGTTGATCTCATTATATCAAAGAAGACATTTGGCTTTTGTTTTTTAGGGATTGGCTAGCTTCACTTAGCATAATCTGCTCTAATGCCATCCATTTCCCTGCAAATTCCATGATTTTGTCATTTTTTTAGTGTTGCATAACACTCCATGGTGTATAAATGCCACATTTTTTTAATCCATTCATCTATTGAAGGGCATCTGGGTTGGTTCCACAGTCTAGCTATTGTGAATTGTGCTGCTATGAACATCGATGAGGCAGTATCCCTGTAGTATGCTCTTTTAAGGTCTTCAGGGAATAGTCCGAGAAGGGCAATTGCTGGGTCAAATGGTGATTCCATTCCAAGCTTTCACAGGAATCTCCATACTGCTTTCCAAATTGGCCGCACCAATTTGCAGTCCCACCAGCAATGTACAAGTGTACCCTTTCCCCCACATCCTCGCCAGCACTTGTTGTTGTTTGACTTCATAATGGCTGCCAATCTTACTGGAGTGAGATGGTATCTTAGGGAGGTTTTTATTTGCATTTCTGGGGAGAAGATGGCTGTGAATAGAGTGCATCACCCCCATATACTGCGTCACTGCGCAGGTGAATAACGAGTTAGGACGACCAAAAGCTATCTTGTTAGGAATTTCCATCAAAATTGGGGTGCACCGAAACCTAGAGGAAGGATTTCCATCACCGAAGACTGGTTACTGGGTCACAACCGCAAGAGAACTGTGCGACCGGAGATCTAGTGTGATTTCTTAAATGCTGTTCAAAGGGACCTGGAAAGTTGAAAGTCTTACTACAACTTTTAAAGAGAGTAAAAGGATCTTCCCAGATATGAATTTGCTACATCTTTGAGAACAACTCTGAAAGCTGAATACTGCCCCACATGGCTTATCCTCAGTATTTTCTACAGTATGTGTCCTTTCATACAACTGAACAAAACTAGAACATATGAACCCTTTATATTTCTTACTTGCATAGGATTTATACTTTTTATTCCAAAAGAATCTTCCCAGTCCCTAGTAAAATACTGAGAAAACTAGATTTCCCACGTTTCTCACACTCACAGGGCTTCTCTCCGTGAGGGTTTTCATATATGAAAATGAAAACAGGGCTGGATGGGACGCTGACAGGATGTAGAAAATCCCCCACAGAGTGGTTTTTTTTTTCCAATGTGAATAAAATGGCTTTGTAGACAACAGGGAAAATGGAATGATTTGTGATATTTTTTACAATTAAAGAGTTATTCAGTTGGATGTGGTGGTGTTTGCCTTTAATAACTGAGACTTGAGAGGTGGATTCTGAAGGATCAATGTTGGAGGCTAGCCTCAGAACCTAAGGAAGACCCTAAGAAACTCAGCAAGTTCCTGTCTCAAAATAAAAAGTAACGGGAATGTATCTCAGTGTAGAGCACAACCAGACATAATCCCCAGTCTTTCTCTTTCTCTCTCTCTCTCTCTCTCTCTCTCACACACACACACACACACACACACACACTTTCAGCAGTGTGACCCCTTTCTTGTCTTTGAGGATGATATGAAATATTGATTTACCTGATTTTTACATTCAAAGGATTTTTCTCCAGTAACTTCCAACATGTATATGAGTGAAACTGTAATAACAGAAAAGTTTACCAATTGTTTTCATGCATACGATTCCTCTGCAGTATCTGTTCTTTAACATGTGTGAAGCATACAGGATGTGGTAAAACCTTTACCAAATTGTTGACATTCATAGAGCTTTTCTCTGGTATGTATTCTTCCATGTTTGTGAAGCTGAGGGGATGTAGCAAAGGCTTTGCCACACTGCTTACATTCATAGGGCTTCTCTCCCGTATGTGTTCTTCCATGTCTTTGAAGGTGACTGGATCTAGCAAAGGCTTTGCCACATTGTTGACATTCATAAGGCTTCTCTCCAGTATGTGTTCTTCCATGTCTGTGAAGGTGACTGGATCTAGCAAAGGCTTTGCCACACTGCTTACACTCATAGGGCTTCTCTCCAGTATGCATTCTTCCATGAATCTGAAGGGAACTGGATGTAGCAAAGGCTTTCCCACACTGCTTACATTCATAGGGCTTCTCTCCAATATGTGTTCTTCCATGGCTGCGAAGGTGACCAGATGTAGTAAAGGTTTTGCCACACTGCTTACATTCATAGGGCTTCTCTCCAGTATGCACTCTTCCATGTACTTGAAGGGCACTGGATCTAGCAAAGGCTTTGCCACACTGCTTACATTCATAGGGCTTCTCTCCAGTATGCACTCTTCCATGTACTTGAAGGGCACTGGATCTAGCAAAGGCTTTGCCACACTGCTTACATTCATAGGGCTTCTCTCCAGTATGAGTTTTTTCATGTGAGTGAAGGTGACTGGGACTAGAAAAGGCTTTGCCACACTGCTTACATTCATAGGGCTTCTCCTCAGTATGCATTCTCTGATGTATTCGAAGTAAACTGGGATAATCAAAGTCTTTCCCACATATCTTACATTTGAAATATGCATCCCCTGTGTGTGTGATCCTGTGCCTTTGAAGACTTGTGTGTGAAATACAGGTCCAAACACCTTTTTGACATTCATAGAGTTTCTTTCCAGAATGAGTTCTTTCATGTCTTCTAAATAAAGAGGAGAAATGATAGGCTTTCCCACATGTGTCCCATTGAAAAAGTTTACCGCCACTGTGTGTTATCATGTGTCTTTGAACACCAGTGGTATAAGAAGAGGCTTCATCACATTGTTGCCATTCATTGGATTGCTCCCCAGTATGAGTTTCTTCATGTCTCTCAATGTCATTGGAACAATTGATGACTTTCCCACATATTGTACTTTCATAAGATCCATCTACCATTTGTACTAACATTTGTGTGTGAACGCTTTTTAGAGAAACCAGAGATTTCCTATATTGTTTCAATTCACATAGCTTCTCTTCACATTCCTCATGCTTGTAGTGTTTGTGTCCAGAGATGTGATCTGCCTGAAGGAATGAAGGACATATGAAGTCTTTTGCACACATACTGAAGTCACATGGATTTACTCTATTAAAATTTTTCTTTGTTCAATTAAGAATTGGAATTGATTTGAAGGTTTCCCCCACACTATTCTGTGCCTTTGAAGTTTACCATGACTTCTTTGATGAAGTGACCAACACATAATCGATGCTTAATTCACAATTTTGTATGTATTTATAGGTCCTTACTTTACTACCAACATCAGGTAAAGGCTAGGTTTTCTGACTTGTTCAACTTGCCTGAAAATAAAGAGATTGAAAGGAAACAATCCTTTGCAACACAGATTCTGTAGGCTATTATTCAAATCATCCCATCATTAGCATGTTGGTTACCTTAAAAATTTGAACACAAGTATGTAAGGAACTCTTAGCAATGATCATACAAGATCCATGATTCCTGAAAAGGTTGTGGGTGAGGTTTTGCTCAGGATGCTTTGAATCCTTAGGACAGGTCATTGAATTCTTTAGCCTGAGCAGAAACAGCCCTCTCCACATCATGTACTGCACAATATCACCTGGTTGGAGGCTGTAGCTCCATTAGTGATGTACATGAGTACATCAATAATGGAGTCTAGACACCCAAGGAATGTTCCAGGAGCAGAATATTAGATGCAGGGTTCTGAGGGGTATCACCTAAAATTTTTTAGATCACTGCTTGGAATTTCATTGATCTTTATTTATACCCAGTGTAACAGGGATAGAGGTTTATATTTTTTTGTAGGGGTATACATAAAGGTGTTTTTTGTTTTGTTCTGTTTAGTTCACAGAAAGTGCTTTGTGTACAAATTGTAGGATTGATCAGAGGTCTTCTAAGCTTTAACACAAAAAAAGGAACTCTGTGTTATAACCCACATTGAGATCTTTGCGAAATTTTTTCCTGACATTCTGTTGAAAGAAGATTATGGTGAAGGTCTCTCGAGAAGCTTATTTAAGATTCATTGGTGGAGAGGGTAGTGCCACTATATTAGGACTTCAGACTGGGATCCTCCTTACCAAGCCTTTGGTCATGTAGTGTGTATTAAGAAAACCATCACACTATTTTCCTAGGGCTCCTGAGGAACTCTAACACAGAGAGAAAAAAAGCCTGGGTTTTCTGGAATATTACACCTAAGTATTATTCATGGGGAGAAAAGCTAAGTTGGATGTAGTTTTTTTTTTTTAAATTCACTGGTAAAAAAGTCCTTTCAGAAGAAAGAGACCATCTTCAATTGTGGAGGAAACACCTGCAGAGCTGTATCTCTTGATGTGGTCATCAGTGTGGTCCACACACACAGCAGCAGCAAACTCACTACCTGAGCTATGGGAGTGCTCGATGCTAGAATGCCTAGCATGCACAAGGCAGGATTGGGTCCCCAGAACTGGGAAAATAAAAGAGAAAACAACTCAAATATAGGGCAAATATATTTTGAGAAAGTGCCTCTCCAAATAATATACACAAATGACATTATTTTTCAATGCTCTTTAATGTGCCTACATACACTGCAACACATGAGACTTAGAACAAGCATAAGTGACAAGAGTGGGGTCCCAGAGTCATCAACAGATGAATAAGAAATCAAGGACAAGAAAGAGGCCAGCTGCAGGGTACACAGACACATCTCTATGGTTCCAGCTCTCAGCCTCACCCCATCTCACAAAATAACAATTAAAAAGACTGTGGAAAAACTCAGCGGTAGAGCACTCCTGGGTGAAATGTGAATAAAGAAACAGAGGAAAAAAGTTCAGAAGAGACATTTCACCAGTCTGTACCAAAGGCTGCAGTAGAGAGGCTTAAACTAACATTCACAATATGTAATGAAATATTAGACAAGAAAAGACTGAAAACACATGAAAATGGAATCTAACAATCAAAGAGATTTAACCCAGAAAAACATGTTGCTTTCAAATCTTCATGCTGATGCAATGCTCCTCTCCAACCCAGGGTGCATTTTTGTTACCTCTGAATAGATAAAAAAAGAAATGAAGGCACAGAGTTTTTCTCACACCCACAGTGGTTGTCTCAAAATAAATAAATAAAATGAAAATTTACTCAAGTCTGAACAAGTTCAAATGGATCTAAAGCAAGCAAAGGTCCCACCACATTTCTACATACAGGGCTTTTCTCTACTGTGATATCTTAAATGCTGTTCAAAGGGACCTGGAAAGTTGAAAGTCTTACTACAATTTTTAAAGAGAGAAAAACGATCTTCCCAGATGTGAATTGTTTACACCTTTGAAGAAAACTCTGAAAGTTGAATACTGCCCCACATGGCTTATCCTCAGCATTTTCTACAGTATGAGTCCTTTCATACAACTGAACAAAACTAGAACAGCTGAAACCTTTATATTTCTTATTTGCATAGTATTTATTCTTTTTATTCCAAAAGAATCATCCCACTCCTTAGTAAATTACTTAGAAAACTAGATTTCCCACATTTCTCACACTCACAGGGCTTCTCTCTGTGAGTGTTTTCATACATGAGAAGGAAAACAGGGCTGAATGGGAAGCTTGCAGGATGTAGCAAATCCCCCACATTCATAAGGTTTGTTTTTCAATGTGAGTGAAATGGTTTTGAAGACAACAGGGAAAATTGAATGATTCGTGATATTTTTCACATTTAAAGAGTTATTGAGTCCAATGTGGTGGTGTATGCCTTTAATCCCTGAGACTTGAGAGGCTGATTCTGAAGGATCAATGTTGGAGGCTAGCCTCAGCACCTTAGGAAGACCCTAAGAAATGCAGCAAGTCCCTGTCTCAAAATCAAATGTAATAAAGAAATGGAATGTAGCTCAGTGGTAGAGCACCACCAGAAAATCCCCAGTCCGTCTCTCTCTCTCTCTCTCTCTCTCTCTCTCTCTCTCTCTCTCTCACACACACACACACACACACACACACAAATATACACACATAAACACACATTTCCAGAAGTGTGAGCCATTTCTTGTGTTTGAGGATAACATGAAATATTGATTTACCAAAATATCTGTGATATCACCAAAAAAAAAGAAATATTGATTTACCATATTTCATATTCAAAGGATTTTTTCTCCAGTAAACTTTTTACATGTATATGAGTGAAACAGTAATAACAGAAGAGTTTACCAATTGTTTTCATGCATATGATTTCTCTGCAGTATGTGTTCTTTCACATGTGTGAAATAGACAGGATGTGGCAAAGTCTTTTCCCCATTGTTGACATTCATAGGGTATGTATTCTTCCATGTTTGTGAAGCTGATGGGACGAAGCAAAGGCTTTGCCACACTGCTTACATTCATAGGGCTTCTCTCCAGTATGAGTTTTTTCATGTGAGTGTAGCTGACCAGACTGAGCAAATGCTTTGCCACACTGCTTACATGCATAGGGCTTCTCTCCAGTATGAGTTCTTTTATGTATGTGAAGGTCACTGGATCTAGCAAAGGCTTTGCCACAATGTTTACACTCATAGGGCTTCTCTCCAGTATGTGTTCTTCCATGTATTTGAAGGTCACTGGATCTAGCAAAGCCTTTGCCACACTGTTTACATGCATAGGGCTTCTGTCCAGTATGAATTTGTTCATGGGAGTGAAGGTGAGAGGACTGAGTGAAGGCTTTGCCACACTGCTTACACTCATAGGGCTTCTCTCCAGTATGAGTTCGTTCATGTCTGTGAAGGTCACCAGATTTAGCAAAGGCTTTGCCACACTGCTTACATTTATAGGGCTTCTCTCCAGTATGTACTCTTCCATGAATCTGAAGGTTACTGGACATACTAAAGGCTTTGCTACACTGCTTACATTCATAGGGCTTCTCTCCAATATGAGTTTTTTCATGTGAGTGAAGGTGAGATGACTGAGTGAAGGCTTTCCCACACTGCTTACATTCATAGGGCTTCTCTCCAGTATGAGTTTGTTCATGTAAGCGAAGGTGAGAGGACTGAGTGAAGGCTTTCCCACACTGCTTACATTCATAGGGCTTCTCTCCAGTATGAGTTCGTTCATGTATCTTAAGGCAAGAGGCAGTAGTAAAAGATTTTCCACATTGTTGACATTCATAGGGCTTTTCTCTGGTATGTATACTTCCATGGTTATAAAGCTGATGGGATGTAGCAAAGGCTTTGCCACACTGCTTGCATTCATAGGGCTTCTCTCCAGTATGTGTTCTTCCATGTATTTGAAGGTAACTGGATGTAGAAAAGGACTTTCCACACTGCTTACATCCATAGGGCTTCTCTCCAGTATGTGTTCTCTGATGTATTCTAAATAAACTGGGATAAGCACAGTCTTTCCCACATACCTTACATTTGAAATGTGCATTCCCCGTGTGTGTGATCTTGTGCCTTTGAAGACTTGTGTGTGAAATAAAGGTTTGACCACCTTGTTTACATTCACAGAGTTTCTCTCCAGAATAAGTTCTTTTATGCCTTCTAAATAAAGAGGAGAAATGAAAGGCTTTCCCACATACCTCACATTGAACAGGTTTACATTCACTGTGTGTTCTCGTGTGACTTTGAACACCTAGGAGAAAAGAAGGGGCTTCACCATATTGTTGACATTCATCAGGTTGCCACCCAGTATGAGTTTCTTCATGTCTTTGAATGTCACTGGAACAACTGATGACTTTCCCATGTATTATACTTTCATATAGTCCATCTCCAGTTTGTGTTAATGTTTGTGTGTGAACACTTATAGGAGAAACCAGAGAATTCCAAATTTTTTTAAATTCACATGGCTTCTCTTCAAATTCCTCGTGCTTGTAGTATTTGTGTCCAGAGTGGGATGTGATGTGCCTATTAAGGAATGAAGGACATATGAACTCTTTGGCACATATAATGAAGTCACATGGATTTATTCTATTAAATTTTTTTTTGTTCAATTAAGAATTGGAATTGGAAAAAAAAAAAGAATTGGAATTGATTTGAAGGTTTCCCCACACTATTTTGTGCCTTTGAAGTTTACCATATAACTTTTTTGAAGAAGAAGTGACCAGCACATAATCAATGCTTGATTCATTCACAATTTGCTATTTATTTATAGATCCTTACATTACTACCAACATCAGGTAAAGGCTAGGTTTTCTGACTTGTTCAACTTGCCTGAAAATAAAGAGATTGAAAAGAAACAGTCCTTTGCAATACAGATTCTCTATGGCTATTATTCAAATTGTGATATTCACATATGCAATTTCATAGTACATTTTGGATGTCAAATACTTTGAAAAGACGGAATATCTGTTACAGCTAAGTATATATTTCTGGTAAGAATATTATAAGAATAAATACATTTCGGGGCTGTGGATGTGGCTCAAGCGGTAGCGCACTCGCCTGGCATGCGTGTAGCCCGGGTTTGATCCTCAGCACAACATACCAACAAAGATGTTGTGTCCGCCGAGAACTAAAAAATAAATATTAAAAAAAAAATCTCTCTCTCTCTCTCTCTGTCTCCTCTCTCACTCTCTCTTTAAAAAAAAGGAATAAATACATTTCATATTATGCATACTTTTTCAGTTAGTTTGCTTTAAAAATTATATGAGAGTTCTCAGATTCCCTCACGAATTCCTCTTGTGAGTAGAGTTACCTTATATTGCTCCTAGAGTTTTCAATCCAATGTTTAGTGATCTTCTCTTCCCACTTGTTTCCTTAAATGGAAGAACAGAACAATCTTTATGAATATTTAGGAGCTAGAAATGCTTTGCCAAATCGTAGGTGCCATTTTTGCTGCAATAATTCACCAACTGATTCTCTTTTAACCTTCTACATAAGTGAACAAAATAACATGAGTTCTCTGTTTGACTAATTTTAGAAACATCATTATTACCTATAGAAGCCAGGTTTCTGAGGACTTCCAACATCACATCTCTGTAAAGGTTCTTCTGGGAAGAATCCAGCAAAGCCCATTCCTCCTGGGTGAAGTTCACAGCCACATCCTCAAAGGTAACTGAGATCTAAAATATCCCACCAAATATATAGTGGAGGCCAGGAGAGATTGACAGCATGAGAAATCTATACTCAACATGCATGATGTTCACATGATTCCCTGGCCTCTCGATTAATTCCACGATTTGGTCCATCAAATCTTTTCTGCACTCAACTTCTTCCAACCATTCCAACATTAGAATTTCACTACTCAAAAGGCAAACATCATAGTGATTTATACCCTTTCTTTGGTGAGTTCACAAGACGTAAGACAGGCTCCCAGATCATTCCTAACTTCTTTATTGGTTGCACCTCTATTACATGTCCTAGAAATGTCCTGTGTGGTACAGAGCTAATATAAGGACTTCTGATAGTACTTATCTTAAGAAAAGAAAGGTGATGAGAAGGAAATTGCAGGAATCATAAAACTAGGCATTTGGGAGAGATTCTGCCAACTACATTGGCTCCCTGTACCTACAAAGTTAATATAGACAACATGGCAATACTGATGTCTTGTTTCCTCTGAAAGTCTATTGTTCCATATTTAAAGAAATGCCTAGAACACCCCCTAACCCACACCCTCTGGGCATGGGGTCACTAAGGAGATTCCTTCCTAGACAACATTTAGACAACCTTTCACACAGGTTTTCACAATGCATTAGCTGGAGATAGAGCTCATCCTGTGTGATTACACTGAGAACAACTAGAAGTTTGCAGGTGCTTTACTCCAGAACAAATTTAGTCAACTAGCTTACTATTAAATCACCAAAATAAACATGAGTTCTCTATTTGATTAATTTAATTTATTAATAAACAGAATAATTTTATAATTTCCTGTGGTTACTGTCAAACCAGAATGGGGTAAGTGAAAGATGGCACATGTCTTAGAAATAACTCAATGACCCAAAAATGTCACCTTCTCCAAACAACAGCCTTACAATAACTCTCAAAATAATCTTCTTAATAAACAGCAGGCACTACTTTTGTAAGTCTCATGGGAACAATGAATGTCTAAAGACTGTCAAACTCTTCTTAACAGCAGCCAGTTCACTACCACAATGTACAGTCATGAGAGACATACCAATGTTCTGCTCAAGGACATTTTGATCAATATTGGGCCACATGTGCAATGGTTGTCTGTTGTGAAAGACAATCATCGTGCCTGCAGCAATGGTGGTGCAAACAAACCTAAGGCAGAAAGTCTTCCAGAGTGTGCTAAAGCAACAAGTTTGTAGCCCAGATTCCTGAACTATCCCTCACAATCTGGGTGTGAAACAGGCCACCATTCACATCTATAAGCATGCTAAGATGTCTGCACAGTGATGGAACAGGCAAAAAGAAAATGTCCCTGCCACTGACACAGAACCATACTCAAGGACTGAAAACATACAGAACCACCCAAAACAATGAAGAATCCACAATTACACTTAGAGACATCAGCTCAACTCTGTCAGGACAATGATGCAAGCAGGAGGGCTTCATGAGCCTTTAACAGAAGGGGAAGCACACTGAGGTCTCAGGGTCACAGCAACACTGCACAGGACATAAACCACACCCCTACAAGTGCGCCACCAGTGAAATCACATGTATGCTCAAAGAACATGAGAGCTAAAGCAGAAATCAGATCAGAAGTAGCTGAAAAGCCTCCAGGGAAGGGGACATGAAACACAAGACTCTAAACAGACACAGGACAAAGAGGTGACTCAAGAGAAGAGGTGACCATTTTGAAGGAAAAAAAATGTAAAAGTCCATCATAGGAAATTTATAGAGAATACCAGAGGTGGTGCTGTATTGGTATCTAAGTCATCCAATGCACATTTCAGAAAAGGAGCTAAAAGCAATCATTGAAACTGCTGTTTCAAGAAAACAGAAAGAAAAGCAAGGTAAACCTAAATTAACCACAGGAAGGTAACAGAAAAGGTGTTGATGAAACCACAATCAGGACATTCACAGTTTGCAAAATCAAGTTTTTCATGAACATCACCATCTAACACATTTTAAAATGTCATCATCAATAATGCATTGGGACTTCAAGATTATCATAAACGTGCTTGATACAAATTAGAAACTTGCAGAAACTGGACCACTTCTTTGAGAGAGATTACACAAAACAGATGAGCCCATGGCAGCTCAAAAAAACAGACTGAATAACTAATTACTATCCAAAAAGGCAAGGCAAGGCTCTGACATCTCAAACAGGCTTCCATGAGACACTTAAGAACTGCCACCAATTTTCTACATTTTTTTCTAGAACATAGAAGCTGAGTTAACACCTCCTAATTCCTTCTGAGGCATACGTTACTGTATTATCCAAATTAAGTAGATAAAGAAAATTATTAAATACAAAAGAAAACTATGAATGATGCTCATAATCATAAATGCAAAATTTAATCATAAATGCAAAAAACTGTACAATCAAGCCATCACACTTCAGGTGTCTATGCAAATGATGTGAAAATTATGGGCACAGGAACCCTCACTGCAGTGACTACAGCAGCCATATCCAAAACTGCCCAAAGCTAGATGCAAGGAAGATGCACCTTTCAATACTGAATGGACAAGCTGCAGTTTATCCACATCAAAGAACATCACCCAGAAAATGAGCTCTGCAGCCTGGAAAGATACAGCACCCTTACAGGCAGACCTGTGAGAGAAGCCAGACTCAAATGGCCATGTGCAGTAAGATTCCAACTCAAGAACATTCCTTAAGAGACAACATTATAGATGCAGTAGCAGAACTGATGGGTACCAGGGACTTAGGGAGCAGAGAGGGAAGGAGGAATGAGGAGGAGTGATGAAGAGGGGGAACACAGGATTCCCAGAGCAGTGAAACTCTTCTGTATGACATTATCTTGTAAAGTACGTGACACACAAAATCACATCACACAGACGAGGAAGCCTAAGGTAAATGATGAACTTTGGCTTATCATAACGTGTTGCTTCATCCATTTTCCTTATCAAATGTTCAACACTGGTTTAGTAATTAACAAACACCCTACAACAATGCAATATGTTGAAAACAGTGGAGACTATGGGCTGGAGAGAAGGGGTATTTGATACTATGAGTAATGGCACATTTAATTGTCACCTTGATTGGATTAAAGAGACTGATGATTAATGAGCTTCTGGGTGTGTCCATGAGGGTGTGTCTACAAATGATTGGCATGTGGAACAGTGAACCAAACTGGAGAACCTCCTTAAGCTAGGCAGCACCATCCAATAGGACAGTGTCTTTTGTGGAACAAAAGTTGGAAGAAGAAGGAAGCAGGAGCAGAGCATGCTCCTTTCTTCTCAATGGTTTCTTAAATGCTACTGCAATGGCCTGAGAATATCAGAGTCTGCCTTCTTCACTCTCCCAAAGTGGACTCTGCCAGTGATTCTCCAGGGAGTTTCCAGAATCTCTGGTCTGGAGTCGGGCAGCACAATTGATCCCTCTTGTTCTGAGGCCTCAGCCTCTTGGATTCTGTAGCTACTACTTCTAAAGCTCTCCAGCTGCAGACGGCCACTATAGACATCCAGCTTCAGGTCAAGTAGGCCAATCTAATGAATCCCCTTTGATAATCATACTTCCTCTTAATACTGTTCCTCTAGAGAACACTGACTAATAAAGTATGTAAGCCTAAAATTGCTCATAAAAACAAAGTTTGTCTAATAAAGAAGTAAATAATCTACCAAGCCATGAAGTTTTACAAATATATACATAAAATAATAATATATGCTAAATACCATTTTCATAATAATGCAAAAATAAAGCAAAGAGGAAACGTCATAGGTACAAATTTCAAAACTATGGAAGAAAACTGATTTTTTGAGAGAGAGAGAGAGAGAGAGAGAGAGAGAGAGATAGAGAGAAACAGAGAGAGAGAGAATTTTTTATTTAATATTTATATTTTAGTTTTCGGCAGACACAACATCTGTTTGTATGTGGTGCTGAGGATCGAACCCGGGCTGCACGCATACCAGGCGAGTGTGCTACCGCTTGAGCCACATCCCCAGCCTCTGAATAAGTTTTAAAAGTCATTCCAGGGGCTGGGGTTGTGGCTCAGCACTAGAGCACTCAACTTGCACTTTCAAGATCCTGGGTTCAATCCTCAGCACCACATAAAATGAATAACTAAAATAAAGGTATTGTGTCCAACTACAAATGAAAAATAAATATTTTTTAAAAAAGTCATTCCAACTGCTGGTGGGATGGTGTGCACCTGTAATTTCAGCCACTAGGGAGGTCAAGGCAGGGAAATGGCAAGTTGGAGGCCAGTCTCAGCAATGTAGCAAGATACTCAGAAATTTAGTGAGACTGGTCTTCATCAAAAATTAAAAGGGGGTCTGGGATTGTAGTTGAGTGGCAGAGCACTTGCTAGCATGTTTGAGGTACTGGATATGATCCTCAGCACCACAGAAAAATAAACAAACAAAATAAATATATTCTGTCTATCTCCATCTATACAAAATATTAAAAAAGAAAAGAAAAAGAAATAATAAATAAATAAGAAGAAGGGCTGAGAATTTGCTCAGTGGTCAAGTGCCTGTAGGTTTACTCCCCAGTAAAACACTTGCCCAACGCCAGAATGCTGCTCACTAATAGAAATTCATTTCTGGAGGATAACAAGCATGAACAAGTCCATGGCATCAATCCCCAGCACTCAATAAGTAAGCAAATAAATAAAAAACAGTCTACAATACTAATTCTCTTGGACTGGAGTGTAGCTCGGTAGTAGAAAACTTGCCAAGCATGTATGTGGCCCTCCCTCGGATCAATCTCCAGTAGTCCACACACACACACACACACACACACAAAAAAAAAAAATACATGTAATGAGAAATAAAAATTATTATAATACAAAAGGTACACAATTAGAGGCATAAAATACAACAAAATCAATGGAAAGACAACACACTTTCTCACAAAGGGGATTGAATATTCCCATGATCGACATTCTCTGAAAAAGCACTGAGAATTTCAGAAAATTCTGTGAAATTTAGGGCATAGTTTACTGTATTTTGGGGGTAAACTTAGAAAAACTACATCAAAAAATGGAAATATTAGGGTTGGGATTCTGGCTCAGCAGTAGAGTGCTTGCCTAGCACATGAGAGGCCCTAGGTTTGATCCTCAGCACCACATAAAAATAAATAAATAGGTATTGTGTTTAACTACAGCAACAACAAAAAATACTTTTCAAAATATTGGAAATAGTAGACTGTATCTAAGATCAGCCAAAATGTTGTACAGGACAGAGTAGAGAGAGCATGTTGCACCCAAATTTCATAAGCTAAAAGGCCAGCTCCCAAAGGGGTGGCCCTAGCAGGAGGCAACTAGGAGGCAACAGGAATCAGGTGATATAGTGGGAGTGCTCTTGAAGGGATCAGCACCCTTATTTAGACAGACATATCGCTCCTTTCCAGAAAATAAGTGTCATTTACTATTTCACTGAAATTCAGTGATTAAATGATCATAATTGGGTATTTCAGATATTGCCAAAATTTTCCTTTAAATTTACAATGAAGATGGGAGTGATGGTGCACACCAGTAACCCAGTGGTTCAGGAGTCTGAGGCCCCCGGCTATGTATTAAGACTCTGTCTCAAAACAAAGAATCTAAAAGGGACTGGTGGTTAAGCACCCTTGGGCTCTATTCCTGATACCAAAAAAAGTCACACAGTTAACATGAACCAGCCAAGTCCAGACAACAACAGTGAAAAACTGTCATCCTTTGTCAAATTCATCACATTGTCAAGGATAGATACTAGTTTTCATGAAATCACGTTCATAAATTTATCCACCACTAGTTTTATAGAATTCTACTCAAATTCTGCAGCAAGAATTGAAGACAGAGTTTCTCTGTATCTTACGTGGCATTTTGGAATCTAGGGTTGGAGTTCAATTTGAAATCACTGAAAAGACAAGATTGAATCTTACAGAATTTCTATACATACTCAGGGGTAGCAAAAGGTAAATTAGTTAATTAGGACTTTCTTTCTTTTTTGGGGGGGTGGTACCCCAAGATTAAACCCAAAGACATTTTACTACTAAGCCACATCCCAAGTCATCCAGTCATTTCTATATTTTATTTTGAGATGCAGTCTCACCAGATTGCATAAGGCCTGGATAAGTTGCTAAGGCTGTCCTCAAATTTGCAACACTCCTGTCTCAGCCCCTGGAGCAGGAAGAATCACAGGTGAGCACCACTGTACCTGGCTGCAAGTTGGGATTTGTAACAATGGAAATGTAACTAGACTTTTTAAAATCCACCTCTTTCTTGCCTATTTAATAACACTCCATCCCATGTGGCTCTGAATAAATAAACCTGGGCCTCAGATAAGTGAGCAGATCATTTCAAAGTGATACACAGAAAGCTTTGGTGCTGAGGGAGCACACATGTGTCAGGCACAAGGGGCAGAAAAGGTCCCTGACAGCAGGGACATTCTCACTCCTGGTCTTGCTCCCTGAAAGCCTCCAGGATCACTGTCCCAGGGACCTGGACAATGACTCCAGTCTATGAGGCTTTTCAGTTTGCACAGCTCTGCACTGGGGTGGGTAGTCCTTATACTCTGGGAGAGGTTTTGCTCCTTCACACTGTGAGAGACTAAAACAGCCGGAGTTACTGCTGACCTGGCCCCTCAGCACCAGCATCCACAGGCTGACTGTCCACCTGTCTCCAAGGAATGAGAACAGAGCTTGGGAAAAACAAGGTCCCAGGGAAGTAGTTGTCTAGATGAGGCCTGTTCCAGGAGATTCCTCAGCTCAGAGCCCCCAGCAGCTTCCCTGAGAGACTCCACCCTACATCTCAGGCTGTCCTCTAGGAGGAGCTGACCCAGGGCCTGGAGTTCTGTTCACCCTGCAGGGCACAGGGCAGCTGTGGGCACTTTGTGGCAGCTCCAGTAGAGGATAGTGGCTGAGGACTTGGCACCCTGTGAAGTGTCCATAGGGAACCTCTGCCCAAGAAATCTGATATGATGTCTACACCTAAGGAAGATAAAAGAAGAAGCACAAGATTTTTCAGCTGTGAACTCAAGTTCTCTATACATTGCATCTACATCAAAGAACCTTCAGAGTACTTGACTTTAGCTAACTAGATCGCCATGAGGGTAGAAAGGCAGGGTTCTGTATGGAGAACAAAAATAATTTTGGACTATCTTAAGCCCTTCAATAGCCAATCATGTTAATTTCTGTAACAGACCACAATATCAAAATTTCTCAGAATATATCACTAACCTTACCAGATGGCTCCAAAATCTACCAAAGCTCAGAATGCAATAACAGAAATACAGAAGAAATTTTCTTTATTTTTGTCTGTACCCCATTAATCTGATGTTCCTATGAATGCAGTTGGTTAATGCAGTGATACACAATTTATTTTATAAAAGTTCATGTAGGCCAGACACAGTGGCACACAACTGTAATCCCAGCAGCTTGAGAGGCTAAGGTAGGAGGATTGCTAAATTCAAAGCCAGCCTCAGCAACTTAGTGAGACCATAACAAACTTAGTGAGATCATATGTGAAAATACAATATAAAAAGGGCTGGGGATGTAGCTCAGTGTTTAAGTGTCCCTGCATTCAATCCCTGATATATTAAAAAAGAAAGAAAGAAAGAACAAAAGGAAGAAAGAAGAAAATAAAAAAGAAAGAAAGAATGCATGAAAGAAAGAAAGAAAGAAAGAAAGAAAGAAAGAAAGAAAGAAAGAAAGAAAGAAAGAAATTATGTAATCATGTAATCTCTTCCAGGGAGGGACACACACATCATTCAGGGTATCTTGAATCCATGTTCCTTAGTATAGTCATTAATATTTGGGTTAAAATGAACTATTTTCTGTAGCTGGGGTTGTCAATGCCTTTAATCCAAACAGCTTTGGAAGCTGAGGCAGGAGGATCACAACTTTCAGGCCAGGCTGGGAAAAATACCCAGATTTTTTCTGAAAATCATATTGAAAAGAGCTGGGGATGAAAGACAGTAAATGAATCAGACATTATTGTAGTGGCATCCTCTTTATTCACAGAAGATTTTAACTGGGTTTCTCCAGAAATCTTCACCATGGCTAATTTTAGGACTGTCAACAAGAGAGTGTCCACAAAAAAGTTCAGTGTAGATAGACTTCCTATTTTTGTGTTGCCCTATTTTACCAGGTGGCTAGTATGGGAGAAATTAGCACTCCAAGTGCTGGACTCAAACTCCCCTTACTAGTTTTTTACACACTTGTATCCAGTATAGTAGTTTGTAGAAATGTGCAAACAAGGCCTCTGGCCTTGAGCTGGGCTTCACAGAGAACTTACCAACTAGGCTCCATAGTAACAGCTGGTAGAGGAGGAAAAAAAGGGGAGAAGAAGCTCTCCCCTTCTCAGGTGCTGTCCTGAAGTGTTCACTTGGTCAGAACAGAAAAAGAAAAAGCTGCTTTTATGTGTGTGATGTGACAACTTGACTATGGTGACTCCATTTTGTGAACTTAGCCATGACACACAAAAAGGTCATGACTGGGGCAGTTTGTATTCTTTTATTCATGAAAATCCCCAAGAATACAGAATGATCTATGGTGCCAACTGCAGACTGACTGACTTCAGCTTTCAGCCTTGCTTGCATTGCCCGAACCCCAAATGTCCCTTTTGTGGTTTTTGTGCTTAAATATGGAGCCAACTGAAGGCAGGGGCCCCACTCTGACAACCTCATTCTTTCGAGAGCAGAGTGTCTGCCAAGAGCCAGCAATAAAGGCTTAACTGGAATGAGACTGTGTGGTCTGAGAGTTATTTGAGGGTCTCAGTATTGCGATGTGAACTTCTAAGCCCCTCCTCTTACATAATGAGTATAAAATCCTAAAACCACCTGAACTCAGGGTTCAGGGGATTGATTGATTGATTACAGCAAAAGCTGTGGCCTCTGAGACTGGCTGCAGCCAGATAAAACTCTTTCTGGTTATCTTCAGTGCCTTGCCTTCTTTCCCCTACATCATCATTTCCCTGTGCACTTAGGTGACTACACGACTGGGGGGACTCTACATCATGGACTATCAGAAAAGGGAGCAGTTATCCTCTATTGATGGAGCCCAGGATTCCATATCCCTGGGATCTATACACAACCTCCTTATTCCCTTTAAGGCAGTTATTTTGAGCAAACACAAGGAAGTGTTAAGTGATTATTCTTTCCCCTCAAGTATAACATTCACAAATGGAAAACACATGCTTTCAAAAGTGTCCTTCTTGCCAGGGACAGTGGCACAGGCCTGTCATTCCAGATACGTGGGAGGCTGAAGCAGGAGGATCAAAAGTTATGGCTGGGGAGGGAGGGAGGAAGATTATTTCAAATATTTCACTAGATGAAAAGTGACAATTAGCGGAGGGTGTCCATTTGGACCGAGTGGGAAGAACGGACGTCTGGCCGAGCTGTGAGGTGGAGGGAAGGTGGGTTTAGAAGGCAGGAGGCGCCTGCAATTTGGGGGACCTACAGCAGCCTCCGGAGGAGCTCCCCTGGGAGGAGGAAGGTGCATTTGTGGCCCTGCTTCCTCCACGTTGGGAAGAGTGAGTGTGGGCCACCAGTAGGGAGCAAAGGGGACACCAGGGAACTGAGCCGCCCTTCCAAACCCAGGGAACCAGGGGACAGGGCCCAGGGCCACCCGCCAGAGGGGACTCTACCTCGATCAGCAGCTCACCTGCGTGCAAGCCCCAAGGAAGGTGCTGACTGCGCACCTTCAGCCCTGGTCTCAAACTCACCATTTTTGGCTTCCTTGGTGACCCAGGGTCCTCTGAGGAACCTCCAGTCACCCGAGATCGCGGGGTTCACAGGGAACGAGAGTCACCTGCGGTCCCTGAGGAGAGAACTCAGGCGCCAGAGAAGGAGTAGCCCAGTTGGTGAGGAAGAAAAGCCCGCGAGATTGCGAAGCCCGCCCTTCCCCTCCCTCTGCGCACTGATTGGACAGTTCCTCCCAGCGTCCTAAATGGATGGCCTCCAGGCCCGCCTCTGCATCGTGACTGACAGCTAACATCATCCAATCACTGGCTGAAATTGGGTTAGTGTCAGATTCCTGGCTCCAGCCCTTTTGAGGCGGAGCTTCCCGGCTGTGCTGGGAACTAATCCAGGTGGGAAGCCTTGGCTTAGCCTCTGGTACAGAGGTGACACCTGGCGCTGAGCTAGGCTTCAGCCATAGAGTGCTTTCCGAGCATGGCGAGGCCCTGGGTTTACCCTCAACACAAAAAACAAAGCACAGCTTCTCAGGGAGGCTGGGGCTGGAGGAGCCCAAGGTCAGTGAGACCTTCTCTTAAAATAAAATGAGAAGGGTGGGGTGGTAGCTCAGAGGTCCAGGTCAAGCCCCATTGGGTTTATTCCCCAGTACCTCAAAGAAAAAGAAAGAACTATATAACATATATATTTTTTTCTTTTTTCAGACGATGCGACCTCAAGCAACTTAGAAAGACACAGTCTCCACATTTTTGAAACACTATTTAAAGATATCATATGTATGACCCATACATAATATCTAAAAATGAGAACAATTTGAAAACTATTTTAGTAATTCTCATCACCTTCCGGCCTCTGTGGCTTTGAGGAGGCAGCCTGAGCTATGAAAGGAAGCAATTGGGGTTGGCTCTGATGCTCAGGGTTCCATCCCCAGCACAGAGGGTGGGGGAGGAAGGAAGGCAATCCTCTAGGGCAGCAATGTGCAGTGGAAATAAAATGGGTGCCTTGTGCTTAGTGTAGATGTTCTACTTCGACTGTTAGGAAGTCTTGTGCAGAGACCTGACTCTGGGGATCCCACAGGTCTGGTCAGGTGTTTGCCCCAACATCAAACAGAAAAGGTCATGATGCAAAGCAAGAAAGGAACTTTGACCAGTGCAGCTACACCAGGAAGACAAGGAAACCCTGCCCTTATGCTGTCTTCAGGTGCTGACAAGGACTTTGAGGTTTTATAGAAGGACAATCATAGGCATGTAAAGAAAGGGAAAAGTGTATGTAGGATTCAGTATTATCTGTAGGACTTAGGCTTCAGGCATCTGTGGGTCTCATGTCTGTGAGCTCACACTCACTTGCCCCCTTGACACATGTCCCTCTACTGCACAGACTGACCTCATTTTGTCTCTCAGGAGGAAGTCCCCCTCTAGTGTATTGTTTCCATGTCAAGGTTTCAGATGCACCAACATTTTCAAGCAAAGACACAAGCCATAGAAAGAACATACCCCCAGAAGCTGACCCAGGGTCTCAGCTTGGGAAGGCGAGTATTGGAGGCCCTGGGGTGGGGCGTGTCACCCCGCTCAACCATGGAGCAGCACCCCTGCAAGCGTTGCAGGCGCAGTTTCCCCAGCTCGACCCAGTTCCCCTTCTTCTCCGGTAGAGCCCCCTACCTCCGTCTGCACCCCACCCCAGCGCTGCTCTCCAGGCCACCCAGAGAAGGCGCCCAGGGCTGGGTTTAGGTCATTCTGGGTCTCAGGACACCATAGCTTTATCCCCAGGGGCCGTCGCTAAACCCCTCCCCGGGCCTGAGTGGGGCCCGAGTTGCCGAGCGCCCCTCTGCTCTGGGGATCCCAAGGCTGCGATTGGAGCTGCTGCAGGATCTTGTCCCCGGACCAGGGTCCACAATCCACCCCAACCTCTGCTGGCATCTCCACCCAGATCCCGCCTGCCCTGGTGGCTAATTCCAATTAACCTGCAAACTCTGGCCTGGGCGGTGCCCTTGGGGACAGGTTCTCCTATCTGGCTGCCCAGTGAGTTTGCGGCTTCTGGAGATTTTTAACAAGGTGGGGCCTGAGTATAGTGGGGGGGGTCCATTTTTTATTCCCACTATTATACCAGATTCCTGGGACCCCATAGACCTCCAGGAGCCGAATCTGATGCAATCACACAGGAGTCTTTACTACAAGCTCGAGCCTGGACTCACAACCGTTTTCAAGACAGCAGTCACGGGAAGTGAGTCCTGATTTTTTTGTTGAGATTATATAGGTTTTGGGGGAGATACTCTACATGTCACAACATCACACACAAAGACTTTCACACCATGGGAAAATCAAACAACAACCCTTAACATTGATTAGCAGATTCCCTGGAGGGAACAAGTTGGGTAGGGGGGATTGGTGAGTTCAAGAGGTAGGGCCAAGGGCGGGGGATGTGGCTCAAGCGGTAGCGCGCTCGCCTGGCATGCGTGCGGCCCGAGTTCGATCCTCAGCACCACATACCAACAAAGATTGTCCGCCGAGAACTAAAATAAAATAAATATTAAAAATTCTCTCTCTCTCTCTCTCTCCTCTCTCACTCTCTCTTTAAAAAAAAAAAAAGAGGTGGGGCCAAGATGAGTTGCAAGAGTGTGCTGTGCCAAACTACATGGTTTCCTTACATGTTATGGATCACTGAGACTACTGGGGGAGGGGGGTCACCTGGCATTCCAGTTATTTCCCCCTGTCTTTTGCTGATTGGTAGTTGCTAGTCGGTTGCTATGGGTTTCAGGGTCAAGGTGTAGGCCACTTTCCAGGAAGTAGCATTGCTGAGTCAGGGACACCTGGCACTGCAGATCTCTCCTGTTATTTATAGACAAACAACTCAGCACATAGCTCGCTCCGTGCCTAGAAATGCTCTGTGGATTTTCCAAGATCAAGAGTCACCCCTCCCTTGGACAGGTCCTGCTCTGAGGTAGAGGCTGTTTTTTTTAAAAAATCAAGTCACATCAGTTTCTCACCACCAAGAATCTTGGGATAGCATAACCCACCTCAGAGAATCAGTGAGTGTTCAGCTCCACCGGGCTCTGCCTTTGGAATCTGTAGGGTGCTCGACTCCAGGCTCCATGGATGCACTCAGGGCTTGGGGTATCTGCATACTAAGCCAAGGGGACCGCAGGCCAAGTATCTTCTTATGGGAGACCTGTGTGATGGTGCTCTCGGCAGGACCCTGGTTCTTCTGCTGTGACAGATAATCTGTTTTCACTATTCCAAATCAGTTCTGTATTTTTACTAAAGAAAACTAGAGCTTCCTGTATTGCCAGGCTTGCCTAAATCCTTGAGGAGTGAGTATTGATTGAAAATGCATGCAGGAGGCTCACCCCCCTCAACTCAGAGTTGGAATCACAAGAGGGTGCTGGAGGTGGAGTAAAGGTCTTTGTTTTAATTTGGAAATTTGAATATTCACGTTTCCATAGGGGCCGGACTTACAGATGGGGTCACATCCAGAAACCCCAAATACAGTACATTCAAAATGCATTTCACAAATCTCACCTGCGAACATCCTAGATTACCAGCCCAGTACATTGTATGGGTTGTTTCCACTTCATTTTTCATTTTTATTTAATATAATTTATTTCTTTGTGGGTTTTGGTACTAGAGATTCAATTCAGTGCGCTAAACCACTGAGTCACATGCCCATCCTTTTTTTTTTTATTGTTGGTCATTCAAAACATTACATAGTTCTTAATACATCATATTTCACAGTTTGATTCAAGTGGGTTATGAACTCCCGCTTTTACCCCGTATACAGATTGCTGTATCACATCAGTTACCCTTCCATTGATTGACAAATTGCCTTTCTAGTGTCTGATGTATTCTGCTGTCTGTCCTATTCTCTACTATCCCCCCTCCCCTCCCCTCCCCTCCCCTTTTCTCTCTCTACCCCTTCTACTGTAAATCATTTCTTCCATTTGTATTATCTTGTCTTACCCCTCCTTTCCTCTTATATGTCATTTTGTATAACCCTGAGGATCGCCTTCCATTACCATGCGATTTCCCTTCTCACTTCCTTTCCCTCCCACCTCTCAACCCTGTTAATGTAAATCTTCGTCTCAAGCTCTTCGTCCCTACCCTGTCCTTGTTTCCTCCCCTTATATCAAAGGAGTCATTTGGTATTTGTTTTTTAAAGATTGACTAGCTTCACTTAGCATAATCTGCTCTAATGCCATCCATTTCCCTCCAAATTCTATGATTTTGTCATTTTTTAATGCAGAGTAATACTCCATTGTGTATAAATGCCACATTTTTTTTTATCCATTCATCTATTGAAGGGCATCCAGGCTGATTCCACAATCTTGCTATCGTGAATTGTGCTGCTATGAACATTGATGTAGCAGTGTCCCTGTAGCATGCTCTTATTAGGTCTTTGGGGAATAGACCGAGAAGGGGAATAGCTGGGTCAAATGGTGGTTCCATTCCCAGCTTTCCAAGAAATCTCCATACTGCTTTCCAAATTGGCTGCACCAATTTGCAGACCCACCAGCAATGAACAAGAGTGCCCTTTTCCCTGCATCCTCTCCAGCACTTATTGTTGTTTGACTTCCTAATGGCTGCCAATCTTACTGGAGTGAGATGGTATCTTAGGGTGGTTTTGATTTGCATTTCTCTGACTGCTAGTGATGGTGAGCATTTTTTTCATGTACTTATTGATTGATTGTATGTCCTCCTCTGAGAAGTGTCTGTTCAGGTCCTTTGCCCATTTATTGATTGGGTTATTTGTTATCTTATTGTCTAATTTTTTGAGTTCTTTATATATTCTGGTTATTAGGGCTCTATCTGAAGTGTGTGGAGTAAAGATTTGTTCCCAGGATGTAGGCTCCCTGTTTATCTCTCTTATTGTTTCTTTTGCTGAGAAAAACACTTTTTAGTTTGAGTAAGTCCCATTTGTTGATTCTAGTTGTTAACTCTTGCGCTATGGGTGTCCTATTGAGGAATTTGGAGCCTGATCCCACAGTATGTAGATCATAGCCAACTTTTTCTTCTATCAGATGCCGTGTCTCTGATTTAATATCAAGCTCCTTGATCCATTTTGAGTTAACTTTTGTGCATGGCGAGAGATAGGGATTCAGATTCATTTTGGTGCAAATGGATTTCCAGTTTTCCCAGCACCATTTGTTGAAGATGCTATCCTTCCTCCATTGCATGCTTTTAGCCCCTTTATCAAATATAAGATAGTTGTAGTTTTGTGGATTGGTTACTGTGTCCTCTATTCTGTACCATTGGTCCACCTGCCTGTTTTGGTACCAGTACCATGCTGTTTTTGTTACTATTGCTCTGTAGTATAGTTTGAAGTCTGGTATCGCTATACACCTGATTCACACTTCCTGCTTAGTATTGTTTTTGCTATTCTGGGTCTTTTATTATTCCATATGAATTTCATGATTCTTTTATCTATTTCTACAAGAAATGCTGTTGGGATTTTGATTGGCATTGCATTGAACTTATAGAGAACTTTTGGTAATATCGCCATTTTGATGATGTTAGTTCTGCCTATCCATGAGCAAGGTATATTTTTCCATCTTCTAAGGTCTTCTTCTATATCTTTCTTTAGGGTTCTGTAATTTTCATTGTATAAATCTTTCACCTCTTTTGTTAGGTTGATTCCCAAGTATTTTATTTTTGGGGGGGATATTGTGAATGGAGTAGTTGTCCTCATTTCCGTTTCAGAGGGTTTGTCGCTGATATACAGGAATGCCTTTGATTTATGCGTGTTGATCTTATATCCTGCCACTTTGCTGAATTCATTTATTAGCTCTAATAGCTTCTTTGTAGACCCTTTTGGGTCTGCTAGGTATAGAATCATATCATCTGCAAATAGTGATAATTTAAGTTCTTCTTTTCCTATTTTTATGCCTTTAATTTCTTTCGTCTGTCTAATTGCTCTGGCCAGTGTTTCGAGGACTATGTTGAACAGAAGTGGTGAGAGAGGGCATCCCTGTCTTGTACCAGATCTTAGAGGGAATGCCTTCAATTTTTCTCCATTCAGAATGATGCTGGCCTGTGGCTTATCATAGATTGCTTTTACAATGTTGAGGTATGATCCAGTTATCCCTAATTTTTCTAGAGTTTTGAACATAAAGGGATGCTGTACTTTGTCGAATGCTTTTTCTGCATCTATCTAGATGATCATATGGTTCTTATTTTTAAGTCTATTGATGTGGTGAATAACATTTATTGATTTCCGTCTATTGAACCAGCCTTGCATCCCATGGATGAGACTGGCTTCCAAATTGCAATCTGACTGCCACAGACTCCCAAGCAGCTGGGATTACAGGTATACACCACCACGGCAGACGAGACTATGTTTATTAAGGAGACCTTGGGTCCTGGGAGCAGAGATGTCATAGAATCTCAGAAAGTAAGTATGTTGTGTGCTGCTAGGTAGACTATCAAATGTACTGAGCATGATCCTGGGTTACAAATGCTCTGGGGTCACAGGGAGCTGCTTCCC
Source organism: Urocitellus parryii (assembly GCF_045843805.1). Classification (NCBI taxonomy): domain Eukaryota; kingdom Metazoa; phylum Chordata; class Mammalia; order Rodentia; family Sciuridae; genus Urocitellus; species Urocitellus parryii. Next base: position 1,139,210 of record NC_135548.1, read on the forward strand.
TGTGGAGAGGTATTTGAGGGAGGTTGCTTGAATAGGGGAAGGTGAGAAAGTTCAAGACATCACATAACAGAGAATACTGTTATCTAATAACAGTTAAATCCTAATGCAATAAAACATAAGCTCTACATTATGATTTCCAGCCTTAACCATCGTGAATTTGTTTCAGTAATGGAAAGATTTTTTTTTCTTATGTAAAAATACATCAAATTGAGATCAATGGTCCAATTTCATTTTTATCCATTGAATCAGCTGAAAGTACCTTTCCAGAAGCCCATGTCACAATGTTTTCTATTGCTTTGCTTTTCTTATATTCCCTCCAAATCATGCAGTCTCCATTTCAGCAGCACTTACAATATCAAGAAATATGCTCTCCGAGAAAAAAAAAAAATTCTGTTCCAACCCGTTGTTCCATTTGGTCAACTCACTTTTGGCTGAATGAAATTTGTGTTTACCTCAGACTACAAGTAAAAACAAATTATAAATCACAGCCAGTCACAGATGACACAAACACAGTTCTAAATGGGGGCATGTTCCAGGGAGCATAATACATCCAGGGTGCCCTGCAGTCTTCCCCTGGGTGGGCACAGGACAGGTCATGGAGGTCCTTAAATCACACTATCACAACAGATCAGAACCCAAGTTCTCTGCTGGAGGCCCTCTCCCCACCTGGCAGGGTACCCAGGGTGTGGGCAGAGTATACCAGGGTTCCACAGGACAGCGGGAATTGTCCACCCTGTGGCACACACCAGGTTGACCCTGGGGCCCAGTGTACCAAGACTCCACAGCAGGGGGACATGCCAAACCTGTGGCATACACCATGTCGACCTGTGCAGAGTGGGGTCTGGCAGGAGCCCATGAGCTAACAGAGGGTATGTTTCCTGGTGCCCACCAAGGCCATCAGGAAAGAGGAATGTGAGTGTGGAGAACTGAGGGGACTCTGAGCTCAGGCAGTGCAGGGAAGAAGGAGGCAGTGAAGAGTAGATCCAGGCACGACTGGGTGGTCATGGCCCAGGAAGTTCATCAGACCCAGGAGTAAATGGGCATCCATGCAAGTGCCTCCTGCTCCACAGTCATTAATAGACCCCAGCAGAGCACAGCAAGAACACCCAGAAGTATATATAAACATGAAAACCCCTTGCAGTACAGGGCAAGCACTGGAAAGCAGGATCCTGGAAATTTAATGGCTGTAAGGTCAAGAGGGGTGTTGCCTTCATGAATGCTGACCACCTCTAGGGTGCTACACCCACTGTGGACTTCAAGTGGGTTATGAATGCTGGTAAGGAAGCTCTAAAGTGTCTGGGAGCCTTGAAACTAGTACTCCTGAATCCCATCAGAGACCCTGCTGTTACTGTTAAAAGAAAAATTCCAGGCTACCCTGTGAAATCTTTTGCCAGTTGAGGCTCTATTAGTGATGTGGGGCAGATGATGCTGGATACTCAGGAAACTTCCAGGAGCAGACTTATTCACAGCAGGGCTTAGAAGGGTATCAACTAAAATTTTGTGGACCTTGATGTTGTAATTTCATTATCTTTACACCTAGTGGGAGGGGGTGGAGGTTTATTTATTTATTTATAGGACTCTACAAAAAATTTTGGTTGTTCAAAGAAAGTGAACTTTTAATCATTTTTGAGATTATTCAGTTTTCTTCCAAGCTTTATAGAAAAGAAGAATTAACATCATTAAATCTTCATTCAACACATATTGAGTTCTTTGCAAAACCTTTTCCTGATATTTTTTTTAAAAAACATTATGGTAAGGGTCTCTGGAGAAGCTTATTTAAGATTCTTAGGTGCAGAAGGGGGCACCAATACATTAGGATATTCGACTGGGGCCCTCCTTACCTAGTTTTGATTACATGCTGTGTATGAAAAAAAATCATCACAGTAGGTTCCCAGGGCTACTGAGGTACCCTGAACACAGAGAGAAGTCCAGCCTGAGTTTTCCAGCATATTCCACCTAAGTATTAATCATGGTGAGAAAAGCTAAATTGGATGTCAGTGGTTAAAATTCCCTGCTATCTTGGGCTGGGGAATTGGCTCAAGCGGTAGCATGCTCGCCTGGAATGCCTGTGGCCCGGGTTCCATCCTCAGCACCACATACAAACAAAGATGTTGTGTCCACCAAAAACTAAAAAAAAAATATATTGAAATTCTCTCTCTCTTAAAAAAGAAATGTCAAAGGAGGTTAAACTCTATTGATGGTTGTTAATCATTCAATTGATAAAATTAAAAAATAAATAAATACAATTCCCTGCTGTTAAATGTTTTAGAAGTGACCAGGTGAAAACGTGGAGGAAAACCTGCAGAGCTGCATCTACCGAGGTGGTCATCAGTGGGGTCCACGCACACAGCAGCAGCGAACTCACTACCTGAGCTAGGGGTGTGCTCAGTGCTAAAGCACCTGTCTAGCACGCACAAGGCAAGATTGGGTCCCTGGCACCAGGGAAAGAGAAGAAATAGAAAGCCACTCAATTAAGTACAGGGCAAAGTATATTTTGAGGAGATGCCTTTCCTAACAATACATACAAATTACAACTTTTATAGTGCCCCTTAATGTGCCTACATACAACACAACACATGAGACTTAGAAGAAACACGAGTGACACAGTGGTGGTCCCAGAGTCATCAACAGGCAATAAGGCACCAAGGAAAATCAAGAGGCCAGCTGCAGGACACAAAATGGCACATCTCTATGGTCCCAGATGCTAGGAGGCTGAGGCCGGGTGACCACAAGTTTGAGGCCAGCGTCACCCCATTTCAAAACATAATAATAAAAAGGCTAGGGGGAATCTCAGTGTGGAGCAATCCTGAGTGACATCTGAAGGAAAGATGGGAGCAAAGGAGGAAAAAAGAGCCATTTAGCCAATCTGCACAGAATGCTGGAGTGCACAGGCCTCAACTCACATACGCAATGTGTAAGCAAACTTTAGAAAGACACAAAAGAATAAATTGAGAAGTCATGAAGTAATAATTTTTGAGAAAAAATAGTGGGCAGCAATGTTGTGAGAAAAGTCAAAGAAATCAATAGTTGCATTACACAGTGAGGATGAAAGAACTGCACTATGGAGGGTATGTAGACAAAAGGGTGACTTGATCCTGTACATGCGTGTGCACGTGGGTATGAGTGTGCATGTGTGGGTGGCACAACTCTCAGGTGTTTGCTTTTGTAGTTTCACTTGGTGCTTTAGATAACACTCACATGAGCACCAGGGCACGTTCCATAGTTTCTGTGATTCTGCGAGGTTGATTATCTGGTGTCTGGTGCACAGAGGGAAATATAAAATCATTTGTTAAAAAAAAATTCCGTAATAGTCTTAGTGATTACTTGCATTTCATTTTATCATAAGATCTTAAAAGAAATGAAAAGGTTTCTTCCCTTAAATACTAAAGCAGTTCTCCCACCCTGTTTTCAACAGAAATTATCTAAAATAAACTTTTTCCAAGTGGACTTCAGTTTAGTCCAACTGGAAATATAAAAATTTGGAGTATAAGGTGTGAATTAATGTCATTGTGATGGTCAGAATCATTCTAGAGTCTTAGAGCCTGAATGGCACTAGTATACATAAACACATTAAAAAGTAATTCTTGCCTCTATATCAACTAAGACTTGGAAACTCTACAGAAAGAAGGCACACAATGATTTCCATCAAAGTTTCAAGAAACATCCAGGATCCAGGCATGATAGCACATCGGTAATCCCAGTGGCTATAGAATGAGAATCACAAGTTCAAATCCAGCCTCACCAACATACTGAGGCCCTTTAGAAGAATTTTTAAAAAAACACTTCAATCAAAATTTTAAAAATAAATAAATAAAAATGGGCCCAGATGGGATCAGGGCTTATGTACTTTAGATATGATGATGATGGTGGAGATAGTGGTGGTGATGATGACGATGATGATGATGGTGATGATAATTAAAATATTAATGTTTATTTTCTCTTGCCCTCAATTCTATGACCCTGGTAATTATATTGAAAACTTCGCACAATTTTTATCTTGTCAAAACATATATAAAAGTCATAAAAATGGACAATAAAAGAGAAAATGAACATAAGGGAAGAAGAGAGATGAAAACTCTAAAAAAAATTTAAAAGGCTGCAAATACAGGTTACTACATTTTAACTACAAAGCTTGTGTACTATTCTATATCATACTTCTTTGTACAAAATCACACTACACACTAGATTTTGCCAACTCATACACAGTAAATATAGGATTATGTCATCATATGGGAGAGTTGACAACAGATGCAAAAAATATATAGAAAAAAATAAATCTAACAGGAAGAGTATTTAACCAGGAGAAACATGTTGCTTTCACATCTTCATGCTGACAAAATTCCTACATCCACTCCAGGGTGCATTCTCATTACCTCTGAATAGACAAAAAATAAATGAAGTCACACACCCTTTCTACTAGCCTACAGTGGTTTTCTCAAAAAAAGAAGTTTCTTGCTAAAGGGGTTGCATAACTGTAATTTCACTGGAAAAGCAGGCTGAGGCGGGGGATTATAAGTTCAACATCAAACTCAGCAACATAGTGAGGACCTAAGCAATTCAGTGAGACCATGGCTAAATATTTAAAAAAAATAAAAAGAGGGGCTGGAGATGTTGCTCAGCGGTAGCGCGCTCGCCTGGCATGCGTGCGGCCCAGGTTCGATCCTCAGCACCACATACCAACAAAGATGTTGTGTCCGCTGAGAACTAAAAAATAAATATTAAAAATTCTCTCTCTCTCTCTCCTCTCTCACTCTCTCTTTAAAAAATAAATAAATAAATAAAAAGAACTAGGATGTGGCTCAGTGATCAATTGTTTCTGGGTTGAATCCCTGGGAACCAAAAAAAAAAAAAAAAAAGGAAAAAGAAATTAAAATAACAAATTCTCTCAAGTCTAAATAAATCTAAATGGATCTGAAACAACTGAAAGTCTCACCACATTTTTATATACTAGGCTTTTCTCCAGAGTGAGTTCTTCAATGATGTTCAAAAAGAACATGGAAAAGTGAAAGTATCATCACACTGTTGAAAGAACAGAAGGGTTTTCCCTGATGCGAATCCCTTTATGTCTTTGAAGGAAACCATGAAAGCTGAATACTGCCCCACATGGCTTTTCCACAGGATTTTCCACAGTATGAGTCCTTTCATACAAGTGAACAAAACGGAAACACTTGAACACTTACTTGAACATGATTTATTCATTTTGGCATGAATCTTTCCAGAAGAGTCTTCCCAGACCTTATAAAAAACTGGGAAAATTAGAAGACTTCCCACATTAATCACATTCTCAGGGCTTCTCTCTGTATTTTCATATACGAGAAGGAAAGCAGGACTGGGATGGGAAGCTGACAGAATGTACCCAATCTTCCTCATTCTGAGGGTATGTTTTCCAGTGTGAGTGAAATGACTTTGAAGGCAACAGGAAAAATGGAATTTTCCAAATTCTTCACATTTAAAGCTTTATTCAGTTGGATCTAGTAGTGTTTGCCATTAATCCCAGAGATTCGGGGTCTGAGGCAGAAGGATCACAAATGTGAAGCCAAACTCAGCACCTAAGCAAGGCCCTAAAGAACTCTGCAAGTCCCTCTCTCAAAATAAAAAGGAAAAAAGTTGTGGCTCAGTGATAGATGACCACCAGACTAAATCCCCAGTACTATAGATAGATAGATAGATAGATAGATAGATAGATAGATAGATTGATTGATTGATTTGGACATGTGAGCACTTTTTTCACTTTGACAAGAAATATTGATTTCCCACATTTCACATTCAAAGAATTTTTCTACAGAAAAATTACTACATGTTAAAGAGTGAAACATTATTAAAGGAAGACTTTGCCAATTGTTTTCATGAGTATGATTTCTCTGCACTATGGGTTCCTTCATGTAAGTGAAGCTGAGCAGATGTAACAAAGGCTTTTACACATTGTTTACAACCATAGAGCTTCTTTCCAATGTGTTCTCCCATGTCTTTGAAGGTCACTGGAGCTAGCAAAGGCTTTGAAACACCGCTTACACTCATAGGGCTTCTCCCCAGTATGCATTCTTCTATGAATCTGAAGGTAACTGGATGTAGAAAAGGCTTTGCCACACTGCTCACACTCATTGGGCTTTTCTCCAGTATGAGTTTTTTCATGTTTGGCAAGGTCACTGGAACTAGAAAAGGCTTTTCCACACTGCTTACATTCATAGGGCTTCTCCCCAGTATGTTTTCTTCTGTGTCTGTAAAGGCTACTGTATGCAGCAAAGGCTTTGCCACACTCCTTACATGCATAAGGCTTCTCTCCAGTATGAATTCTCTTATGTAAGTGAAGCTCAGAGGAACGAGCAAAGGCTTTGCCACACTGCTTACATGCGTAAGGCTTCTCTGCAGTATGAATTGTTTTATGTGAGTAAAGGCCAGAGAATTGAATGAAGGCTTTTCCACACTGCTTACATTCATAGGGCTTCTCCCCAGTATGTGTTCTTCTATGTATCTGAAGGCTAATGGACCTGGAAAAGGCTTTGTCACACTGCTTACATTGATAAGGCTTCTCTCCACTATGAACTGTTTTATGTGAGTGAAGGCCAGAGGAATTAGTGAAGGCTTTTCCACACTGCTTACACTCATAGGGCTTCTCTCCAGTATGCGTTCTTCCATGAATCTGAAGGGAAGTTGATGTAGCAAAGGCTTTGCCACACTGCCTACATTCATAGGGCTTCTCTCCAGTATGCGTTCTTCCATGAATCTGAAGGTAACTGGATGTAGCAAAGGCTTTGCCACACTGCTTACATTCATAGGGCTTTTCTCCATTGTGAGTTTTTTCATGTGAGTAAAGGTTACTGGATGTAGCAAAGGCTTTGCCACACTGCTTACACTCATAGGGTTTCTCTCCAGTATGTGTTCTCTCATGTCTCTGAAGTTCAGTGGAACTTGAAAAAACTTTTCCACACTGCTTACATTTAAATGACTTCTCTCCAGGATGTGTTCTTCTATGTCTTTGAAGGTCAGTAGAACTAGCAAAGGCTTTTCTACACTGCTTACATTCATAGGGCTTCTCTCCAGTATGTGTTCTTCCATGTATTTGAAGGTAACTGGATGTAGAAAAGGCTTTTCCACACTGCTTACATTCATGGGGCTTCTCTCCAGTATGCATTCTCTGATGTATTCTAAATAAACTGGGGTAAGCAAAGTCTTTCCCACATACCTTACATTTGAAACGTGCATTCCCCGTGTGTGTGATCCTCTGCCTTTGAAGACTTGTGTGTGAAATAAAGGTTTCACGATCTTGTTTAAATTCATAGAATTTCTCTCCATAATGAGTTCCTTCATGTCTTCTAAATAAAGAAGGGAAATGAAAGGGTTTCCCACATATGTCACATTGAAAAGATTTACGTCCACTGTGTGTTCTCGTGTGACTTTGAACACATGTGGAAGAAGATGAGGCTTCACCACATTGTTGATATTCATAGGGTTGCCACCCAGTATGAGTATCTCCATTTCTTTGAATGTCACTAGAACGACTGAAGACTTTCTCACGTACTCTACTTTCGTAAGGTCCCTCTCCAGTTTGTATTAACATTTGTGTGTGAACATTTTTTAGGAAAGCCAGGGATTGCCTATATTGTTTAAATTCACGTGGCTTCTCTTCACATTCCTCGTGGTTGTTGCATTTGTGTCCAGAGTGAGATGTGATGTGCCTATGAAGGAATGAAGGGCATATGAAGTCTTTGACACACATATAATAACCAAATGGATTTACTCTATTAAAATTTTTCTTTGTCCAGGTAAGAACTGGAATCTCATTGAAATTTTCCCCACACTATCTTCTTGGCTGTTGAAGTTTACCGAATGGCTTCTTTGAAGAATGACCAGCACATTATCAATGCTTGATTCATTCATGATTTTATACTTATTTATAGGATCTAGGCTTACATTACTATCAACATCAGGTAAAGGTGAGGTTTCCTGATGTGTTCAAATTGCCTCAAAATCAAGAGATTGAAAGGAAACAATCCTTTGCAATGCAGCTTCCCTATGGTGATTATCCAAATAGTGATATTCACATGAATTTCATATACTTTTGGCATGCCAAGTACTTTGAAAAGACTGAATATCTGTTACAGCTAAGTATATATTTCTGGGAAAAATATTATAAGAATAAATACATTTCAAATTGTGCATACTTCTTGGGTTGGTCTGTTTTAAAAATTATATGACATTCTCAGATTCCCTCAAGTATTTCTCTTGTGAGCACAATTACCTTAGAATGCTCTCAAAATTTTTGATCTCATCTTCAGTGTTCTTTTCATTCCATTTGTTTCCTAAAATGAGAAACCAGAACAATCTTTATGAATTTTTAGGAGACAGAATGGTTTGTCAAATCGTAGGTGCCTTTTATGCTGCAATAATTCAATAACTGATAACCTTTTTATATTCTAAATAAATGACCAAAATAAACATGAGTTCTCTAGTAGATTAATTAAAAAAAAAAAACATCATTATTACCTATAAAAGCCAGGTTTCTGAGGACTTCCAGCATCACATCTGTGTAAAGGTTCTTCTGGGAAGGATCCAGCAATGCCCACTCCTCCTGGGTGAAGTTCACAGCCACATCCTCAAAGCTCATTGAGATCTAAAATATCCCATAAATGTATAGTGGAGGTCAGGAGAGATTGACAGCAGAAGAAATATGTACTCAACATGCTTGATGTCCACAGGATTCTATGAATTTCTGATTAATTCCATGATTTGGTCCATCAAATCCTTCCTGCACTCAATTCCTCACAAAAATTTCAACACTAGAATTTGGCCACTCAGAAGGCAAGCAACTAAGTGTTTTACTCCCTTCCATTGTGAGTTCACAGGAAGTAAGGCAGTATCATGAGTCACTTTGTTGGTTACACCTCTATTACATGTCCTAACAGCCTTCTCTGCTGTGGAGAGCTAATATTAGCATCCCCAATAGTACTTACCCTTAGGAAAGAAAGCTGACAGAGTATGAAATTGTTGCAATCATAGAACTCAGCAATTGAGAGAGATTCTGCCAACCACAGTGGGTCACTGTGCCTGCACTCTTAATATAGACAACATTGCACTCGCTGATCTCTTGATTCTTTCTGAAAGTCTATTGTTCTTTCTTTAAGGAAATGCCTAGAACAGTCCCCACCCATGACTTCTGAGCATGGATCACAAAGAAGATTCCCGTACAGACAGCATATAGACAAATTGACACTCGGGTTGCCACAATTTGTGAACTGGGGATTGCGTTCATCTTGTGGGATTACACGAAGAGAACAACTAGATATTTGCAGGTGCATTTCTCCATAACAAAATTAATAAAATAGAAAACATGCACAATGATTAAAAAACACAAAAACTTAATGATTTCTCAAGGTTACTGTCAAAGCAGAATGAGGTAAGTGGAAAGATGGAACATGTCTTAGTTATAACTCAATGACCCAAAGATGTCACCTTGCCCAAACAACAACATTGCAAGGTTTTATAAGTCTCAAAACATTTTTCTTAATGAACAGTAGACACAAATTTCTAAATCTCACAGCAACAGTGAATGTGCAAGGATTGTCAATAACCTACTGAAAAGCAGTCACTTCACTACCATAAGGTCATGTTCCACATAGCCATGTTCCACTCAAGGACACTTTGGTCAAGAGTGGGCCACATGTGCACTGGTGTCTATTGTGAAAGAATTTCCTCCTGCCTGTAATGATGGTGGTGCAAACAAACCTAAGACAGAAGCATTTACAGGGTGTGTAAAGAAGCAGAGTTTCAACCCAGAATCCTCATCTACCTAACACAGTTTGGTTGTGAAACACGCCACTCCATGTATAATTATAACAATACTATGATGTCTGCTGCATGATGGAACAGCCAAAAATATCACCTACCAGAAGGTGCCCCTGCCACTGACATAGAACCATTCTCAAGGACTTAAAACATGTGATCTCCTGAGCAGCACAGTATCAGCACAGGTGAGCAAGAGACCATGAGGAAGGCTTCAGTGGGCTGGCCTTCACAGCATGGAAAGATGAGTGAGAGCAGGTGTCTTGGATACAGATCACAATGATGGTCCAGGCAAACTGGAATCTGGGTGGCCAAAGGCACTATATCCTCAATTCTGTAGACAAAGATCCATTTACTATACATTCAAATGTAAAACACTAAAACACATTTAATGAGCTTACAAGAAATTTTATTTTATTTATTTATAGGGCACTTAATGACTGAGCCACATCCCCAGCACACATGCCATTTTGACACAGTACTCAAAAACTTCCTCAGAGCCTTGTGAGAGGCTGAGGGTAGCATTTAAACTTATAATTCTTCTGCCTCATCCTCCAAGGCTGCTAGGAATACAATCATGCACCATTGCACTTGTGGAAATTTAGTTTTGTAGAAGAACAAGTTATACAATTCCCTAATGATTAGAAGAAAGAAAAAAAATTCAACATTCAGAGCAAAATGACACAGCAGGGAGCCTGGAATCATCTCAGTACAGCCATGAAATAGAACAGAAGTGGAAACCAAGCCAAACCATCAGAACAACAATGTCATCATGCCCCAAAGCCCTGAAAGTTTCCCAACAGCTCCGTGAAGCAGTCATATGGAAGAGTGCAGTGCTGCAACCATGGTTTGACCTTCATGATCCCTTCAGCCCGACCCTCTAACACTCCAGACTACACACAGCATATCTTCTTCCACTTTGGGCAATTCATACTAAAATCACCATGGAAATATATATATTTTAAATATTTTGTTTTTTAATTGTAATTGAACTCAATACCTTTATTTATTCATTTATTTTTTAAAATGTGGTACTGAGGATTGAACGCATGGCCTCACATGTACTAGGTGAGTGTTCTACCACTGAGCCACAACCCCAGCTCAGCCATGGAAATATATTAACACCTAAAACCAACTCTCAATCTTCTTCATCAGAAGTAATCACTATAAAATATAGGCAGAAATTCCTTAAAAGGATTTAAGTAAACAAACAGCCTGCAAATAGCAAGAAAGCAAACTATTGTCTACCCACTCAACCATCACCTAAAATTTGACCAAGAAAGCTTCAGAGAGTTTCTTTTAAAAATCAGGTTTTAAAAACCTCCAGGTCTAGGAAGCTGAGGCAAGAGGTTCTCAAGTTCAATGCCAGCCTTAGCATCTTAGTTAGGCCCTAAGCAGGTTGGTAAAATCCTGAATAAAAGTTAACAAAAATAAAAGTTAAGGGGGAAGGTGCTGAGGATTTGATTCAGTGGTTAAGAACCCGAGGATTTACTCCACAGTATGCCCCCCAAATAAAACCACCGAGATATACTGATGAAAGAAGGAAGTTCACACAGACTAGGAGGAAACGTTAAAAAGAGGACCATGACCCACATGCTCAGCACTGGATGCTCTCCAGGTAGGAATCTGCAGAGCAAAGGCATAGCAGAGCTTTAAATAGCACCACTGTGTATTAAAGCACAGGCACCAGCACAACTACTCACAAAAACCAGACAAGTGAGGTTTTGCTGTTTCTACTGTTATTCTCTAGTTTCTGGTGTACGGAGAAATGAGGCCAGGGGACACTGAGATCTGGCATCAACAGTTTATTAGTGGCACTACAGCCCAGAAAAATAATTCCCAAAGCGTGAGTCCAGAGAACATCATGGCTTTTACTTTTATACATAAACAAGCTTTGAGGACATCAAGAAAGAAAATTGGGGCAATATATTGGAGAGTGAATTTTTTATTTCTTATATGGGAACAAGCTTGCCAATGGCCTAAAGACTCATACACATTTGGGACTTTTACTATGCTCAACCTGAAGAGGGATTGTTCTTTCTCTGCTACTTTGTTGGCTGCATCTGCTACTGCATTATAGGTACCTGCAGCTGTTGCCAGCCCTCATGGTGACATGTCAGAGAGCACAGCTGGTGGGTGTCAGTCTGCAAAACCACAGCCTGTCAGCCCTGAAACTGCTACAGTTTTCATTCTGTTGGATGATCTAGCATTCAGGGAAATTGTTCAAAGGAGCTGAATACAAAATAATTTGCTAAACATAGCTCAGACACCTAGTCTCTAGGCAAAGGCATGAAGCCTTCAACAAACAGAAACCACAGAATAGGAAAAAAGGAAGAAACACATTTTCTTTTTTTATTTTTTAGTTGTTGATGGAACTTTTTTCAGTTGTATATGGTGTTGAGAATCAAACCCAGTGCCTCATGCAGCTAGGCAAGTGCTCTACCACTGAGCCACAACCCCAGCCCCAAGAAACATATTTCATTCACTTAAAAAAATATACAAAGAATACTGAGGAACAGCAAAACATAACTCATGAGTGGAAAATAACAGACGTGAGATTGACCATGCCTGAGTAAGACAAGACTCCAGAATCCCTGGGATAAATTATGTTTCTATTCATTTATTCATTTGTTTGTTTATATTTTTGTACCAAGGATTGAACCAAAGGGTGCATAACAAGCCACATTCACTGCCCTATTTTATTTTTAATTATTTCTATTTTGAGAGAGAATTTCTCTAAGTCGTTCAGTGCCTAACTTGATGAACCTTCCTTTGAAGTTGTGATCCTCCTGCCTAAGAGTCCTGAACTGCTAGGATTAAAAGGATGTGGGGGCCCTAGGCTAAATTTTCAAGTAACTCTCTTGAATTGTTATTATGCATGCACCTGAAAAAAAGTCAAAATACATCAGGCAGAGACATACAAAGTCCCCAGGACAGGGAAGAATAAACTGCTACATTGGGAGACCTCACCACAACACTGCTGGGTCTGTGATCATGTAGCAGAGCAAAAGACAGGAAGGCTTCCCTGGCCATTAGTCAACGTGAAACACACAGCCTTCTCAGGATCACAGTACCACCACCCAGAACAGGCCACATTCTGAGCCATAAGCCTCACCTCAACAAGTATGCAATGCCAGTGAAATCCCAAGTAGGCTCAAAGAACATGGGAGTTAAAGCAGAAATCAGATCAGAAGCAGCTGGAAAACCTCTAAGCAATGGGAGATGCAACACAGGGTTCTAAACAGACACAGGAGGAAGAGGTGATTTAAGGGCAAATGTGACCATGTTGAGAAAAATGAAATATAAAAGTCCAAAATGGGAAACAGCACAGATGGTGCACTACAGCATCCAAAGCACATTCCAGAAAAGAAGAGATGAAAGCAATCATTGACCCTTGTACTTAAGGAAAGGAGAGAAAAAAGAGCAAGGTAAGTATTCATTAAGCACAGGCGGGTAAGAGGGGGTGTTGGTGAAACCACAATCAAGAAATCAGCAGGGGCGAAGCTGTATCTCACTCTCCTTGCATGTGTGAGGTACTGGGTTTCATTCTCAGCACCACATATAGCACCAGTGAGACATTGGGTTGAATCCATACCAGAACATCAAAGTAAATAAATAGAAGAAAGGTATGAGAAATACAATAACATTAAACAAATAAGAAACCTGAAGACACAGACACTACCCATTAGAGTTAAAATAGCCACCATTACCATCCATGGGCTCTTCAATAATATCATAAACATGCACTTGACACAAATCTGATAACTTAGAGGAAGTAGCCCAATAATTTCAGAGAGACTATCTCTTACAACGTACACAGAAGGACAAATACACAAAACACATGAGCCTCTGCCTACTAAAGAAACTGACTCAATAACTCATTACCATCAGAAAAGTGAAATGTAGGACTTTTAGATCCTACAGGCTGCCACCAGACACTCCAGAACTGCCACCAATTTTCTACATTTGTTTTGAGAATGAAGAAGCACAGGAAACACCTTCTAATTCCTTTGGAGGCATATGTTACATTATTATCAAAATTATCTTGATAAAATGAGGAAGCCATGAATTACTCTCATGATCATAAATGCAAAATACCTCCACAAACATTACTTAAGTGAATCTAGAAATTAATAAAAAGAATTGCATACCAAGTACAAGATGTTGAAAACACTGGAGACTATAAGCTAGAGAGAAGAGGTGTATGATACTATGGGTGATGGTTCACTGGAATGTTCACTTTGATGGAATTAAGAGACACTAATGATTAATAGGCTTCTGGGTGTGTCCATGAGGCTGTGTCTAGGAGTGATTGGCATGTGGGATAGCAAACTGGAAAACCTCCCTTAGTGTGGGTAATGTCATCCACATAGGATGGTGTCTTGCATGGAATAAAAGTTGCAAGAACATGGTAGCAGCTGCAGATGCAAGCTGGATTCTACACAGATGGGTTTTCCACTGCTGCTGTGATTGCCTGAGGATATCAACTTTTCCTTCTTTACTCTTCCAAAGCTGATTCTGCCAGTGATTCTCCAGGGAGTTTCCAGAAGCATTGGATCTCACACTAGGGTAGCACCATTGATCCCTCTTGTTCAGAGGCTTCAGCATCTTGGGCGGCACAGCTACTAGTTCTCCAGCTCCCCAGCCAGCAGACTGCCACACAGGACTCTCCAGCTTCTGGTCACCTAGGACAATCTAACAAATCCCCTTTTTGTATTCATTCTTCCTGTTGATTCTGTTCCAATGGAGAACCCTAACTAATGTACTATATAAGACTACAATTGCTCTGAAAAATAAATTCAATAAAAAATGAATCAACTACCACACCATGGAAGATTCACAAATATATATAGAAGAAACAATATTACATCCTGAATACCTTTTCCATAATAATGAATGAGTAAAGGAAAGAGGAAGAGTTATATATGCAAATTTCAAAACTATGAAGAAAAGCAAGGAAACTGATTTTCAATACTGTTTCCATTTTGAGAGAAATGGGGTGACTTATCTCATTATAACTCCTGGTTTGGTGGAGTCCCCTTAAAATTTTTGCAACTAGGAAAGTCAGGGCAGAAAGATGACAAGACTGAAGCCAGTCTCAGCAATGGAGCAAAACCATCAGAAACACAGTCAGACGTGGTCTTAATCAAAAATTACAATCAGGAAAAGAGGCTGTCACTGAGTGACAGAGCACATTCCCAGCATGTTTGAGGCACTTGGTTTGAAACTTAGATTTCAAAAAAAAAAAAAAAATCAACACAATTAAGGTATTCTGTCCATCTCCAACTATAACAAAATTAAAAATAAATTTAAAAATAAAAAATGCTGGAGATGTGCTCAGTGGTCAAGTTCCTCTGGGTTTAATCCCTAGGAAAACACACACCCATCATCAAAAAATTCTTTCACCAACTTGAAAGTATTTGTTGAATGACAACAAGCAGGAGCAAGTTCCTGGCTTAAATCCCACCACTTAATACATAAGTAAATAAATCAATAATTGTCCACTTTCTTGGGCTGGGATATAGTTCAACAGTAGAGCATTTGCCAAGCATGCATGAGGCCCTGGGTTCAATATGAAGCAGGGCACAAACACACAAACACACACACACACACACACACACACACACATAAAAAACCCCACACAATATAACTCTACTAAACTACATCACATGAATGACAAAAAATGTTTATAATCGGAAAAATACAAAATGAGAGGCATAAAATACAATGAAATTAATAGAAAGACAATATACTTTCTTACCAAGATTAAGGAGACTGAACTTTCCCATGATCTACACTCTCTGAAAACCCCTGAGCAATTTAGAAAATTCTGTGAAATCCAGGGCCAGGTGTGCTGTGCTTCTTGGTGAAATTAAAAAAACAAAACAACAACAAAAAAAACTACTTCTAATAATGAAAATAGGAGACCATATTTAAGATCAGTCAAAATCTTATAGTGATCACAGTGAGTGTAGACAGAGTATTCAAGTAACTCCCAAATTTTATAATCTAACAGCCCAGCTCCCAAAGTGGTGGATTAAAGATAAGGCACATTTTTTTTTCTTTTTGATTCTTTCGATTGAACCCAGAGGCAGTTGACCACTGTGCTGCATCCCAAGTCTTTGAAGTCTCACCAAGATTTAAGGGTCTCGTTAAATTGTTAAAGCTGTCCTCAAACTTTCAATCCTCCTGCCTCAGCCTCTTTAGAAGTAAGGAGTACCACTGTGCACCACTGCACCTTGCCATAAATTAGAATGTTAACTAAATGGAAATGTAAGTAGGCTTTTTTATTCCACTTCTTTTTTCACTCTTTCATCATATTTCATCATATTTGGTTCTGAATAAATAAACTTGGGCCTCAGATAAGTGAGCAGATCATTTCACAGTGATAACCACAGATGGCTGTTGCTGAGGGAGCAAACATATCAGGCTCAAGAGGCAGGGAAGGTCCCCCTGCCAGCTGGGACATCCTCACACCTGGGCATGCTCACTGAAATACTCCATGATCACTCTCCGGGGAGATCTAGGCCATGACTCCAGGCTATGAGGCTTTTCAGATTTGCAGAGCACTGCACGGGGGTGGCTGGTCCTTATGCTCTGGGAGAGTTTTTGCTCTTCCACACTGTGAGAGAATGCAAGGGTCAGGAATCACTGGTGACATGGCCTCTCACCACCAGCATTCACAGGCTGACTGTCCACCTGTCTCCAAGGAAAGGGAACAAGGCTTGGGGAAAACAAGATCCCAAGAAGTTAGCTGTCTAGATGAGGCCTGTTCCGGGACATTCCTTAGACCCAAGACCTCAGCTGAGCCCCCAAGACGCTGTACCTCACAACTTAGGCTGTCCTCTAAGAGGAGCTGACCCAGGGCCTAAAGTTCCTTGTACCATGCAGGGCACAGGACAGCTGTGGGCATATGGTGGCAACCCAGGAATGGATAGTGGCTGAGAACATAGGACTCTCTGAGGTACCAAAAGAAAACCAGCCTGAGAAATCTGATATGCTGTCTATACCTAAGAAAGATAAAGAGAGAAGCACAGGATTTTCCCAGGTATGAACTGAAGTTCTCTATGAACTTGCTCTATATCAATGAACCTTCAGACCACGTGACTTTGGGAAACTACACCGCCATGAGGATAGTAAAATGGGGTCCTGGATGGATGGCAAAAATTCTCATCTGATATCTTAAGCCCTTTCATAGCCAATTACCTTAATTTCTATATTAGTCCCAAATTCTCAAAACAAATGCACTTCTCAGAATATATTACCAACCTTACCTGACATATCACCACCATCTTCCAAAGTTAACAATGTATTTAACAGAAACTCCCCCCGCTTTTTTTTCTTTAGCCACTCATCTGATGATCCTACCAATGCAATTGGTTAATGTATTCATACAAAACTTTCCTTTACAAATGACCTTGTCAGCCAAGCACAGTGGGGCACAACTGTAACCCCAGCAGCTTGACTAGGTCAGGAGAACAGCTAAATTCAAAGCCAGCCTCAGCAACTTAGTGAGGCCCTAAGAAACTTAGTGACATCATGTCTGAAAATAAAATATAAAAAGAGCTGCAGATCTGGCTCAGTGCTTAAGTACCCCTGGGGTCAATCCCTGGTATTTAAAAAAAATGTAATCTCTTCCTGGTTAAAACACATACATTATTCAGGATAAGTTGAATACACATTCCTGAGTATGGTCATTAGTATTTGGGTCAAAATAAACTATTTTCCTCAGGTATGGTGGCCAGTGCCTTTAATTCCATCACCTAGAGAAGCTGAAGCAGGAGGATCACAGGTTCCAGGCGAGGCTGGACAACATGGCCAGATCCACTTTGAAAACAAAATTTAAAAGGGCTGGAGATGAAGGGCAAGAGAATAAATCAGACATTTTATCCTATTTGCATATGAGACTACATGACCAGTGTGAATGGACACGAGGTACAACCAGAAAAAGGAGAAGTTACACTCTATTTACACATAATGTGTCAAAATGCATTTTACTGTCATGTATAAGTAATGGAAACAAAGTAAAATAAATAAATAACTCTGCCAAAAACAAACAACCAACAAACAAAAAAGGGCTGTGGATGTAAACAAAGATTCACTATCCCTAGTACCAATAACCCACTGCCTTATTTCATTTAAAGTAGCTATGTTATCGGAACACAGCATGTGTCAAGTGACTATTCTTTTCCCTCAAGTATCATATTCAGAAAAAGAAAACAAAAGTGTTATTCTTGCCAGGGACAGTGGCACAGGCCTGTAATTCCAGGGACTCAGGAGGCTGAGGCAAGAGGATCACAAGTTGGAGGGCTTTGCTGGGGATGTGGCTCAAGTGGTAGTGCACTCTCCTGGCATGCATGCGGCCTGGGTTGGATCCTCAGCACCACATACAAATAAAGATGTGTCTGCCCAAAACTAAAAAAAATAATAAATATTAAAATTTCTCTCTCATAAAAAAAAAGAAGTTGGAGGGCAATGTCCCAAGCAACTGGGATAACATCTCATATTTTTTTTTTTTAATTTGGGAGGGGGTATGCCTGAGGATTTCAGATAAAGCTTCTTTAGTTTTGAACTTCAATACAAAAACAAAATATTCTTTGCAGTATATCAGTAGAGAAAAAGTGAAAATTAGTAGGCTGTGTCCATTTGAAACAAAGGAGGAAGACCAGATATTTATGACGGGAAGTGGAAAAGATGGTGGCATTTTAGGATGCAGCAGGTAACTGCAATTTGAAAGACCTCCAGCAGCTTTTGGAGGAACTAAACTGGGGGAAGGAAAGTGGATTTGGGATCCTGCTTCCTACACATTTGGAAGAGTGGGGCGGGCCACCAGCAGCAGGGAGGGGAGGGGAAGCTGGGCACCTGAGAAGCCCATCCAACAATGGAAGCCAAGGGACAGGGCCCAGGGCCACCTCCAGAGGTGACTCTGCCAGGCTCTGCAGCTCACCCGTTTGAGGGGGCCCAAGGCAGGTACCTTCAGCCCTGGACACAAACTCACCATTTTTGTCTTTCTAGGGGACCTGGAGTTCTCTCGAGGACCTCAAGGCAGCCGAGATCAAGGGGAACACAGCCTGCTCAGAACCACTCAGGCCTTTTGGGCAGAGCACGTGGGAAGGAGCAGAGTTGGTGAGAAAGAAAACCCCGCGAGATTGCGGAAGCCCGCCTTTCCCCTCTGTCCAGGAACCTGATTGGACAGTTCCACCCCAGCATCCTTAATGGGCCTCCTCTAGTCTGGCCTCTGCATTGTGACTGACAGCTAAGGTTATCCAATCACTAACCAAAATTGCCTAGAGTTGCCCCAGCCCTTTTCAGGTGGATCTTCTTTCCTGGGCTGGGAACTAATCCAGGTGGCAAGCCTTTGCTTGAACTTGGTACAAATGGTAACATCTGGGGTTGAGCTCTGGCTGAGGGAGAGTGCTTTCCCAGCACGGGTGATGCCCTGCGTTTTAACCTCACCACAGAAAGAAAAAAAAAAAAAAAACAATTAAAAAATCAACAAAAAACAGTTACTTAAGGAGT
Source organism: Urocitellus parryii (assembly GCF_045843805.1). Classification (NCBI taxonomy): domain Eukaryota; kingdom Metazoa; phylum Chordata; class Mammalia; order Rodentia; family Sciuridae; genus Urocitellus; species Urocitellus parryii. Next base: position 1,158,509 of record NC_135548.1, read on the forward strand.
CTAAGGCACGAGGAGCCCAAGTTCAGGTGAGCATTGACAAATGTTAATGCTGTTTACCGTGAGGAGTCCTTGTTCCCCCCGAATCCTGCAGTATAACACCAGAGAAGCAGGTGGAGAGTGGAAAGTGGAAGGCTTTCATCAGAGAAAGCACAAAAGACTCCCCCCACCCCAGGAAGAAGGGGACCCAAAAGGCAGAATCCCTGGAAGGGGGAGGTCTTCTCCCTCTTAAACCTAAGGTCTTCTTTGTCCTCCCACATTCCTGTCCTTTGTTTCCCTTTATTGTGCACATGGTACGGGATATGGGTGGGAAGGACAGAGGGTGGGGAACTCGTGGACTAGTGGGGCGTGGAGCAGAAACCTGGGCAGGAACAGCCTAGGGGGGTTTGATTAGCATCTCCCTGTTTTACTGGGAGCTACTTCTTTAACCTTATTTGGGACCTGCCCAAGGCTATGGGGACATGAAAACTTACTCCTCAGGTGTTTTTTTTTTTTTTTTTTTTTTTTTGGTTTCCCAGGCTCAGGTAAGATTCCATTTTTTTTTTATTGAACCTTATATTAGACTCCATTTATCTAGCTACACAGATCTTTCAATCTGGCTTCAAAAACAGGGAGATCCTAGCTTAAAATAAAATAAAGAGAGTTGGGGATCTAGCTCAGAGGTTGAGCCCCACAGGGATTATCCCACAGAACCTCAAAGACAAAGATACCTATATACATATATAATATCAGCTGGTGTGACCTCAGGCAACTTATCAAGACATAGTCTCAAAAGTTTTAAAACAATATTTAAAGATATCACATATATCACACATGTATGATATCTAAAAATAAAAACAGTTGCAGTAATTCTCATCACCTTCTACCACTGATCTTTTTTTGAGGATATAGCATGAGCTAAGAAAGGAAGCAATTGTGTTGGTGATTTCACTCAGTGTTCTCTCCCCAGCAGAAAGGGGGAAAACAGGGGAGGGGAGTCAATCCTCTTAGGCAGCAATGTGGGCTGGAAATATAATGGATGCCTTGTGCTTAATGTCCAAGTTCTACATTCCACTATTAGGGGAGTTGTAGGAAACGACCTCACTCTGGTGATTCCACACATCAGGTCATCTGTTTACCCCAAAACCAAACAGAAAAGTTCATGATGAAAAGCAGGAAAGGAACTTTGATCAGTGAAGCTACACCAGGAAGACCAGGGCACCATGTCCTTAGCCCTCTCTTCAGGGGCTGTTATAGAAAGGCTAATTGAAAAGCCAGCCTCGACCTCAGAGCAAAGCCTGTCCAAGGAAGAGTGCCTGTCCTTTGTCCTCAGAAAGACCCACAGAACATTCCTAGGCTAATGCCCACCCTGCTTTGTTGTCTATCTATAAATAACAGGAGAGATCTGCTGTGCCAGGTGTCCCTGACTCAGTCAGTCTAGGTGGGAACCCATAGCAAGCCCCCCCCCCAGCCACCGATCAGCATGAGACACTGAAATACCTGGGATGCCAGATGACCCTCCCAGTAGTTTATGGTGGTTGATAACATGTTGGGAAACCATGTAGTTCAGCAAGTACCCCCTCATGGCTTAAACCATCCGCCTCTTTTACTAGCCAATCATCCTTACCCAACTTGTTCCTGCCAGTGAATGTGCTAATCATGTTTTAGAGTTGTTTTATGATTTTCCTGCGGTGTGTGATGATTTGCTAAGAGATGCTATGATGTATGTGAAGTCCCTGCCCTCTCCAGAGTTTGGAAAACTGCTGCAAACCCTGGGCTCAGGCATCTCAGCATCACCAGTTTCTGTGTGCACGCAGAGGACGGAGCTAGCTTGCAATAAACACCTCTTTGCTGCTTACATAGATCTTGGTCTCTCATGGTCTTTGGGGGGTCCTTAATTCAGTCATAGGCATGCGTGTAGAGGGCAAAGTTTATGCATGTTTGGTGTCACCTGTGACTTTGTTACCGCTGTTGACCAGTGATGAGTCCTTGCTTCCCCAATGTTGAAGAATAACACCAGAGAAGCACGCCCAGGCAAGGTCAGAGTGGAAAATAGAAGTTTATTAAAGGACTGCAGAAAAGACTTCTCCTGGTGGAAGAAGGGGACCCAAGAGATGAAATGGTTGTCTCCCATTTTTATAGCTGAAATCTTCATTTAGCTCTCCGGCATTCCTGTCACATTCCTGTCCTTTGTTCTGTCAAGGGTGGGGCACAGGTGGGCCAAAGGAGTATTCAGGGCAGGAATGATTTTTGAGTCAGCATCTTCAAGTTTGCTGGGGACAGTCATTAACACTTCTTTGGGATGGGCTTTGGCCTTGGGCTTTTCCGGGACTTAATTAATATTCCAAGAGTTGTTCAACTTTTCCAGGAATTCATTCTAATCATGGCCTCCATTTTGGATCTTACTCCATATCAGACCCGATTTACCTAACTACACTACCTAACTTTAAACCTGGCTGCAACTTCAGGCATCTGTGGGTCTCATAAAATATCAGTGAGATCATGGTCACATGCCGCCTTGAGACACATAACCCCATTGCACAGGCTGACCTGAATTGACCTCTCAGGAAGGGTCCTGTCCCATGTGTTCTATCCATGTCAATGGTTCAGAGCCACCAACATTTTCAAGAAAAGCCACAAGCCCACCTGCTCCTGCCTGGTAAGCACCATATCCCTAGCTGCTGACCCAGGGCTCTCAGCTTCCTGGGTTTCAACTGATAGTTAAACCAGAAAGAAACAATAACCCTGCTCAGCTCGGCCCATAAAGCCTGCATAGGAAACCCCACTTGGGGCCCATATGGCCTGTGGTGTTGATACCGCTGGTTACGGGGGAGGAGTTCTGCTCCCTCACACGTTGAAGTTTGAACATTAGAGAAGCAAGCCCAGGCAAGCACACAAAGCAGGGTTCATTTTAAAAGAAGTAATACAGACTTCTCCCCAGGAAAGAGGGGGGACCATAGCTGGTATCCTGGAATCACCAGAAGCAAGGTGTTCAGCTTTCTATGAGTCCTAGGCTTCCTGTGTTCTCCATGCCTTTCCCCTTATCTTTCTCCTTCCTGCCTTGGTGACTAGGCCCAGGAATGCTTGGTGAGATGGCACAAAGGTGACAAACAGCGGGGCTGAAGGGGGAAGGGCAGGATGCAGCAGCCAAGGACACATTAACAACCTTATAGCCCCCTGTAGGGAGGGGCAATTCCTGGGACAGGCTACCTTAGCAACAGGAAGGAGCAAGGGCAGGTCCTTGATGAGGGTGGAGCAAGGGCTCTGAAGGGATTAACATTTCCATCCCTCAGGGGACAGTCTCCAACTTGCCAGACTCACTCAACATTGGCCTCCTAGATCAGACCTGACTCCATTTACCTGTCTATACTGACTGCCTGTCTATTTCTGGCTTCAGTATCTGCCCTTCCTGGAAAGTAAATACAATTTTATTTCTTACTCTTCACTTGAATTGGTGAAGTCTTTCACATCTTGTACACTGGCCCAAATTCAGTCTACTTACCAATATTGCCAATGAGAATGGGGAGGGGGGCTTATATATAAACAGTCACATTTCCCCAAGTGTGGAATAGTGGCCACATAACCCTTGAGGGCTGAGAACTCAACTGTAGGTGCACCCCCAACAACCCCCCCCCATTGAATCCATGGCAGGGATACAAAACCCCTGGGCTCCACCCCCAGCCCTTTTTTCTATTGTGGTACAAAGAAGGTGGGTGGGAGCATAAATGTAATGAGTTTGAGAATGAAACTCTCAAACTCCTTCTAATTCCTTCTTAAGATTGGGAGCCATCTCATCCAAAACTCATGAAAACTAATTTCTGTTTTACTATAAGTTACTGTGTTTTCTAACCTTGCTTAGAATGCCTGCACATCCCTTGAAGTCACCCATACCTGGCTCCTCCTGAGCAGACAACAACCCTCTCTGAAACTTCAGTGGTACCCTTATGCTCCAATTCAGGACCCCCAAACCACCATCAGACACCAAGATCCATGTATGCAGCAAACAAGTGTTTATGGCGAGCTAGCTGGGTCCTCTGCATGCACACAGCAAATGGTGACACTGAAAGTTCCTGAGCCCAGCGTTTGCAGCAGTCTTATACACTCTTTGGGGAAGGCAGGGACCCCACATATGTCGTAGCATCTCTTAGCAAATCATCACACACCCTGCAAAAATCATAAAACAACTCTAAAACACGATTAGCATATTCACTGGTGGGAACAAGTTGGGTAAGGGTGATTGGTTAGTACAATAGGAGGATTCCATTGAACTGATTGATTTAAGCCACAAGGGGAGTATGTGCTGAACTACATGGTTTCCCAACATGTTATCAACCACCATAACTACAGGGAGGGTCATCTGGCATCCCAGGTATTTTTCCTGTCTCATGCTCATTGGTGGTTGCTAGGGGGTGGCAATGGGTCCTCACCTAGCCTGACTGAGTCAGGGACACCTGGCTCTGAAGATTTCTCCCATTATTTGCAGACAAACAACTCAGCAGGGTGGGTATGTACCTAGGAGTGCTCTGTGGGTCTTTCCAAGGACCAGGGTTCTTTGGATAGTCTTTGCTCTGAGGTAGAGGCTCCTTGTTCAGCACCTCATGAATTCTGATGTTGGAATCTGAATTTATTCCCTACCTTGAAATGTTAAGCCATGTAGTTCATTAACCTACTGTCTGCCTTTGTGTTATGCTTGCCAAAATCCTGTTATCTGTAAGTTCTCAAGACACCCCTCATTGCATATTTTGGGCTATAAAACTGGGTTCCTAGAGAGCTGGGGTAGTGATCTCAGAATATTTAATAGTCTAATATTGTCTAGTTCATTAAATCTGGAAAAATGAGAATTATATCTGGGTATCCTGAAATATTTCAACACAGTAGCATTAATCATCACAGTGAAACAATGAAACACAGATATATTCTATCTTAACTTTTGCCTGGGGCACACTACTGCTCATTGATGATGTGGTCCCATCTATAAGTATCCACACCCAATACCAAATATAATTTAAATTACTAATCCTGTCTAATCAACAACTGGAATATATTTTGGTCTCAGATTTGGCTAATATTTTCTGTTTTCTCTTTTTCAATAGCATTCTACTGCAAATTGTTCTTACCACTGAAAAGACCATATAAATTTTCAGACTACTCATCAGTCTTTCACAAATGTCCCTGACACACTCCTTAAATACAGGAAAATCTGACATCTTTTAGGCTGCACTTGACCATGTGACAACGTTTTTTTTTTTCCTTATCAGTCTCACTTGATCTCCCCAGTGACATCATCTAAAAATCAGAGACCTCCATATGGATTTCCTCCACCCAAAATCTCTAAGACAGGAACTCTTAGCACGTTCAGAGACCCTTGCACAGCAGAAGCTTTCACAACCACTTCATGATAAGGAGACGATGGCCGCTTGTGAGACTATCAATTACTGAGGTGTCCTAGAGCAGGAAGCTTCCTGTCAAGTCCCTTGCTATATCTATATTTTTAAAACCCATAAAACAATATAATGTATGAGCCCATCCACCCATCATACAGTTTATGAAAACTTGTTGCCTAATGAATTTTTGTGGAGAGTAACAGAAATTGAGCTTGGAGGCACTCCACCACTGAGCCACATCCCAGCCTTCTTTTCTATTTTTTTGTAGAGACAGGGGTTCGCTGAGTTGCTTAGTGCTTCTCTTTCCTGGAAGCTGGCTTTGAAATCACAATGCTCCTGCCTCAGCATCTCAAGCCACTTGGAGTACAGGTGTGTGCCATAGCACATGGTGATTCACAAGCATTTTGAGAATTTCACAGTCTTTCATAAAATTATAACAACAGTTGCAATTTCAGTCTGCTGCAGGCCTTCAAAACTTCTAGTATGCTATACCATTAGTAAGCCTCTTTATATTCATCTCAGTTTATTCCACAAAAGCATCACTCTACAAAAGCTTGTGGGTAGGGCTGGGGATATGGCTCAAGCAGTAGCGTGCTCACCTGGCATGCATGCGGCCCGGGTTTGATCCTCAGCACCACATACAAACAAAGATGTTGTGTCCACTGAAAACTAAAAAATAAATATTAAAAATTCTCTTCCTCTCTCTCCCACTTTCTCTCTTCAGAAAAAAAAAAAGCTTGTGGGAAAATGCATACATAAAATAAAACATGAGACTCAAGTTCCAAGAGGTTACTTGTTAAGGTGTTTGGTGCCAAATAATATCTTCAGTATAGCAAAGAATATTTTAATTCTCATTTAAATCATTGTACATCCTCCCAACTGGCTCAGCTACACACCCAAACACATCAGAAGGTGGTCCTCCACCTGGCAGCCGACATGCCAACTCTATTGCCCAGAAGCAGTAGGCATGTCCTCACAGGACATTCTGTAGCCCTCTCAGGAGCCTGATTCCTGCACTGATGTACTCACCAAGGCTGAACTACAGACAATGCCTGCATGCCAGCATAGGTGCATGCACTCATGCTGGCCAGTAACAAGCCTATAACTCCTGCCTTTGGCAAATGGATTCATTACAAAGCAGTCCAGACTGCATCAAGTGCTCACATGCCACTATGCAATATCTCTACTGAATCAAAGATGAAATATTAGAAAATGGCCAAACTGTCTCATTAGGCGGACAGAAAGTTTTCAGTAATCATGGGAGTTTCAAAAACTGTCTTTTGAGACTAAATGCTATGGGATAGCTTAAGCTGTTTTTGTTAAAATCAGAAGTTCCACCTTCCTTTCCAAATGAACACTATGAGAGATGCAGCAAATGGCTGGTAACAAAGATAACAGTGACAATCACTGATCTCTATCATGTTTGCCATCTAAAATATTTGGACACAAGTACATAAGAAACTCTACTCAATGACCACACAAGACCCATGACTCTTGAATATGTTGTGGGTGAGGTTTTTCTCAGGATGCTTTGAATCCTTAGGACAGGTGAGTGAATCCCTTAGCCTAAGCAGAAATAGCCCTCTCCACAGTATGTACTGCAGACCCTTTTCAAATGCTATTTGGATCAATTCTAGGGGTTGGCAAATTCAGGGGTTATTTTACCATTCTCATGCATATTTTAGGCACTGACAAAACAAGCAAATTGCTGACAAAAAAATTATTTCAAGTCAAAGCAAAAATAGGCCTTAATGTGGAACACCAAAGAAGGAATATTCAAACAAAAAATGATTGAGAGAAAAAAAACATTGCATCCCCAAAACCTTTTCCCACTTGGTGGACTCATGTTTGGCTGAATGGGTTTTATAGTTACCTCAGACTATGACTAAAACCTTAAATCATAAATCACAGCCACACAGAGATGACACAGTTCTTCCTGGTGGCATGTTTCAGGAAGCAAAATACAAATAGGTATACCTGCAGAGTCTTCCCTACAGTGGCCAAGGACAGGTCAATGGAGGTCACTTAAACCACATGCTGGCAGCAGATCAGAACTCAGGTTCTTGCTGGATAAGCTCTTTCTTATCTTGGCTGAATACTGAGATAGGGGCCAAGTATACCCAGGGTTCCACAGAACAGGGTGCGATGCCCAACCTGTGGCACACACCACACCCGGGGCCTAGTGTAACAAGGCTCCACAGCAGGGGGAGATGCCATCCCTACAGCACACACCTGGGTGACCCTGTGCAAAGAGAGGGATGGAAGGAGCCCCAGAGGCCCCACGATAGGGGGCATGGTCTCTGGTGATCACCAAAGCCATCAGGAAAATGAATGTGAGTGTGGAGAATGAGGGGACTCTGAGCTCAGGCAGTGCAGGGAAGAAAGAGACAGTGAAGAGCAGATCCAGACACGACTGGGTGGTGGTGGCACAGGAAGGTCATCAGGCCAGGGGTAAATGGGCATCTGTGCAAGTGCCTCCAGATCCCAGGTCCAGTGGTTTCCAGGTCTTCTTGGTAGAATGACCCCAGCAGAGCACAGCAAGGACACCAAGAAGATTATAGCAACAAGTAGGACCCCCCTGCAGCACAGGGCAAGCCCTGGGAAGCAGGACTCCTGGGAATTTATTGGCTGTAGTGTTGAGAGTGGTATTACCCTCATGAGTGCTGACCACCTCCGGGGTGCTGTACCCACTGTGGACTTTGTGTGGGCCATGACCACTGGGTAAGAAGGTTGCAGCTCTAAAGTGTCTGGAAACCTTGAATCCAGTGCTCCTGAATTCGCACCAGAGACCCTGCTGACTCATGTCCAAACAAGAATTCCTGGCTATGACCTGGGATATTTTTTACCAGTGGAGGCCCCATTAATGATGTGGGGCAGATGAGGCTGGACACCCAGGGAAGATTCAGGGAGCCAACTTACTAGCTGCAGGACTTAGAGGGGTATTCCTAAAATTTTCTGGACCTCGAGTTTGAAATTTCATTGTTTACACCCAGTGGGAGGGGGTGGAGGTGTACATTGTTTCTAGGAGTTTATATAAAGTTTTTTTTTTTCTTTTTTAGTTCACAGAAAGTGCTTTTTGTACCATTTGTGAGATTAGTCAGAGGTTTTCTAAGCATTCCCAGAAAAGCAGAAGTAAGGTCATCAAGTCTGAGTTCTAACCCACTTTGAGTTCTTTGCAAAACCTTTTCCTGACATTGTGTTTAAAGAAAACTATGGCGAGAATCTCTGGAGAAGCTTATTTAAGATTCTGAGGTGGAGAAGGGAGTGCCACTACATTAGGACATCAGACTGGGACCCTCCTTACCTTGCCTTTGGTCACACACTGGGTAGGAAAAAAATCATCACATGATATTCTCAGGGTTACTGAGGTACTCTAAACACAGAGAGAAGTCCAGCCTGGATTTTCTGGCATATTCCAACTAATATTAACTATGAGGAGAGAAGCTAAGTGGATGTCAGTTTTTAAAATTCACTGATGTCAAAAACCTTCAAGAAGAAAGGGACTAGCTGAAAATGTGAAATAAAGCCCTCTAGTGCTGCATCTACTGACATGGACAGTAGCGGAGTCCACACACACAGAAGCAGCAAACTCACCACCTGAGCTAGGGGAGTGCTAGGTGTTAGAGCACCTGCCTAGCATGCACAAGGCAGGATTGGGACCCTGGCACCAGAAAAAGGAAAGAGAAGGCAACTCAAATGTTTTGAGAAGGTGCCTTTTGAAGCAATAAATACAAATGACATTTTTTTTAAATGCTCTTTAACGTGCCTATATACAACAAAACACCTGAGACTTAGAACAAGCAAGAGTGACACAGTGGTGGTCCCAGAGTCATCCACAGACCGAACAGGCATTAAGAAAAAGAAAGAGGCCAGAAGCAGGACACACAAGGGCACAATTCTATGGTCCAGCTGCAAGAAGGCTGAGGCAGGCTGAGCAAAAGTTCAGGGCCAGCCTCAACCCATCTCAGAAAACAACAAAGGAGCTATGGTGAAGCTCAGTGGAGGAGCACTTCCGGTGAAATCTGAAGGAGGGAAGGAAGCAAAGGGAAAGGAAAAGACATTTCACTAATCTGCACTTAAGGCTGGAGTGGAGAAGCCTCAACTAACATACATAATCTGTAATAAAACTTTAGAAAGACACAAATAAATTGTGAAGTCAGGAAAGAACAACTGATTTTTGAGAAAAAAAAATAGTGGGCAGCAACATTGTGAGAAAAATCAAAGAAATCAATAGTTGCATTACACAGTGAGGAAGAAAGAACTGCACTAGGGAGTGTATGTACAGAAAAAGGTGACTTGATCCCGTGTATGTGTGTGCACATGGGTGTGAGTGTGCATGTGTGGATGCCAAAACTCACCTCCCAGGTGTTTGCTTTTGTCATTTCACTTGTGCTCTAGAGAACACTTACATGAGCACCAGGCAATGTCCATAGCCCCCGTGACTCTGCAAAGTTGTTTAGCTCATGCCTGGTGCACAGAGGGAACAACAAATTGTTTTTTAAAAATCTGATAATACTCACTGTGATTACTTAAATTTCATCCTATCGTAAGGTCTTAATAGAAATAGTCTGTTCCCTTAAATATTTGAACAGACCTCCCACCCTGTTTTTAACAAAAATTATCTAAAATAAACTTTTTCCAAATGGACTTCAGTTTAGTCCAACCAGACTAATAAAAATTTAGAGTATAAGGTGTGAATTAATGTTCTGATGATGCTCAGAATCATTCTAGAATCTTAGAAATTGAATGGCATTAATATACATAAACACATTATGTATATTAACTAATTCTTGCTTCTTAACCAGTTAACACTTGGAAATTCTACACAAAAAGGCATATTTTGATTTACATCAGGGTTTCAAGAAACACCCAGGAGTCGGGCATGGTAGCATGTCTAATCCCAGTGGTTATAGAATGAGGATCGCAAGTTCAAGACCAGCCTCAGCAACATACTGAGGCTCTTGAAAAGAATTTACCAGGATCTTCAAACAAAATTAAGAAATAAAAATATCTAGGGATGTGATCAGTGCCTAAGTACTCCAGATATGATGATAATGGTGGTGGTGGTGGTGGTGGTGATGATGGTGATGATGATGATAATAATATTTATTATGGCATAATATGTGAGAGATGACTACAGATGAAAAAAAACTTAAAATATAGAAAAATTAAATCTAACAAGAAGAGATATTTAACTGGGAGAAACATATTGCTTTCACATCTTCATGCTGAAACAATCCCTACATCCACTCCAGGGTGCACACTCATTACCTCTAAATAGACAAAAAAAAATGAAGGCACACACCCTTTTTACACATACAGTGGTTTCCTGAAAAAAAAAAAAAAGGTTCCTTGCTGCAGGGGTTGAATGACTAATTCCAGTGAAAAACCAGGCTGAGGCAGGGGATCACAAGTTCAAAGTCAGCCTCCGCAACATAGTGAGGACCTAAGCAATTCAGTGAGAATATGTCTAACTATTTGAAAAAAAAAATTCAAAAGAACTGGGATGTGGCTCAGTGGTTAAGTGTCTCTGAGCTAAATCCCTGGTACCAAAACAAGTAAAATAAAATAAAGTAAAAAAAAATTCCCTCAAGTTTGATGAGTAAGTCTAAAACCAACTGGAACAACTGAAGGTCTCACCACATTTTTATATACAAGGCTTTTTTCCAGAGTGAGTTCTCCCATGATACTCAAAAAGAAGCTGGGAAGGTGAAACTGTTACCACATTGTTTAATAGGGTTTCCCTGATGTGAATCCTTTTGTCTTTGGAGGAAACCATGAAAGCTGAATACTGCCCCATATGGCTCATCCACAGGATTTTCTACAGTATGAGTCCTTTCATACAACAGAACAAAACTAGAACACCTGAGCCCTTTGTATTTCTTACTTGCATACAATTTATTCATTTTGACATGAATTTTACCAGTCCTTGGGAAAAAAGTGGGAAAATTAGAAGACTTCCCACATTTCTCACATTCTCAGGGTTTCTCTCCATGAGTACTTTCATATAGGAGAAGGAAAGCAGGGCTGAGATGGGAAGCTAACAGGATGTATCAATCCTCCACATTCTGAGGATCCCCCCCCCCCCGGTGTCAGTGAAATGGCTTTGAAGGCACCAGGGAAAATGGAATGATTTTCCAAATTTTTTACATTTAAAGCATTATTCAGTTAGATGTGGTGGTGTCGGCCCTGAATCCCAGAGTCTCGGGGAGCTCAGGCAGAAGGATCACAAATGTGAAGCCAGACTCGGCAACTTAGGAAGACACTAAGGAACTCCACAAGTCCCTGTCTCAAAATAAAAAGTAAAAGGAATATGGCTCAGTGATGGAGGGACCTCAGACTAAATCCCAAGTACAATTTATAGATAGATAGATAGTGCTATATATCAGAATCAATGAATCTTTCTTCTCTTTGTAACAATACTGATTTCCCAAATTTCACATTCAAAGAATTTTTCTACAGAAAACTTACATGTTAAAAGGGAAACTTTATTAACAGAAGACTTTGCCAATTGTTTTCATGAGTACAATTTCTCTGCATGATGTGTTCCTTCATGTAAATAAAGCTGAACAGATGTAACAAAGGCTTTTCCACATTGCTTCCAATTATAGAGCTTCTCTCCAGTATGTGTTCTTCCATATCTTTGAAGGTCACTGGAACTAGCAAAGGCTTTGCCCCAAAGCTTACACTTATAGGGCTTCTATCCAGTATGAAGTTTTTCATGTGAGTAAAGGCCAGACGACTGAGTGAAGGCTTTTCCACACTGCTGGCACTCATAGGGCTTCTCTCCAGTATATGTTCTTCCATGAATCTGAAGGTAACTAGATGTAGAAAAGGCTTTTCCACACTGCTTACATTCATAGGGCTTCTCTCCAGTATGAGTTTTTTCATGTGAGTGAAGGTGACTGGATTTAGCAAAGGCTTTGCCACACTGCTTACATTCATAGGGCTTCTCCCCAGTATGTATTATTCCATGTCTGTGAAGGTATCTGGACATAGCAAAGGCTTTGCCACACTGCTTACATTCATAGGGCTTCTCTCCAGTATGTGTTCTTCCATGTCTATGAAGGTTACTGGGATTTGCAAAAGCTTTTCCACACTGCTTACATTGATAGGGCTTGTCTCCAGTATGTGTTCTTCCATGAATCTGAAGGTAACTGGATGTAGCGAAGGCTTTGCCACACTGCTTACATTCATAGGGCTTCTCTCCAGTATGAAGTTTTTCATGTGACTGAAGGCCAGAGGACTGAGTGAAGGCTTTCCCACACTGCTTACACTCATAGGGCTTCTCTCCACTATGTGTTCTTCCATGACTCTGAAGGTTACCGGAGCTAGCAAAGGCTTTGCCACACTGCTTACATTTATAGGGCTTTTCTCCAGTATGAGTTTTTTCATGTGAGTGAAGGTGAGTGGACTGAGTGAAGGCTTTGCCACACTGTTTACATTCATAAGGCTTCTCTCCAGTATGTGTTCTCTGATGTGTTCTAAGTAAACTGGGATAAGCAAAGTCTTTTCCACATACTGTACATTTGAAATGTGCTTTCCCCTTGTGTGGGATCCTGTGCCTTTGAAGACTTGTGGGTGAAATAAAGGATTGACCACCTTGTTTACATTCACAGAGTTTCTCTCCAGAATAAGTTCTTTCAATTCTTCTAAATAAAGAGGAGAAATGAAAGGCTTTCCCACATACCTCACATTGAACAGGTTTACCTCCACTGTGTGTTCTCGTGTGTCTTTGAACAGCTGTGGGAGAAGATGAGGCTTCACCACATTGTTGATATTCATAGGGTTGCCACCCAGTATGAGTATCTTTATGCCTTTGAATGTCACTGGAAATGAAGAGTTTCCCACGTACTGTACTTTCATATGGTCCATCTCCAGTTTTTGTTAATACTTGTTTGTGAACACTTTTGAGAGAAACCAGGGATTGCCTATACTGTTTAAATTCACATGGCTTCTGAGATGTGATCTGCCTATGAAGGAATGAAGGGCATATGAAGTCTTTGGTACACATATAACAACCACAAGGATTTACTCTAGTTTTCTTTTGTTTTTTGAGAGAGAGAAAGAGAGAGAGAGAATTTTAATATTTATTTTTTAGTTTTCGGCAGACACAAGATCTTTGTTTTTATGTGCTGCTGAGGATCGAACCGAGGCTGCACGCATGCCAGGTGAGCCCACTACTTCTTGAGCCACATCCCCAGCCTGGATTTACTCTATTAAAAGTTTTCTTTGTCCAGTAAAGAACTGGAATCTCATTGAAACTTTCCCCACACTATCTTCTGGGCCATTGAAGTTTACCATATGGCTTCTTTGAACAATGACCAGCACATTATCAATGCTGAATTCATTCATGATTTTATACTTATTTATAGGACCTAGGCTTACATTACTATCAACATCAGGTAAGGTGAGGTTTCCTGATGTGTTAAAATTGCCTGAAAATCTACAGATTGAAAGGAAACAACCCTTTGCAATGCAGCCTCTCTATGGTGATTATCCAAATAGTGATATTCACATGCAATTTCATATATTTTTGGCATGTCAAGTACTTTGAGAAGACTGAATATCTGTTACAGCTTAGTATATATTTCTGGGAGAAAAAATATTATAAGAATAAATACTTCTCAAATTGTGCATACTTCTTGGGTTGGTCTGTTTTAAAAATTATATGACATTCTCAGATTCCCTTAAGAATTTCTCTTGTGAGTACAATTACCTTAGAATGCTCTCAAAATTTTTGATCTCATCTTCAATGTTCTTTTCATTCCATTTGTTTCCTAAAATGAGAAACCAAAACGATCTTTATGAATTTTTAGGAGACAGAATGGTTTGTCAAATTGCAGGTGCCTTTTATGCTGCAATAATTCAATAACTGATTCCCTTTTTATATTGTATATAAATGACCAAAATAAACATGAGTTCTCTAGTAGATTAATTTTAAAAAAAATTATTATTACCTATAGAAGCCAGGTTTCTGAGGACTTCCAGCATCACATCTCTGTAAAGGTTCTTCTGGGAAGGATCCAGCAAAGCCCACTCCTCCTGGGTGAAGTTCACAGCCACATCCTCAAAGGTCACTGAGATCTAAAATATCCCACAAATGTATAGTGGAGGCCAGGAGAGATTGACAGCATGAGAAATGTATAGTCAACATGCTTGATGTCCACATGAATCTCTGAATGCCTGATTAATTGTATGATTTGGTCCATCAAATCCTTCCTGTACTCAATTCCTCACAGACATTCCAACACTAGAATTGGGTCACTCAGAAGGCAAGCAACTTAGTATTTTACTCTCTTCCTTTGGTGAGTTCACAGGAAGTGAGACAGGCTCCTGGGTCACTCCTAACTTCTTTCTTGGTTGCACCTCTATTACAAGTCCTAAAACCTTCTGTCCAGTGCAGAGCTGATATTAGCAACCCTGATAGTACTTACCCTTAGAAAAGAAACTGAATGAGAAGGAAATTGCTGGAATTATAAAACTCAGAATTTAAGAGAGATTCTGCCAACCACAGTGACTCACTGAGCCTACAGAGTTAATATGAACAACATGGCATTGACTGATATCTTGATTCCTTGTGACAGTCTATTGTTCCATCTTTAAAGAAATGTCTAGAACACCCCACCCTTAACTTCCGAACATGGATCACTAAGAAGCTTCCCCTACAGACTACATTTAGACAACTTTACACTCAGGTTGTCACAATTTGTGCTGGGGATTGAGTTCATTTTTTGTGATTACACCAAGAGAACAACTAGATGTTTGCAGGTACATTTCTCCAGAAAAAAAAAAAAAGTCAAATAGTAAACAAGCACAATGATTAATAAACACAAAAATTTGATGGTTTCTCATGTTAAAGCAGAATGTGGTAAGATGAAATGATGGAACATGACTTAGATATAAACCAATGACCCAAAGATGTCACCTTGTCCAAACAACAACCTTGCAAAGTTTTATAAGTCTCAGCACAATTTTATTAATGAACAGCCGACACTAATTTCTAAATCTCATAGCAACATTGAATGCACATCAAGTGTCTAAAACTCTAGTGAAAAGCAGTCACTTCACTGCTATAAGTTCATGTGGCCCATAGCCTTGTACTGCTCAAGACACTTTGATCAAGAGTGGACCACATGTGCACTGGATGTCTGTTGTGAAAGAGTTTCCTCCTGCCTGTAATGATGGTGGTGCAAACCTAAGACAGAAGCATTTCCAGGGTGGTAAAGAAGCAAGGTTGCAACCCAGAATCCTCACCTATCTAACACAATTTGGGTGGGAAACAAGCAACTCTATGTACAATCATAATAATACTATGATATCTGCACTGTGATGGAGCAGCCAAAAAGATCACCTACAAGAAGGTGCTCCTGCCAATGATACACAACCATACTCAAGGATTTAAAACATGTCACATCCTGAGCAGCACAGTATTAGCAGAGGTGAGCAAGAGACCATGAGGAAGCCTTCAGTGGGCCAGCCTTCACAGGAGGGAAAGATGAATGACAGCAGGTGTCTTGGATACGGATCACATGATCGTCCAGGCAAACTGGAATCCAGGTGGCCAAAGGCACTACATCCTCAATTCTGTAGACAAAATCCATTTAGTATATGTTCAAATGTGAAACACTAAAATACTTTTAATAAGCTCACAAGAAATTTCATGATATTTATTTATTTGTGGTTAGAAATATTTAGAAAAAAAATGAGTAGGGATTGAACATAGGGCACTTAATGACTGAGCCACATCCCCACCACATTTGCCATTTTGACACAGTACTCAATAACTTGCTCAGGACCTTGTGAGAGGCTGAGGCCAGCATTGAAATTTATGATTCTCCTGCCACAGTCTCCCCAGCTAAGGAGAATACAGTCATGCACCATTGCACCTGTGGAAATTTAGTTTTGCAAAAGAGCAAGATATACAATTCTATACTGATGAGAATAAGGGAAAAATTAAAAACTCATAGCAAACTGACACAACAGGGAGCCTGGGACCATCTCAGTACTGCCATGAAGTAGAACAGAAATGGAAACACAAGCAGAACCATCGGAACAATGTCATCATGCCCCAAAGCCCTGAAAGGTTCCCAACAGGTACATGAAGCAGACATATAGAAGAATGCAGAGCAGCAAGCATGGTGTGACCTTCACTAGCCCTTCAGACTGACCCTCTCCGATGCAGGACACTGGCCTGAAATCTCAGTGTGAGAGCCTGGTCACTGGCTCCAGACTACATGCAGCACATCTTATCCAAGTTTAGGCAATTCCTACTAATATCACCATGGAAATATCTTAATGTCTTAATACCAATTCTCACTCATCTATGTCAGAAGTGATCACTGTGAAAAATCAGCAGGAATTCATTAGAAGGATTCAAGTAAACAAACAACCTGCATCTGGCAAGAGCAGCAAATTAGAAATCAGGTTTCAAAAACACCCAGTTTCAGGAGACTGAGGCAGGCAAGTTCAATGCCAGCCTTAGCACTTAGTTAGGCCCTTAGGAAGTTGGAAAAAGCCTGAATCAAACTTAAGAAAAAAAGCTAAGGGGAAAGGTGCTGGGGATTTTGTTCAGTGGTTAAGCACCTGAGGGTTCACTGCACAGTATGCTCCCCCAAATAAAACAATGGAGATTTCTGAGGAAAGAAGGAAGCTCACAGACTAGGAGGAAACCATTCAGAGAGGCCTATGACACTCATGCTCAGCAGTGGTTGCTCACAGGCTGGGTTCTGCAGAGCAAAGGCCCAGCAGAGCTTTAAATAGCACCACTGTGCGTTAAAGCAGAGAACACAGCACAACTACCCACAAAAACCAGACAAGTGAGGTTTTGCTGTTTCTACTCTTCTTCTCTAGTTTCTGGTGTATGGAGAAATGAGGCCAGGGGTCACTGAGATCTAGCAGCAATACTTTATTGGTGGCACCACAACCCAGAAAAATAATTTCCAAAGCCTGAGCCCTGAGTACAGCAGGGCTTTTACTTTCATACATAAAAACTTTTGAGGACATCCAGGCAAGGGAGCTGGGGCAATATATTGGAGGGAGAATTTTATATTTCTTATATGAAAATAAGCTTGTTAATGGCCTAAAGACTCAGCTCAAACATATTAGGGACTTTTACTATGCTCAACCTGAAGAGGGATTGTTCTTTCTCTGCTACTTTGTTGGCTACTTGTGCTACTGCATTACAGGTATCTGTAGCTGCTGCTAGCCTGCATGGTGAAATGTTAGAGAGCACAGCTCCTGGGTGTCAGCCTGCAAATCCAGAGCCTGGCATCTCTGAAACTGTTAAAGTTTCCATTCTGTTCGATGACCCTAGCATTCAGGGAAATCTTTCAAAAGAGCTGAACACAAAATATTTACTAAACAGATCTCATAGTCATAGTCTCTACACAAAGGCATGAAGCCTTCAACAAACAGGACCCACATTATAGGAGAAAAGAAAGAAACACATTTTTTAAAATTTGTTAATGGATGGCTGGGGATGTGGCTCAAGTGGTAGCGTGCTTGCCTGACATGCGTGTGGCCCGGGTTCAATCCTCAGCACCACATACCAACAAAGATGTTGTGTCTGCCGAAAAACTAAAATAAATAAATAAATAAATAAATAAATAAATATCAAAACTCTCTCTCTCTCTTTAAAAAAAAATTTTGTTAATGGAACTTTATTTATTTGTATATGGAGCTGAGAATCCAACTCAGTGCCTCATGCATGCTAGGCAAATGCTCTACCACTGAGCCACAACCCCAGCCCCAAGAAACACATTTTCATTCACTTTATCAAAAAAAAAAAAAAAGTACAAAGAATACTGACACACAGGAAAACATGACTCATGAATGGGAAATAAAGCATTTTAAATTGACCATCCTTGAGTAAGATAAGACTCCAGAATCCCTGGGCTAAATTTTCTTTCTATTCATTTATTTCTTTATATTTTGTACCAAAGATTGAACCAAGGGTTGCTTAACAAATAAGCCACATCGACTGCACTTTTTTTTATTTTTAATTATTTCTATTTTGGCAGAGGAATTCTCTAAGTAGTTCAGCACCTAAGTTGTTGAGGCTACCTTTGAACTTGAGATCCTCCAGCCTAAGAGTCCTGAGCTGCTGGGATCAAAGGGATGTGCCACTGTGGTGGCCCTAGGCTAAACTTTCATTAACTGTCTTGAATTATTAGTGTGCATGCACCTAAAACAAAACCAAAATACATCAGGAAGAGACATACAAAACTTCCCAGGACATTTGAAGACATCACCACAACTCTGTTGGTCTGTGAACATGTAGCAGAGCAACAGACAGGAGGGCTTTGCTGGACATTAGTCAACAGTGAAAAACACAGCCTTCTCAGAATCACAGTAAAACTCCCCAGAACAGGCCCCATTCTGAGCCATAAACCTCACCTCAACAAGTGTGCAATGCAAGTGAAATCCCAAGTAGGCTCAAAGAACATGAAAGTTCAGAAATCACATCAGAAGCATCTGGAAAACCAGTAAGAAGTGGGAGATGCAACACAGGACTCTAAACAGACACAGGAGGAAGAGGTGACTAAGGGGCAAACTTGACCATGTTGAGAAAAATGAAGTGTACGAGTCCAACATGGGAAAACGGCATGGATGGTGCATTGGGGTCTCTGCAGCATCCAAAGCACATTCCAGAAAAGAAGAGATAAAAGCAACCACTGAACCTGGCATTTAAGGAAAACAGGGAACGAAGAGCAAGGTAATTGTAAATTAAGTACAGGCAGGAAACAGAGGGTGTTGGTGAAACCACAATCAAGAAATCAGCAGTCTGCAAAACCAAGTTCTTCCTGAACATCAGCATCACTGACAAAGTAATATGTGGCTGAGGAAACAGAGGACAGGAGTGAGGTTATGGCTCAGTGTAGAGAGCTTGCCTAGCACCAGTGAGTCAGTGGTTTCAATCCTTTCCACCACATCAAAGTAAATAAATATAACAAAGGTATGACAACTACAATAACAATAAACAAATAAGAAAACCAAGGACAAAAAAACTACACATTAGGATTAAACTAGCCAGTGTTACCATCCATGGGCTCTTCAACAGTATCATGAACATGTGCTTGACAAAAATCTGATAACTTAGAGGAACTGGTCCAATAATTTGAGAGAGACCACCTTCTACAACTTACACAGAAAGACGAATACACAAAACACATGAGCCCTTGCCTACTGAAGAAAATGACTCAATAACTAATTCCCATCAAAAAAGTGAAAGGGATGGCTCTTAGACATCATACAGGCTGCCACACAAACTCCAGAACAGCCACCAATTTTATACATTTTTTTTTGTAGAATGCAGAAACAGAGTAAACACTTTCTAATTTCTTTTGAGGCATATGCTACAATATTATCAAAATTATGAGGAAGCTATGAATTACTCCCCTAATCATAAATGCAAAATACCTTCACAACATTATTCAACTGAATCAAAAAATAACTAAAAAGAACTATATACCAAGTCCAAGATGTTGAAAATAATGGAGGCTAAGAGCTGCAGAGAGGAGGTGTATGATACTATGTTTAATTGCTCACTTAAATTGTCACCTTGATCAGATTAGGAGATATAGATGTTTAATAGGCTTCTGGGTATGTCCATGAGGGTGTGTCTAGGAGGGATTGGCATGTGAGATAGCAAAGCGGAGAAAGAGGATCCTGGCTTGGATGGAATAAAAGTTGGAAGAACAAGGCAGCAGCATCAGAGCAAGCTGGATTCTTCTCAAATGGCTCTTCCACTGCTGCTGTGATCACCTGAAAATATCAAAGTTCCCTTCTTCACTCTTTCAAAGCAGATTCTGCCAGGAATTCTCCAGGGAATTTCCAAAAGCACTGGATCACAGGCTAGGGTAGCACCATCAATCCCTCTTGTACTGAGCCTTCAGTATCTTGGGCTGCACATCTTCTACTTCTATAGCTCTCAAGTCTGCAGATGACCCAGCTTCTTGTCATGTAACACAATCTAATAAATATCCCTTTTGTAATTGTACTTCCTCTCAATTCCTTTCATCTAGAGAACACTAATATACTATATAAGCCTACATTTGCTCTAAGAAATGAACTTTAATAAAGAAGTGCATAAACTATCACACTGTGGAATATTCATAAATATATACATGAGAAACAATATTATATACTGAATACCTTGTCCATATAATGCAAGAGTAAAGGACACAGGAAGAGTTATGTATGCAAATATCAAAACCATAAAGAAAAGCAGGGGAACTTATTTTCAATACTGTTTCCTTTTAGAGAGTAATGGGTGATTTATCTTTAAAAGTCACTATAACTCCTGCTGTAGTGGTATGCACTTCAAATTTTAGTAATTAGGGAGGTCAGGGCCAGAAGATGACAACACTGAAGCCAGTCTCAGCAATGTAGCAAAGTCATCAGAAATATAGTGAGACTTGCTCTTAATCAAGAATTAAAATGGGGGAAAGAGGCTGTCACTCAGTGAGAGAGCACATGACTAGCATGTGTGAGATACTTGGTTTGAAACTTAGAACTACAAAACAAAAAAATCAGCAAAATTAGGTAATCTGTACATCTACTACTAAAACAAAATTTAAAATATATAAATAAACAGAAATAAAAAACACTGGGGATGTGCTCAATGGTCAAGTGCCTCTGGGTTTAATCCCTAGAGAAACACCCGCCCACCAAGAAAATGCTTTCACAAACTTGAAACTGTTTTTTGAAGGATAACAAGCATGAGCAAGTCCCTGGATTAAATCCCAGCACTCAATACATAAGTAAATAAATCAATGATAGTCCATTGTCTTGGGCTGGGGAGTAAGCAAGAGTAGAGCATTTGATAACCATGCATGAGGTCCTGGGTTCAATGTGAAGAAGGCCACACACACTCACACACACAGAAAGAAACTATACTAAAACACATTTCATAAATGACAAAAATGATTATTATAGAAAAGGTACAAATGAGAAGCATAAAATACAATAAAATCAATAGAAACACAATGTGATTTCTTACCAAGCTGACTAAAGAGACTGAACTTCCCCATGATCTACACTCTCTGAAAAAACCCTGAGCAGGCTGTGAAATCCAGGGCCAGATGTGCTGTGCTTTTTGGTGAAGTTAAGAGAAACTACTTCTGAAAATGGAAATACCACACCATATCTAAGATTAGTCAAAATCCTGTACAGATCACAATGCCTGTAGACAGGGTATTTATGTAACTCCCAAATTTCATAAGCTAACAGTCCAGCTCCCAAAGGGGTGGCCCAAGGACAAGGCACTTTTTTCAATACCTGTGACTGAACCCACAGGCAGTTTACCACTGAACTACATCCCAGTCTTTGAAGTCTCACCAAGTTGTATAAAGTCTCCATAAGTTGGTAAAGCTGTCCTCAAACTTGAAATCCTCCTCCTGCCTCAGCCTCTGAAGCAGCAAGAAGTTCAGGTATGCACTACTGCAACTCGCCATAAATCAGGATTCTTAATAAATAGAAATGTATGTAGACTTTTCATAAATCTACTTCTTTCTTCCCTCTTTCATAATATTTCATCATTTGGTTTTGAATAAATAATCTTGGGCCTGAGATAAGTGAGCAGATCATTTCAAACTGACAAACGCAGAAATGGCTGATGCTGAGGGAGCAAACCTATTAGGCTCAAGGGGCAGGAAAGATACCTGCCAGCTGGGACATTCTCACATCTGGTCGTGCCCACTGAAACATTCCATGGTCACTCTCTGGGGAAACCTGGACCATGACTCCAGACTATGAGGCTTTTCAGGTTTGCACAGCACTGCATTGGGGTGTCTGGATTTTATCCTCTGTGAGCTTTTGCTCTTTCACACTGTGAGAGAGTGCAAGGGTCAGGAATCACTGGTGACCTGGCCCCTCAGCACCAGCATCCACAGGCTGACTGTCCACCTGTCTCCAAGGAATGGGAACAGGGCTTGGGGAAAACAAGGTCCTAAGAAGTTAGTTGTCTAGATGAAGCTTGTTCCGGGACACTCCTTAGCCCCAAGTCCACATCTGATCCTCCATGAGGCTGTACCTCACACCTTAGGCTGTCCTCTAAGAAGAGCTGACTCAGAGCCTAAAATTCCCTATACCATGAAGGGCACAGGACAGCTGCGGGCACATGGTGGCAGCCCGAGAAAAGGATAGTGGCTGTGAATATAGGACTCTCTGAGATGTTCAAAGAAAACCTGGCTGAGGAAATCAGATTTGGTGTCTATACCTAAAAAAGATAAACAAGAAGCACAGAATTTTCGCAGGTGTGAACTGAAGTTCTCTGAGAACTTGCTCTATATCAATGAACCTTCAGACCACTTGACTTTGGGGAACTAGACCACTATGAGGGTATAAGATAGGGTTCTGTACGGTTGGCACAAATTATCTTGGGCTCTCTTAAGTTCTTTCAAAGCCAATTACCTTAAATTCTGTATTACTCCAAAATTCTCCAAACAAATGAACCTCTCAGAATATATTACCAACCTTACCCAACATATAACCACCATCTCCCAAAGCTAACAATGTAATAACGGACCTATAGAAGAAATTTCCCCTTTTTCACTGTAGCCACCCATCTGATGATCCTACCCATTCACTTGGTTAATGTATTCATAAATTACTTTCTTTTACAAATGTTCTCGTCAGTCATGCACAGTGGGGCACAACTGTAATCCCAGCAGTTTGAGAGACTGGGTCAGGAGAACTGCTAAATTCAAACCCAGCCTCAGCGACTTAGGCCCAAAGGAACTTATGTGAGATCATGTCTCAAAATAAGATATAAAAATGGCTGTGGATATGGCTCAGTGTTTCATTACCCCTTGGTTCAATCCCTGGTATAAAAGAAATGTAATCTCTTCCAGAGTAGGACACATACATCATTCAGGATAAGTTAAATCCATGTTCATGAGGATGGTCATTAATATTTGTGTCAAAATAAACTATTTTTTCAGGTACAATGGCCAGTGCCTTTAATTCCAACAGCTTGAGAAGATGAGGCAGGAGGATCAGATATTCCAGGTGAGGCTGGACAACATAACCAGATCCTGTCTGAAAATAAAATGTAAAAGGGTTGGGGATAAAGGGCAAGAGAATAAATCAGACATTATTATCCTATTTTCATAATGACAACATGACTGGTGTGAATGGACATTAGGAACAACCAGAAAAAAAGAGAAGTTGCTGTCTATTTATATATGATGTGTCAAAATGCATTTTACTGCATTAAAATGCATTTTACTGTATTGTATAAGTAGTAAAAACCAAGTAAAACAAATAAATAACTTCTGCCAAAATCAACAAAACAAACAATCAAACAAACAAACAAAAAAAAGGGCTGGGGATGTACACCAAGATTCAATATCCCTAGTACCAGTAACCCACTGCCTTATTTCATTTAAAGCAGCTATTTACCTGAACACAAGATGTGTCAAGTGACTATACTTTACCCTCAAGTATGATATTCAAAACAAGAGTGTTATTCTTGCCAGAAATAGTGGCACAGGCCTGTAATCCCAGGGACTCAGGAGGCTGAGGCAGGATGATCACAAGTTGGAGGACAGTGTCTAAAACAAGTGGTAAAGGATCTATTTAAAAAGGCGGGAAGGTTCCTGAGGATTTCACTGATAAACCTTCTCTAGTTTTGATCCCCAATACAAAGAGAAAATATTCCTTGCAATACTTCACTAGAGGAAAAGTGAAAACTAATAGGCTGTTCATTTGAAACACAGGAAGAAGAACAGATATTTGAGAATGATAGGAAGTGGAGAGGAAGATGGCATTTTCGAAGCAGGAGGCAACTGCAAATGAAGCACCTATAGCAGCTTTCAGAGGAACTAAACTGGGGGAAGGAAAGTGGATTTATGATCCTGCTTCCTACACATTTGGAAGAGTGGGGGCGGGCCACCAGCAGGGAGGGGAGGGGAAGCTGGAGACCTGAGCAGCCCATTCAACAATGGAATCCACAGGAGGGAGCCCAAGGCCACCTGCCAGCGAGAATTGGGCCACATGCTCTAAGCTGACCTCAGGGACCAGCCCACCCCTCAGGCCCAGGGAGCAGAAGCCCAGGGCCATACCCCACAGAGGACTAGGCCGCACCCTCTGCACCAATTTCGGGCACCCAACACCCAGCTCACCCCGCGGGACCAGTGGACAGAGGCATAGGGTCAGATGCCAGTGAGGTGACTTCAAGGTTCTACCATCCAGCCCAACCCCCCAGGACCATAGGACAGAGACCCAGGGCAACCTCCAGAGGAGACTGGGCCAGGCTCTGCAGCTCACCCGTTTGTGGGGCCCCAAGACAGGTGCTGACCACGTACCTTCAGCCCTCGTCACATACTCACCATTTTTGTCTTCCTTGGGGACCCGGAGTTCTCTTGAGGAACCTCTGAGCACGAGAGATCTTGGGGACACGGGCTACTGAGAATCACCTAGGCCTTTTGGGCAGAGCACATGGGGCCCAGGAAGGAAAAGCTGAGTTGGTGAGGAAGAAAAGCCCGCCCTTCCCCTGTGTTCCGAAACCTGATTGGACAATTCCACCCCAGCATCCCTAACGGGCTGCCTCCAGGAACACCTCTCCATTGTGACTGACAGCTAATATTATCCAATCACTTCCTAAGATTCCATAGAGTGACAGATCCTTGGTCCCAGTCCTTTTCAGGTGGAGTGTCTTTGCTGGGTTGGAAAAATATCCCAAATTAGAAGCCTTGGCTTGGAACTTGGTAAGGATGGGATTGAGCTATGGCTCTGGGAGACTGCTTTCCCAGCATGGGGGATGCCCTGGGTGTTACCCTCACCACAGAAACAAAGAACAATTTTTAAAAAGTTACTTGGGGAGTGTGAGGCAGGAGGAGCCCAAGGTTCAGGTCAGGATCTACACTGTTAACCGTGTTTACTGTGACGGGTCCTTGCTTCCCCAAATGCTGAAGTATAACACAGAGAAGCACGTGGAGAGTGGAAAGTGGAAGGCTCAATTAAGGGAGAGCAGAAAAGATTCACCCCCACCCCCCAGGAAGAAGGGGACTCCAAAGGAGAAATCCCTGGAAAACAGAAGTCTTCTCCCTTTTACACCCAAGGTCATCTTTTCCCCTCCCAGATTCCTGTCCTTTATTTCTCTTTATTGTGCATGTGATGGGGGTTCAAGGTGGAAGCACAAGGGTGGGAAACTGGTGGACTGGTGGGGCAGGGAGCAGAAACCAGGGCAGGAACAGCCTAGGGGGGTTTGATTAGCCTCTCCCTGTTTTACTGGGAGCTACTTCATTAACCCTTATTGAGGACCTGCCCAGGGTCATGGTGAAGTGGCACCCCCTTTCTCCACAGAAAAGCCCTCTTCCCCATGGTTGATTTTAGGACTGTCACCAAAAGAGTCCATTGTAGATAAACTTCCTATTTTCATGTCACCCTGTTTACTTGGCCACTGACCGAGAAGATACCAGCACTCCAGGTGCTGGACACCCCCTTACTAGTCATCACAAAGCCATCCAGTATAGTACTTTGAAGAAATGTGCAAAGGAGGTCTCTGGCCTTGAGCTGGGCTTCACAGAGATGTCTGCATTTCTAAGATAAGTTACAATTGGGCTCCATGGTAACAGCTGGCAGGGGAGGAAAGAAAGGGGAGAAGAAGCTCTCCCCTTCTCAGGTGCTGTCCTTGAAGTGTTAACTTGCCCAGAACAGTGAAAGAAAAAGCTGCTTTTATGTGAACTTCTGTAAACTCCTGAGCCCCTCCCATTACATGCTGGGTATAAAACTCTGAAACTCCCTCTTAGGAACTGGGACGTCGTTAGTCAGATCCGGCTGCTTCCTGCTGGGTGGGGGCGTCCTAGGGCCTAAAAGGGGGAGTGGAGGAATGTTGGGGGGGGGCAGGTCTGGGGATATCATGGCAGCCAGAAATAAAACCCAGTGGGTATAGACAGCTACTTCCGTAGGGGTGAAGTCTATAAAAGTTCCCTGAAGCCACAAGTTGTCGATGGCATCGAACCAGTCCTGGATGGAGAAGATTGTTGGTATCAGCCACTGGTCCTGTAACAGGGACTCTAGGAAATACTGGAAGCATTGTCTGGACATGGCGTCACCAGCACCTGAAGAAGATCAGAGCGAATACAAACAGAATAAAGATAAAAATTAAAGCAAAGGTCAATTTTTGGCAGAAGTTCCATGTTGGGGGACTGACAGAGAAGAGGCCAAGGGCCATGAGGAGGCTTAAAAGAGCATAAAGACTTATGGATCCAGGATGGCAGATTAAAAGGTTCTTGGGGCTCGTTGTCTCTCGCTGTCTGATGTCCGTTGCATTCCATCGTGCCTGGTAGGAAGCTTCAGCACTGAGTGAACTGTTCTCTTGGAGATGTTGGGGGTTCATCGGTCATCAGAGGCTGGTAGCGCCTAAGCAGAAGCTGGTTAAAAGTTTGATTAGAAATTTTCTGCAATTGGGTTTGAAGGAACTTCATTATGCAGGGCAAGAGAGCACAGAAAAGGAGTATCCCAATAAGGGGCCCTAAGATAGGTAGTAAGTACGTGGCAAGAGAGGATTGGAAGAACCCCGTTATGGGATTAGAGGAGGTGGGTTTGAGCAATTGGGTCGATAATTCCTGCAATTTAACAACATTTTTTTCTATTAGCCCAGACTCATTAACATAGTAGCAACATTCCTCTCTAAGGAACAGGCATGTACCCCCTTTTTCTGCAGTGAGAAGATCAATTGCTCTTCGGTTCTGCAAAGCCACTTGTGCCAATGAAGTAACTTGCCGCTGCAAGGAGCCCAGAGACTCAGCAGTGGTATCAAGTGCTTCCTGCAGTTTTTGTTGCAGGTCATTGGATGCCCATAGAGCATGACCTAGAGCTCCACCAGAGAGTCCGAGACTCGCCACTGAGGTTGTTAAAGAGAGGCCTACCAGAACCGGCAGAAAGACTGCCCTACGGGTGCAGGAAGGTAGGGCCAGCTGTCGGAATTCGGTGGGAGTATATAAAGACAGCTGAGGAACTACAGTAACCAAGAAACAGGTGCCAGAGACATTGATTGTTGAGGTACTTAAAGACCCGTTACACCAGAGGAAATGTCCAGGTTGCATAAACGCAAGGCTTGATGGGGTGCTATAGCTTAAGGAACAAATGGGTAAAGGATTCATTGTTGGCGGGTGGAAACAGATGAAAGGAAATGAAGTATTGGTGGAATAACTTTCCCATAGTGGGATACTTGTCACGTGTAGGGGTTGTCCTTTCTCAAAGAAATTGTAGGTTTTTTCTGAAATATTTCCTGCTGCTAATGGGACTGCTGCTAGAAGTGGACGACTAAGTGAAGCACAGAGAAAGCATTGAGAAGTAGGCACAGAAAGAAGGGTGGAGTTTAATAATCGAAGAGTTTGGTGTAGCAAATTGAGCCATGTGGGAGGGAGGCCTGAGGGGGCTGAAGGCTCTGAATCCCCTTTGGATGGGCTATGGATAAGATCTTGAAGTTTTGATTCTGACTCCTTGATGTGTTCGACTACCTGGATGGTTGCCTTAGGTGGCGTAATCAGGGTGCGGCCAACAGTCATCCACCCCGTGGGTCTGGCTGAGGTTGTCCGGGCATAGACAGCAAACTCAACATAGTCCCAACGTTTGGCCTTGGGGTCAGGTATATCTAAAGTATACCATCCATGGTTATCTGATGAAAAGCCTTTATGCCATTTTAGGTAACTAGAAGTCCATCCTACAGGGTAACCTAGTGAGTGGTAAGAATAGCTACCACGTTCATCATGGAACCTGCATGACCAATAGGGGCACCCATTATATATCTCTGGCCACCAATGGCAATAGCCTTTAGTTTGATCAAAAAGGAAGCAAATGAAAGGCCAGTTCCAGCTACCAGGGACGAAGGTCCTGGAAGGTGACAATTTTAGGGAAATAGAGGTGCAGTTGTGGATGAAGCAAGTAGTTGTATCCACTTCGCGGACCTTCAGCATGCCATGTTCTGAGTATCGTTCCCTAAGAGTGAACAGATACATGGTAGGAGAGGAGGGTAAAGACCGATCCTGACAGAGCACAGAAAATAAGCAGAGCACAAAAAACAAGCAGAGAGAAAAGACTGGGGTGTTGGGAAAGCTCATTGTGCCTTTTTAAGAGGAATTGGGCTGCGGGGAACACCGTGTGAGCCGCAACTTAAAGGGGTGAGATGGGTGTGGAGAGCAGGAGTAAAGGGGAGGTTCAGGAGGTGACTCTTGGAGTTCCTCTGGGGTGGTCCTGTCGTCAGCAGGTGGGGCCTCCTGGTAATATGGCTTCAACCTAGAAATGTGAATCCAGGGGGTGAGACGGTTGTCTGGTAAGGAGAGTTTGGCGGCGGTGGGGGTGCAGAGAATGACAGGATAGGGGCCTTCCCATTTGGGGGTAAGAGGCTTTTTCTCCTCTGGGGTATTATAATAGACTAGACTTCCAGGTGTTAAGGGAAGAGTGTTTGGAGAGGAGTCTGGGTCCGGAAGAAGCCAGTCCTGATATTTCCAGAGTTCCGAGCGGAGATGAAACAAGAGAGGCAAAGACAAATCTCGGGTGAGAGGTCCTTGTGAAACCACCAACCCAGGGGGTATGAGAGGTCTTCCATACATTATCTCAAAGGGAGACAGTAAAGATGGTTTCTTAGGGAGAGCTCTGATCTGAAGCAAAGCCAAGGGAAGAATTTTGACCCAATCTAAGTTTAATTCCATTGTCAATTTGGTAAGGACTTCCTTCAGAGTCCGATTTACCCTTTCCACTTTCCCTGAAGCCTGGGGGCGAGATGGACAGTGGAAATGCCACTTGAAGGAGAGGGCTTGAGAGACCTTTTGTGTGATCTTAGAAATAAACTCAGGACCATTGTCAGATTGTAAGGAAGTGGGCATACCAAACCTAGGGATGATGTCTGTCAGTAGGATTGAAGCTACAGTGGAAGCCTTTTTATTGGAAGTAGGAAATGCCTCAACCCAACCAGAGAAAGTGTCCACAAAGACAAGGAGGTATTTAGTGTGCCGTACTGTGGGCATGTTGGTGAAGTCTACCTGCCAGTCAGCAGCAGGAGTGTGTCCCCTAGCTTGGTGGGAGGGGAAGGGTTTAGGCCTTAAAGGAGTATGAGGGTTGGTCCTCTGACAGATCTGATAATTAGAGGCTATATTCTGTAGCATGGCTTTGTCAGAGGGGGTGAGGGAAAAGAAGCTCTGTAATAAGAGGGTCAAAGACTGAGAGTTGGAATGGAATAGAGTATGAAGGAACTCGAAAAGATCCTTGTTCTTACTGGAAGAAGTAGGGGCTTCAGATGAGCTGTCTAAAGTGGCCATTATATGTCCCCTAGGGGGGCCATAATTGGAAGTGGTAGCAGCCATTCGTGCCGCCTGGTCAGCCTTGGCGTTGCCCTCAGTGATAAGAGAGCCGTCCTTCTGATGAGCCCTGCGATGGACAACTCCCAATTGGGTGGGTAAGTGGGAGGCCTCTATCAGATTGGTTATGAGAGCCGAATTAGTGATTGCATTACCTTTGGTGGTAAGTAGGCCTCGCTCCTTCCATATTGCAGCATGGGATAATAGAATATGGAAGACATACTTTGAGTCAGTATAGAGGGTGAGGGATTTGCCTTGAGCTAGAAGGCAGGCACGAGTGGCTGCTATGAGTTCAGCCTGCTGGTTGGTAGTTCCTGAAGGCAGAGCTTTGGCCTCTATAATCTCAGTGGCTGAAACTACAGCGTATCCAGAGTAATGAGTGCCGTTCTGCCTAAAGGAACTGCCGTCAGTGAACCAGATAAGGTCAGGCTTAGTGAGTGGTCCCTCAGAAATGGAAGGATGACAGGGGAGGAAATCATCTAAGGTTTCCAAGCAATTATGAGTTGGTGTGTCAGACGTGGGAGTCGTTGGGAGCAGTGAAGCAGGGTTCAGTGCAGAGCAGGGGAGAAACGTAATATTAGGGTTTTCCAGAAAGGAAGTAAGAAGTGACAGAACTCTGGATGGAGGAAGGGTTTGAAGGCTCTTATAAGCTAAAAGATCCTTCAAGTGATGTGGGGAGTGGATAGTTAAAGGGGCCCCAAAAGTCAGCTTAGAGGCTTCTTTGTGTAAAATTTGTCCAGCAGCCAGAGCTCTTAAGCAAGGGGCCCATCCACGGATGGTAGGGTCTAGTTGCTTGGACAAATATGCCACAGGTGCAAATGTAGGCCCATAGTTTTGACCTAAGACCCCAAGTGCTTGTCCCCTTTTTTCATGGACATATAGATGAAATGGTCTTGAAAGATCAGGAAGGTGAAGGGCGGGTGCCTTTAAGAGGAGTTGCTGAAGCCTGCGGAAGTGGTAGTTGGGGGAGGAGGCAAGGGATTCATTAGGGGGTCCCTTTGCTAGGTCATACAGAGGTTTGGCTAGAAGAGAATAATTTGGGATCCAGGCCCTAAAATAACCTGCTAGTCCTAGGAATGATAGTATTTCAGCTTTCGTATGGGGCACTGGAAGATTAGAGAGGAGTTGCCTCCTATCCAGTGTTATTTCCTTTTTCCCGGGTGTAAGGCGAAAACCAAGATAGGTGACAGAAGACTGGGAAACCTGGGCCTTGTGGGGAGACACCATATATCCCTTGTCTGCTAGGAAATTAAGAAGCTGGGCGGTGTGGGATTGAGAGTGTTCCCAAGAGGGACTACATAGAAGAAGATCATCGACATATTGAAGGAGAGTAGAGTCAGGACAGGTGGAGTGAAAGGATGTGAGGTCCTGGGCAAGAACTTGGCCAAAGAGATGGGGGCTATCCCTAAATCCCTGTGGGAGGACAGTCCAGGTAAGCTGACGAGAATGGCGGGTGTGAGGGTCAGTCCACGTAAAAGCAAAGATATCCTGAGATTCTGAGGACAAGGGAATAGAAAAGAATGCATCTTTCAAATCTAGAACCGAGAAGTGGGTAGTAGTGGCAGGGATCTGAGAGAGGAGCGTGTAAGGGTTGGGCACTAGCGGGTGAATGGGGACCACAGAGGAGTTAATGAGGCGAAGGTCTTGAACCAGCCTGTAGGACCCGTTAGGTTTTTTAACTGCCAGAATGGGGGTGTTGAAAGGAGAGTGTGTAGGCCTAAGATATCCCTTTCGTAATAAATCTTGGATGATGGGTTCTAACCCTAGGAGGGCTGTGGTTGTGAGTGGATATTGTGGTTGACTAATATATCTTGAAGGGTCCCTTAAGACAATGTGAATAGGGCTGCATTTAGCCATAGAGGGTGTAGTTGTGTCCCAAACCTCAGGGTTAACTGGTTTAGATAGTTGTGGAAGAGTGTGTGAAGGAGGTGTATCTGCCCCTAGGAACATCATAAGGAAATGAGAGGCGGGGGAGGTGTGGGGTGATATGTGAATGGTGACTTTCAATAGTGAGAGTATGTCCCTTCCCAGAAGGGGAGTGGGGCAATGGCTTATAACGAGAAAGGAGTGTGTGAAGGACAAAAGGGATCCCTGCATATGACATGATAAGGGGGGGGTTTTTCGAGGGAAAATCTGTTTACCTCCT
This sequence comes from Urocitellus parryii, assembly GCF_045843805.1. Lineage (NCBI taxonomy): Eukaryota > Metazoa > Chordata > Mammalia > Rodentia > Sciuridae > Urocitellus > Urocitellus parryii. The sequence continues at coordinate 1,190,323 of NC_135548.1, forward strand.
ACCCCGACAATAGGAGTTTTTGAGGGTGTGGTAGGACCCCAATACTCCCTCAGGACCGAAAAAGCGGCACCAGTATCTAAGAGGAAGGTAATAAAGCGTCCATCCACCAGGAAGGTGACCCTAGGCTCTTGCTTCTTGATGGTAATAGTCGGGAGGGAAGGCCCAGGGCTCTGTCAATCCTCCTCTGCCAAGCCCAGGAGAGGCTGGGGTTGCCGGGTGGCTGACCAACCTCCCCTCCGGGTTGATGGGCAGTCCATCCCCCAGTGTCCCCTTTGGTGGCATTTTGGGCAGGGGTTGGAGGGTGTCCTTGGCGAAGGACAATCTTTGGCCCAATGTCCCTCCTTACCACATTTGAAGCAAGCTCCAGGGGGTGTCTTATTAGGACAGCGTGGTGATGACCTTCTCTGAATGACCTGGGCCAGCATTTGGAGCTTGGCATTTTCAGCCCTCTGCCTACGGCGTTCGCTTTCATCCTCTCTACCATGAAAAACCTTGAAAGCGACAGCGAGGATTTCGGTCTGAGGAGTAGCAGGGCCCTGTTCAAGCTTTTTAAGCTTGGCTTTAATATCAGGGTAGCTTTGGGCCAGAAAATATGTCATTAAGACATGACGGCCATCAGGGGTTTCTGGGTCAAGGTTTGTGTACTGTTGAAGGGCCTTGGTTAGTCTATCCAAGAATTCTGAGGGTGTTTCTTCCTTTTTCTGAATGACCTCCTGCACCTTCTGAAAGTTAACAGCCTTGCGGGTGGCCTTTTTCAGGCCCGCCAAGAGGCAGGACGCAAAAAGGTCACGAGACTGTAAGCCTTCAGGGGTGTTATAATCCCATAGGGGATCCTGCTCTGGGACAGCATGAGGGCCCGTGGGGTGGTTGGGATTGGTCCTATGAATTTCATCAGCATGGGCTTGGGCTAGCTCCCAGACCCGTCGCCTTTCCTCAGGGAGAAGTGTATTGGCCAAGAGCATGTAGATGTCATGATGAGTGAGGCTATATGCTTGCAGGACCCATTGAAACTCCCGAATGTAAGTGGTGGGGTCAGTGGTGAATGAGCCTAGCTTCCTCTCTAGCTGAGTAATGTCTGACATGGAGAAGGGCACGTGGACTCTGATGACACCCTCGGGACCAGCTACCTCACGAAGGGGTGCGATTGTCTTGGGGATGGGAAGGAGTCCCTTAGACCTGGTAACAGGAGGACTGAAAGAAGCAGGCGGCGAACAGGAAGGAGAGGGAGGGGAAGGGGGTGTCTCTGTGGAGGAGGAGGTGGAGCAGGCAGAAGAGGGCGGAGGGGAGGGGGATGAAACGGAAGGCTGAGAATCCGTGGAACCATGCGGAGGAAGAGGAGGGTATAGTGGGAGAGGAGGAGCAGATGGGGCTGGGGGATAAGGTGGGGGTTCATCTGCTGGGTCAAATGAGGAAGAATCTGCGAAGTCAGGAGTAGAAGTAGGGGAAGAGAGGGGTTTGGAAGCAAGGAGGACTTCAGAGGGGGAGCAGGAGGAGCAGAGAGCAGGGTGTTGTGCGAGAAGGCTAAAACCTTCAACGCAGGGAATCTCCCTCCACTTTTTCAGACGCTGGCAGTAGTTAAAAAGATCTCGAAGGAGGTTTGGATCTAAGGAGCCTTCTGGAGGCCAATGATTGCCATTATCCAGTGGATATGTAGGCCAATCTTGGGTGCAGAATTTGATTAAAAGTTTGGGCTTAATGTCTGGTGTGAGGGAAAGTGTGGCCAGATTTTTTATTAAGCATTTGAGAGGTGAGGCTTCAGGTATAGACGAAGAGGTGCCCATAGTCACAGGGAGAGATGGAAGAGAGTAGAAGAGAAGAGGCTTAAGCGAGAGAGACAAAAGGAAAAACCCGGGCTGGAATGGCTTCCAGGAAGCCCAGAGCGAACGAGGGTCAAGTGGGCGTCCCCAAAATGACCAGCCGTCGCCAGGAACTACAGAGGGCACTACCCGGTCGTCACCAGTGAAGTGCAATCTGTGAGACCCAATGGGGTCGGAGCCTTGGGCAACCTGACGTCAGGAAAGTTTTCGACCATAGCGGAAGAAGTCAGAAATGAAAACAGAACTCCGGTTCCGGTGGAACGCAGTTCCAGGCCGGGAGTTCAGTTTTCCTGCCCGAACAGAAAGGCAGCTTCAGGCAGACACAGTAGCCCAGCAGGAAATAAAAGCAGCAGCAGTAGCAGCAGCAGCGGAGGAGGAAAAACCACAGAACCTCTCGTGTAAACCCAAAAGCCTCATGCCCCAAAGGGAAACGGATCACCAGAGGGTCCACTGCGGCCGGTAAAGGCCTTAGTGGGAGGAATTCCCTCCCCCCAACGAGCGGCACGAGCGTCTGGAGAGTGCCGGACGATCAACGGTCACAGCTCCAGCTTTAGCCTGAAGGGAGTTGGCGAGCCAAGGTCAAGGGGGCTTACCTACGGTCGAATCAGTGGTGAGGGCAGGGGAGCTGGCATCTGAAAACAGCGGACCTGGGCGAGGAATCTTCGGCGGGGCAGGGGACGGGGCTCTCGTTGGAAAAGAGCTCGCCCGTCTCCTCACACGGGGCACCAGATGAAAGGATCCCCACGCAAAGACACTTCGCCGGGAGAATTCCAATTTTATTGCAAAAAGCTGTGTGTTTATATAGAACTAAAGGGGAGATGGTAGGGCTTAGATAAATGGCAGGACACCCGTTTATTGGCAAGTTCTTCCAGATATCAGTTCCCGCGCCCAGGAATTAGTTCTCATTGGGGCTAAGGTTCCCGCCAGCGAGGTTTAAAATTAGCGCCGGCGGGAGAATTCACAAGGGCGGGAACTTTTCGCGCCACTGCAGAGAAGAAGAAGGTAGGAAGAAGAAGTCCTTAGACGCAATGTTGGGGTTTCTCTCTGGGGTACGGCTGCTGTTTACACTTTTCTCAACAAACACCACCCCCCAATCACATTTTTAAGACACGCAGCCCGATGCCCCGTGTCTCCCCAATAAATTAGAAGCACTCCGTGTCCCGTTCTGGTCCCCATCCACAGCCATGGCCTGTCACACACTCTAAGACACAATCCTGCCCCTCTCCTAACAAGGTCTTGACCCCGGCTGAGACTCCTGTCCGGTCCCCTCCCCATAAGGCCGTCTCGCCCTATCACTCCCAGAAAACCACCGGGTCCCGACTCCCGGCCCAGCTTGAGTCCCCCCGCACGCCCCGCACCCCCTCCCTGATGCTGCTGGGGAGCCCCCAGGAACAGTCTAAGCCACTGCTGTCCCGCTCCCGGGCCTCTCTCCCCTCCCCCCAGCACTGACCGTCCCTCCAACTCTAGGGCTGCCCTGGACCCTGCGCTGCCTCTTCCCCTCCTAAGTCACTCCCCAGTTCGCTCCTGGGCCCATGTGTGTACCCTGGGCAGCTCCGCGGAGCCCAACACTGAGGCCCGCCCCTGTCCCGGCCCCAGCACGTCCAGTCCATCCATCCTAGGGCACTCCCCTTGCACCACCCCACCTTAAGACCTAGTCTCCCCCTAGACAGGCCCTGGTGGGCTCCTGGGAGCGTCCCCTCCGGGCCTCAGCTATGCGTCGCCCGCCCACACTGAGGCTTGCCCCTTGCCCCACCCCCAGCACGTCCCCCTCTAGGACACGCCCCTGCACCGCCCCCTGCAGCCCACTGCGCACGTCAGAACACGCCCTTGCACCGCCCTCCACCCTGTGTCCCTCTAGGAAGGAGCAGTCCAGCTCCAGGGCGCGTCCCCCTCGCAGCCCCAGCTCGTGGTGCCCAACACTCAGGCTGGTCCTGTCCTACCCCCAGGATGCCCACCACCCCACTCTAGGACAGCCCCGTCCTGCTCCTGGCTCCTAAGTCCCCGATCCCGCCCCAGCGCAGCTGTGCATGGCCTTATGACCCCCCACACACAGCCCACTAAAAACTGCAGGATGCGGACCCTTGACTTTTCTCCATCCCCCCCCCTGCCACAGCTGGATCCCCCTCCCAGCGCTAGGACTCACAGTCCCGCTCCTGGTCCTCCAGTCCGCCCTCTGCGCCCTAGCATGTCCCTGTCTCTCCGGCAGTGAGACTGGCCTCCGGTCCCCCACCCCCATGGCGCACAAGATCTCCGGCAGCCCCCGCCCCTTCCCTCCGGCTACCCTCCCCCCTCCACACACGCACTAACTCCGCCTGCCCGCCCTCCCCGGTCGCCCCACCCCCAGCGTGTCCTGGACAACCGAGTCCCTCTGGGTCCTGGGGCGGGTGGAGCCCAGGACCCGCCAGTGACGCTCCTGGTAGCCGCTGGGGCGGTGGGGCGCCTGGCCCCCTGTTCAGACGCTCAGGGACTCCCTTCTCTGTCGGCTGCCCTGGTCTCTGGGGTTGCTGTGAATCCCCATCTGTGTCCCTGCAGGTCAGGTCCTTCCAGTGCCCTGCCTGCCACTTAGCGCAGCCTTGGCTTCGCGCACTGTGGGCCAAGGCGCCTGCCAAGCATCAGCTGCTTCCTGACCTACCAAGGACCCCAAACCGCAGGCCCCAGGCTCTGAACCCCAACTCTCACCAAGTTCGCCCTCACTTTACTGAGAGTTGAGCTCAAATGACCTTAACACAGAGGACCCATTTAGTGACAAAACAAACTCAGAGACCATGACTTGCACAACAAGAAAGGGTGTTTCCAGGGTCACCCCTGTGTGTGGGTAGCGACAAAAAGTCACCACAAATGCACTCAGTAATTGTTCCTTAATTTAGTGGTCAGAAATCTCCCAGGATTCAGTTCCCGAATGTCCAAAAATAAGTGGGAAAAAACAGAAAGTGAAAAACTTGTAAGTTAGGCATTTGTCACAGCACATTGTTACAACTGTTTTATTTGGTTATGATTTGCCCTGTTAATCCTTTGCTGTGCCTAGATTATAAATCATACGTTATGACAGGCACCTATGTATACTGCACAAGTGTAGTCTATTAGGGTTAGGTACTAGTTGAACCGTCTACCTCCTCTGAGAGTTTTGGAATGTGTCCCGTGGTTAAAGTGGAGGGAACCTTCTTATTTTGAGGGCTCAGGTTCTGATTGCTTGCTGAGAATCTCCAGTTTGGGTGCAGGGAGGAAAGGGGCCTCTCAGCATCATCCTGATCATGTGGCCATTAGCAGTAGGGACTCCACCCTGGTTCGCCATGGGATGTTGGATCCTGTGCACAACCAGAGGCTTCCCACAGCTGGATAATTCTCTCGGGGCTCAGTTGGCATCATAGGAGTGCAGTTCAAGCCCTCCCCAGAACCCTGACATCTACATGTGCATGGTGTATACTTTGCATCCCAAATCCTGTACATTTATTTTCTGCCTTTTGTTTTCCTCTGCAGGGACTCCACGCTGCTTCTCCTCCTTGTATGTTGGCTTCTGCAGACCTGTGAGCCGAAATCACCGAATGCCTCCAAGCCAAACATCCTGCTGATCTTGGCAGATGATCTGAGCATCGGGGATGTTGATTGCTATGGGAACCCTACACTGAGGTAGAGTGTGGTTTGGGTGGTGGGGTGGTGCTGTGTGTGTGTGAAGTTTAGTGGAATAATTTACTTAAAATCGACCAGTGCAAATGAAATTTCTTTTTTCTTTTTTTTTAAGATGGAGCAATCCTTTATTTTATACACTTTGAAGTTTTCAGTAAACAATCTTTCAATGGAAAAGAGAACATGAAACATCAGCCATTTGCCATCAGCAGCTGCTCTGCTCAGGGCCTAGGATCCACCTTGCCCAAGTGGTGAGGTGAAGGGGTATATTTCCCTTCCTTTATTAGCTTATCCCGCTGCTTCTTGATGGTATTCACATATTTCATCGTTTTCAGCCGAGGCAAACATTCTACGAAATCTTCATATTCTATCTTGCACTCTTTCTGGTCGCAGATATTACCAATTCCATGTGCACACTATATCCATTCTTTTCCAAAAGCATGGCATCGAGAAGGAATCTGGTAGGGCTGAACAGCCCTTTGGATTGTTAGATGACGGTCTTAGTCCTGCGGAACTCAGCACCAAACATGATTCTTTTCCAAGAGTAAAAATAGGGTCTTAGCCCTCTCAAACAACTTGAGGCCTGGCTGAGTTTGTGAGGGTTTTCCTTGGGCTGCTGTAATAAATAACCCAAAACAAAGAGACTTAAAAGTAATCCAGGAACCACCTCCCCACCCCAGCCCTGGAGGGCAGAGGCTGGACCAGGGTCCCAGCCTGAACTCCCTGCACAGGCTCCATGGAGGCTCCTCCTGCCTCTCCAGCTCCTGGGCTCCAGGTGGCCCTGGGATGGTGGCCCCTCACTGCAGTCTCTGCCTCCATCTCCGTGTGGCTCCTTCTCTGGGTTTGGGTACCCTTCTCTGTCTCTTGTGAGGACACTGCCATTACATGAGGGCCCCCTGACCCAGGAGGAGCCCATCTCAGACCCTTCACTAACGACCTCTGCAGAGACCCTGTTTCCATACAAGGTCCCACTCACAGGTTCTGGGGTCAAGGTGTGGACAGGACCTGCCTCTTACAATGGTGTCCAGCTCCCTCCACGGGCTCCAGGGAGCTCCTCCTGCCTCTCTCAGCTCCTGGGGTTCCAGGTGGCCCTTGGCAGAACAATATGGTGACCCCTCAAAAGCTTAAGACTGAATCACAATATGACCCAAAGGATTTGAAAGCAGTGAGTCCAAAAGATACTCACATATTCTGTGTTCACAGAAACCCTGATCCGCAGTATGACTGAGGACTAGGGCAAAAATCATGTCTTATTGGGGTGTGGGGGAGCCAGGGCCAAAATGGGGGCCAAAGAGAAGTTCTGAATTGGGGTCTTTGGAGGCCAGAGGATCTTAGAGAGTGTGGGGTATTTTCTTATTTTGGCTGTATAGAGGATTACACACAGGCTTGTAAAATTGTCCTCCATTCTGAGCCCTTTATTCTCAGGGTTAGCAAATCACTAGAATTTTACCCCAAATCCATCAGCATGCATCTTATGTATGCATCCATGAATGAGCTATCCCTCCAACCACCCATCTACCCATGTTTTCATCCAGGCATCATCCATTCCTCTATCTGCCCATCCACCCATGGTAGATGGATAGCTTGATGGGTGAGTGGATGGGTGAGTGGATGGATGGGTGGGTGGATAGATGGGTGGGTAAATGGGTGGGTGGATGGGTGAGTGGATGGATGGATGGGTGGGTGGATGGGTGAGTGGATGGATGGGTGGGTGGATGAGTGAGTGGATGGATGGATGGGTGGGTGGATAGATGGTTGCCTGGATGGATGGATGGATAGAGGGGGGATGGATGGGTGGGTGGATGGATAGATGGGAGGATAAGTGGATGGATGGATGGATGGATGGATGGATAGACAGTTGCCTGGATGAATGGATGGATGGGTGAATGGATGAACGCATGGATGGATGGATGGATGTTGGGTATGTGTCTCGGTGGATGAAAGGATGGATGGATGAATGGGTGGATGGAGAGATGGATGGATATATGGATGCATGGATAGGTGGGTGGTTGGGTGGATGGGCAGGCAGATGGGTGGGTGGATGGGCAAATGGGTGGATGGGTGAATGGATGAATAGATTAATGGATGGATGGATGGTTGAATGGTGGATGAATGGGTGGGTGGGTGCCGCAGTCTGGCTGGGCACAAAATCACGAGCCACTCAAGCAGGAACAAACTTTAGTTTTTGAAACTGCCGCCAATGCCTGGTATGCACCTGGGAAGATCACACGCGGCATTCTCCCCCAAGTTCTCCAGGAACCCCAGAGCAAGTTCCTCCCCTGGAATTCCCTCCTACTGCACTTCCCCAACCAATGGGAACTCTCCAGGAGTCCCTCAGCAGGCTGAGGTGAACAGTAGGAGTCCAATATCCATATGAATGTAAATCTTAACATAATCATATCATCTCAATGGCTAGCTGGCGTCACCTTTCAACCCAAAATGCCATGCATCATATTACTTGGCTGTGGCTCTTAGCAGATGGGTGAGTGGATGAATGGATGGGCAGTTGGATGGTTGGCTGGATGGGTGGCTGGCTGGCTGGCTGGCTGAATGGGAGGACTGACAGATTCTCATGCTAAGGCTGGGTTCTTTAGCCTTGGTCCTACTGGTGCACAGGCCCAGATCACTCTCTGTGATGGGCCCATCCTGTTCATTGTAGGATGTTGAACAATATTTCTGGTCTTCACCTGTTGCTCACCAATAGCACCACATCCCAAAGTGGGACATCCCCAGTGTCTCTGTACTTTGCCAGTTGTCCTCAGGGGACTAGAACTGTCCTTATGGGGGGCCATTAGGTGGTCAGCTTTGGGTGCATGAAGAACAAGGTCTGAGCTTCTATAGCTTAGCTCCCACCAGATGCAGCCTCCTCCAAGGTAGAAGGGAAGAGACTAGCACCTGTCATCTGCCAGTCCGTGGGGGAATTCCTTGAGCTCTAGGGGCTGGGTCACTGCCTTTGGGATTCATATCTATAGTGAGATTCTCAATCAATTTTTGCACATCTGACTGCAAAAGCTCTTAGGTGAAGTGTTTCATTTTCTTGTTGAATTTTGCACCTGAGAAAGCTGGTAGGAAACTCAGGGTGCACCCTTCAGGAATGCTGGTGGGATATTCAGAGCACACAAGCCCCCTGGGTTGCATACGCCCCCCCCAAAAAAAAAAATAAGAAAAAGCCAAAAACTTTGCCTTTGTGTGTGACATCGGTCATCTCTTCCTTCAAACGAAGCCCTGTGATGTAACCACAGAGTTATTGTGACAAGAGGTCCCCATAACCCACTCTAAGTGGAGAATGTCACCAAGCAGGTGTGCATTTCATACCCACAACCCACCCAAGGTCCTGGCTGAGCCCAGGCTGCCTCCAGCGGGCTCAGAACCCACCTCATTCCTGTCTGGACAAAAGCTTCTCACGTAACCTGTGTTTATAATCACTGTTCAACGTCTGTCATTCATCACCCCCCGAAAGTGAAATCAGCAAGGTGTCTGTGTGCCAGCCCCCCAGGCCAAAGTCAAAATTCAAAATCTGGGTGCCCTTTTTTGCTTTGGCAACAGCTGAGGTGGGGGAGGGCTGTAGGAGGAACCGCCCAGGGTGAGCCTCATCTGTCCTTTGCAAACTCAGAGAGTTGGGCACACTAAGACAGGTGCCATGCCTCCCCGGGAAGTTCCATGCTGGCCTCTTCTGGAGCCCAGTGTGTTCCCGTCCCTTTCCCAAGTGACATTCATCTGATTTGCTCAGGACCCCCAATATCGACCGGCTGGCAGGGGAGGGCGTGAGACTCACCCAGCACCTGGCAGCCGCCATGCTCTGCACCCCAATAAGAGAAGCCTTTCTCACTGGGAGATATGCCCTGTAATCAGATGGGTGACTTGGGGACGGTGGTCAGAAGCTCCGGCCTGCAGCCTGGACCCCATCACCAATCTAGCTGGGTAGCCATCCCCTAGAGACTGGTAAAGGGAAGGCTAATGTGCCCTCCTGTCACCTTCCTGCAGTGTGTGCTCAGAACAGGGTATCGTATGCCCTCACCCCTCAGGACCCTCAGACCTCATGGGTGTTAAAACCCACGCACAAAGCCGGGCATGGTAGCACACGCCTCTCATTCCAGCAGTCGGGAGGCTGAGGCAGGTGGATCTCGAGTTCAAATCGAGCCTCAGCCAAAAGGAGGCCCTAAGCAACTCAGTGAGACCCCGAAATGCAAAATAGGGCTGCAGATGGGGCTCAGAGGTTAGGTACCCTTGGTTTAATCAAATGTGAGTCACAGATATCCATGACTCACCTATCATGATATGTCATAATTATTCTGATTTAAAATTTTGGAAAAAGAGAGGAAAGAGAGATAATGAATGACACATAAATCGGGTGTGTTTTCTTGTGTGTCAAAAAAGCCATCACAGCATTTGATTTTTACCCGTGTTCCAGTCTGCTAACATTATAACACCTATCTTTAATGTTATATTAATAAAACAGAGTCTGCACCTCACATGGAAGCAGCCTTAACCATCATGAATTTGTTTCAATAATGGGAGGGTCTTTTTTCTTATGTAAAAATACATCAAATTGAGATCAATGGTCCACTTTCATTTTTATCCATTGAAGCAGCTGAAAGCACCTTTCCAGAAGCCCATGTCACAGGGTTTTCACTTGCTTTGCTTTTCTCAAATTCCCTCCAAACCATGCAGTCTCCATCCCAGCAGCACTTACAATATCAAGAAATATGCTCTCCAAGAAAAAGAAATCTTTCTTTCCCAAGTCCCTTTTCTCATTTGGTCAACTCACTTTTGGCTGAATGAAATTTGTGTTTACCTCAGACTACAAATAAAAACAAATTATAAATCACAGCCAGTCACAGATGACACAAACACAGTTCTCCCTGGGGGCATGTTCCAGGGAGCAGAATACATCCAGGGTGCCCTGCAGAGTCTTCCCTAGGGTGGGCCCAGGACAGGTCAATGGAGGTCATTGACCTGTCCTTAAATCACACTATCACAGTGAAACAGTAATAACAGAAAAGTTTACCAATTGTTTTCATGCATGATTTCTCTGCAGTATCTGTTCTTTCACGTGTGTGAAGCAGACAGGATGTGGCAAGAGGTTTTCCACATTGTTGTTATTCATAGCGCTTTTCTCTGGTATGTATTCTTCCATGTCTGTGAAGGTAACTGGATGTAGCAAAGGCTTTGCCACACTGCTTACATGCATAGGGCTTCTCTCCAGTATGAGTTTTTTCATGTGAGTAAAGGTTAGAGGACTGAGTGAAGGCTTTCCCACACTGCTTACATTCATAGGGCTTCTCTCCAGTATGAGTTCGTTCATGTATCTGAAGGCCAGAGGCAGTAGTGAAGACTTTTCCACATTGTTGACATTCAGAGCATTTCTCTCTATTATGTGTTCTTCCATGAATCTGAAGGTGACTAGATGTAGAAAAGGCTTTTCCACACTGCTCACATTTATACGGCTTCTCCCCAGTATGAGTTTTTTCATGTGACTGAAGGTAACTGAATGTAGCAAAGGCTTTGCCACACTGCTTACATTCATAGGGCTTCTCTCCAATATGTGTTCTTCCATGTCTGTGAAGGTATCTGGACGTAGCAAAGGCTTTGCCACACTGCTTACATGCATAGGGCTTCTCTCCAGTATGAGTTCGTTCATGTATCTGAAGGCCAGAGGCAGTAGTAAGGGCTTTTCCACATTGTTGACATTCATAGGTCTTTTCTCTGGTATGTATTCTTCCATGTATATGAAGCTGATGAGATCTAGCAAAGGCTTTGCCACACTGCTTACATTTATAGGGCTTCTCTCCAGTATGAGTTCGTTCATGTATCTGAAGGCGAGAGGCAGTAGTGAAGACTTTTCCACATTGTTGACATTCAGAGCATTTCTCTCTAGTATGTCTTCTTCCATGAATCCGAAGGTAACTAGATGTAGAAAAGGCTTTGCCACACTGCTTACATTTATAGGGCTTCTCTCCAGTGTGCATTCTTCCATGAATCTGAAGGGAACTAGATCTAGAAAAGGCTTTGCCACACTGCTTACATTCATAGGGCTTCTCTCCAGTATGTGTTCTTCCATGTCTGTGAAGGTAACTGGATGTAGCAAAGGCTTTGCCACACTGCTTACATGCATAGGGCTTCTCTCCAGTATGAGTTTTTTCATGTAGGTAAAGGTGAGAGGACCGAGTGAAGGCTTTCCCACACCGCTTACATTCATATGGCTTCTCTCCAGTATGCATTCTTCCATGAATCTGAAGATAACTGGATCTAGCAAAGGCTTTGCCACACTGCTTACAATCATAGGGCTTCACTCCAGTATGAATTTTCTCATGTAGGTGAAGGGTAGAGGACTGAGTGAAGGCTTTGCCACACTGCTTACATTCATAGGGCTTCTCTCCAGTATGAGTTCGTTCATGTATCTGAAGGCCAGAAGCAATAGCAAAGGCTTTTCCACATTGTTGACATTCATAGGGCTTTTCTCTGGTATGTATTCTTCCATGAATCTGAAGAGAACTGGACGTAGAAAAGGCTTTGCCACACTGCTTACATTCATAGGGCTTTTCTCCAGTATGAGTTATTTCATGTGAGTAAAGGTTACTGAATGTAGCAAAGGCTTTGCCACACTGCTTACATTCATAGAGGTTCTCTCCAGTATGTGTTCTCTGATGTATTCTAAGTGAACTGGGGTAAGCAAAGTCTTTCCCACATACCTTACATTTGAAAGGAGCATTCCCCATGTGTGTGATCCTGTGCCTTTGAAGACTTGTGTGTGAAATAAAGGTTTGACCACCTTGTTTACATTGATAGAGTTTCTCTCCAGAATGAATTCTTTCATGTATTCTGAATAAAGAGGAGAAATGAAAGGCTTTCCCACATACCTCACATTGAAAATGTTTACCTCCTCTGTGTGTTCTCATGTGTCTTTGAACATCTGGGAGAGAAGACGAGGCTTCACCACATTGTTGATATTCATAGGGTTGCCACCCAGTATGAGTATCTTCATGCCTTTGAATGTCACTGGAACAAATGGAGACTTTCCCACATACTGTATGTTCATAGGGTCCCTCTCCAGTTTGTATTAACATTTGTGTGTGAACACTTTTGAGCAAAACCAGGGATTGCCTGTGCTGTTTAAATTCACATGGCTTGTCTTCACATTCCTCATGCTTGTGGCATTTGTGTCCAGAGTGAGATGTGATGTGCCTATGAAGGAATGAAGGGCATATGAACTCCTTGGCATACATATAACAACCACATGGACTTACTCTATTAAAATTTTTCTATGTCCAGTTAAGAACTGTAATCTCATTGAAAGTTTCCCACACTATCTTCTTGGCCTTTTAAGTTTACTATATGGCTTCTTTGAAGAATGACAGCACATTATCAATGCTGGATTCATTCATGATTCATGATTTTATCAAAGGCTTACAATACTACCAACATCAGGTAAAGGCTAGGTTTTCTGATTTGTTCAAATTTCTTGAAAATCAAGAGATTGAAAGGAAACAGTCCTTTGCAATGCAGCCTCCCTACTGAGATTATCCAAATAGTGATATTCACATTCAATTACATGTACTTTATGCATGCCTAGTACTTTGAAAAAACTGAATATCTGTCACACCTAAGTATATATTTCAGGTGAAAAAATTCTTTAAGAATAAATACACTTCAAATTGTGTATACTTCTTGGGTTGGTCTGTTTTAAAAATTATATGACCTTCTCAGATTCTCTCAAGAACTTCTTTTGTGAGTACAATTACCTTAGAATGCTCTCAGAATTTTTGATCTCATATTCAATTTTCTTTTCATCGCATTTGATTCCTAAAATGAGAAACCAGAACAATCTTTATAAATTTTTGGAGACAGAATGCTTTGCCAAATCGTAGGTACCTTTTATGCTCCAATAATTCAACAACTGATTCCTTCTTCATGTTCTATATAAATGACCAAAATAAACACGAGTTCTCTAGTAGATTTTGAGAAAAAAAAACAACATTATTACCTATAAAAGCCAGGTTTCTGAGGACTTCCAGCATCACATCTCTGTAAAGGTTCTTCTGGGAAGGATCCAGCAAAGCCCACTCCTCCTGGGTGAAGTTCACAGCCACATCCTCAAAGGTCACTGAGATCTAAAATATCCCACAAATATATACTGGAGGTCAGGAGAGATTGACAGCAGAAGAAATGTATAGTCAACATGCTTGATGTCCACATGAATCTCTGAGTCCCTGATTAATTGTATGAAGTGGTCCATCAAATGCTTCCTGCACTCAAATCCTCACAGACATTCCAACACTAGAATTGGGCCTCTCAAAAGACAAGCAACTTAATGTTTTACTCCCTTCCTTTGTTGAGTTCACAGAAAGTAAGACAGGCTCCTGGGTCACACCTAACTTCTTTCTTCATTGCACTCCTATTACAATCCTAACAACTTTCTGTGCAGTGCAGAGGTAATATTAGCAACTCTGATAGGACTTACCCTTAAAAAAGAAAGCTGACTGAGAAGAAAATTGCTGGAATAACAAAACTCAGCCTTTAAGAGAGAGTCTGCTAACCACAGTGGCTCACTGTGCCTACAAAGTTAATATAAACAACATGGCATTGACAGATCTCTTAATTCCTTCTCAAAGTCTATTGTTCCATCTTTAAAGAAATGTCTAGAACACCCCACCCTCAACTTCCAAAAATGGATCACTAAGAAGCTTCCCCTACAGACTACATTTAGACAACTTTTCACTCAGGTTGTCACAATTTGTGAACTGGGGATTGAGTTCATCTTTTGTGATTACCCCAACAGAACAACTAACTATATGTTTACACATGCTATTCTCCAGAAAAAAAAAAATAGTCAAATAGTAAACAAGCACCATGATTAATAAACACAAAAATTTGATGATTTCTCATGATTACTGTCAATGCAGAATGTATTAAGATGAAAAGTTGGAACATGACTTAGATATAAGTCAATGACCCAAAAATGTCACCTTATCCAAACGAGAACCTTTCAAAGTTTTATAAGTCTCAACACAATTTTATTAATGAACAACAGAAACTAATTTCTAAATCTCATAGCAACAATGAATGTACATCATCTATAAAACTCTAGTGAAAAGCAGTCACTTCACTACTATAAGTTCATGTGGCCCATAGCCATGTTCTGCTCAAGACACTTTGATCAAGATGGGGCCACATGTGCACTGGATGTCTGTTGTGAAAGAGTTTCCTCCTGCCTGTAATGATGGTGGTGCAAACCTAAGACAGCAGCATTTCCAGGGTGGTAAAGAAGCAAGGTTGCAACCCAGAATCCTCACCTATCTAACACAATTTGGGTGGGAAACAGGTCACTGAATGTACAACCATAATAATACTAGATGTCTGCACTGTGATGGAGCAGCCAAAAATATCACCTACGAGAAGGTGCCCCTGCCACTGACACCCAACCATACTCAAGCACTTAAAACATGTCACATCCTGAGCAGCACAGTATCAGCAGAGGTGAGCAAGAGACCAAGAAAAAGCCTTCAGTGGGCCAGCCTTCACAGGAGGGAAAGATGAGTGACAGCAGATGTCTTGGATACGGATCACATGATGTTCCAGGCAAACTGGAATCCAGGTGGCCAAATGCACTACATCCTTAATTCTGTAGACAAAATCCATTTAGTATATGTTCAAATGTGAAACACTAAAATACTTTTAATGAGCTCACAATAAATTTTATGTTACTTATTTATTTGTGGTAGAAACATTTAGAAAAAATGAGTAGGGATTGAACATAGGGCACTTAATGACTGAGCCACATCCCAACCACATATGCCATTTTGACACAGTACTCAAAAACTTGCTCAGGGCCTTGTGAGGGGCTAAGGCCAGCATTGAAATTTATGTTTCTCCTGCCTCAGCCTCCCCAGCTAAGAAGAATACAGTCATGCACCATTGTACGTGTGGAAAATTAGTTTTGCAAAAGAACAAGTTATATATTTCTATACTGATGAGAATAAGGAAAAAATTCAACAGTCAGGGGCTGGGGATGTGGCTCAAGCGGTAGCGCACTCGCCTGGCATGCGTGCGGCCCGGATTCGATCCTCAGCACCACATACAAACAAAGATGTTGTGTCCGCCGAGAACTAAAAAATAAATATTAAAAATTCTCTCTCTCCCCCCTCCCTCCCTCCCTACCTCTCTCTCTCTCTCTCCCTCCCTCCTCTCTCACTCTCTCTAAAAAAAAAAAAATTCAACACTCATAGCAAAATGACACAACAGGGAGCCTAGAACCATCTCTGTACTGCCATGAAATAGAACAGAAGTGGAAACACAAGCCAAACCAACAGAAAAACAATGTCATCGTGCCCCAAAGTCCTGAAAGGTTCACAATAGCTCCATGAAGCAGTCATAAGAAAGAGTGCAGAGCACCAAGCATGGTGTGACCTTCACTAACCTGTTAGTCTGACCTTCTCTGGTGCAGGACACTTGCCTGGTTGCTCACTGTGATAGCCTGGTCATTGGCTCCAGACTACACACAGCACATCTTATCCAAGTTTAGGCAATTCCTACTAAAATCACCATGGAAGTATTTTAATGTCTAACACAAACTCCCACTCTTCTACGTCAGAAATGATTATGTGAAAAATCAGCAGGAATTCCTTAGAAGTATTCAAGCATCTGGCAAGAGCAGCAAATTATTGTCTACCCACTCAACCATCACCTAAACTTTGACCAAGAAAGCTTCAGAGTTTCTTTTAGAAATCAGGTTTCAAATACACCCACCTTCAGGAGGCTGAGGCAGGAGGCTCGCATGTTCAATGCCAGCCTTAGCACCTTAGTTAGGCCCTTAGAAAGTTACCAAAAGCCTGAATCAAAGTTAATAAATATAAAAGTTTAGGGGGAAGATGTTGGGGACTTGGCTCAGTGGTTAAGCACCTGAGGGTTCACTGCACAGTATGCTCCCCCAAATAAAACCACGGAGATTTCTGAGGAAAGAAGGAAGCTCACACAGTCCAGGAGGAAACCATTCAGAGAGACCTATGACACTCATGCTCAGCAGTGGTTGCTCCCAGGCTGGGTTCTGCAGAGCAAAGGCACAGCAGAGCTTTAAATAGCACCACTGTGTGTTAAAGCAGAGGCCCCAGCACAACTACCCACAAAAACCAGACAAGTGAGTTTTTGCTGTTTCTATTCTTCTTCTCTAGATTCTGGTGTACAGAGAAATGAAGCCAGGGGACACTGAGATCTGGTGGCAACAGTTTATTGGTGGCACCAAAGACCAGAAAAATAATTTCCAAAGCCTGAGCCCTGAACACAGTGCACAGCAGGGCTTTTACTTTTATACTTAAACAACTTTTGACTACATCCAGGCAAGGGAGTTGGGGAAAGCTTATTTTTATATATTTCTTATATGAAAATAAGCTTGCCAATGGCCTAAAGACTCAGCTCAGACACATTAGCTGCTGGGTGTAAGTCTGCAAATCCAGAGCCTGTCACCTCTAAAACTGTTAAAATTTCCATTCTGTCCAATGACCCTAGCATTCAGGGAAATCTTTCAAAGGAGCTGAACACAAAATAATTTGTTAAACATAGCTCATACACATAGTCTCTAGCCAAAGGCATGAAGCCTTCAAAAAACAGGAGCCACATTATAGGAGAAAAGAAAGAAACACATTTTTTAGTTGTTAAAGGAACTTTATTTATTTGTATATGGTGTTGAGAATCGAACCCAGTGCCTCTTGCATGCTAGGCAAATGCTCTACAACTGAGCCACCACCCCAGCCCCAAGAAACACATTTTCATTTCACTTAAAAAAAATCATACAGGGCTGGGGATGTGGCTCAAGCGGTAGCGCGCTCGCCTGGCATGCGTGCGGCCCGGGTTCGATCCTCAGCACCACATACCAACAAAGATGTTGTGTCTGCCGAGAACTAAAAAATAAATATTAAAAAAATTCTCTCTCTCTCTCCTCTCTCACTCTCTCTCTAAAAAAAAAAAAAAATCATACAAAGAATACTGACAAACAGAAAAACATAACTCATGAATGGAAAATAAAACGTATGGAATTGACCATCCTTGAGTAAGATAAGACTCCAGAATCCCTAGGATAAATTTTCTTTCTATTTATTTACTTGTTTGTTTGCTTATATTTTGTACCAAGGATTGAACCAAGGGTTGCTTAACAAATTAGCCACATTGACTGCACTTTTTCATTTTTAATTATTTCTATTTTGATAGAGGAATTCTCTAAGTAGTTCAGCAGGTACGTTGTTGAGGCTACATTTGAACTTGGGATCCTCCTGCCTAAAAGTCCTGAGGTGCTGAGATCAAAGAGATGTGCCACTGTGGTGGCCCTAGGCTAAACTTTCATTAACTCTCTTAAATTGTTAGTATGCATGCACCTAAAACAAAGTCAAAATACATCAGGCAGAGACATACAAAATTTCCCAGGACAATGAAGAATACATGGCTAAATTTGGGGACATCACCACAACTCGGTTGGTCTGTGACCATATAACAGAGCAACAGACAGGAGGACTTCCCTGGTCATTAGTTAACAGTGAAACACACAGCCTTCTCAGAACCACAGTAAAACTCCCCAGAACAGGCCACATTCTGAGCCATAAACCTCACCTCAACAAGTGTACAATGTCAGTGAAATCCCAAGTATGCTCAAAGAACATGGGAGTTAAAGCCGAAATCAGATCAGAAGCAGCTGGAAAACCTCTAAGCAATGGGAGATGCAACACAGGGCTCTAAACAGACCCAGGAAGAAGAGGTAATTCAAGGGAAAACTTGACCA
Source organism: Urocitellus parryii (assembly GCF_045843805.1). NCBI lineage: Eukaryota > Metazoa > Chordata > Mammalia > Rodentia > Sciuridae > Urocitellus > Urocitellus parryii. Next base: position 1,208,530 of record NC_135548.1, read on the forward strand.
TGGTGAGAAAAATAAAATGTACAAGTCCAACATGGGAATACCACACAAATGGTGCATTGGGGGTCTATAGAGCATCCAAATCACATTCCAGAAAAGAAGAGAAAAAAAAAAAAAAACAATCACTGAAATTGGCATTTAAGGAAAGCAGAGAAAGAACAAAGTAAGTGCCAATTAAGCACAGGCGGTTAACAGAGGGTGTTGGTGAAACCCCAATCAAGAAATCAGCAGTCTGCAAAACCAAGTTCTTCATGAATATCAGCATCACTGACAAACTAATATTGGTTTAAGAAAACAGAGGACAGGAGTGAGGTTATGGCTCAGTGTACAGAGCTTGCCTAGCACCAGTGAGATATTGGGTTCAATTCTTACTACCACATCAAAGTAAATAAATAGAACAGAGGTATGAACGATACCTTAAACATTAAACAAATAAGAAAACCAAGGACACAGAAACTACCCATTAAAATTAAGATAGCCACCATTACCATCCATGGGCTCTTCAACAATATCATGAACATGCATTTGACACAAATCAGATAACTTAGAGGAACTGGCCCACTACTTTGAGAGAGACCATCTCCTACAACTTACACAGAAGGCCAAATACACAAAACACATGAGCCTGTGCCTACTGAAGAAACTGACTCAATAACTCATTACCATCAAAAAAGTGAAATGTAGGGCTCTTAGACATTCTACAGGCTGCCACTAGACACTCCAGAACTGCTACCAATTTTGAACATTTCTTTTGAGAATGCAGAAGCAGAGGAAACACCTTCTAATTTCATTGGAGGCATAAGTTACAATATTATCAAAATTAAATTGATAAAATGAGGAAGCTATGAATTACTCTCATGATCGTAAATGTAAAATGCCTCCACAAACATTACTTAACTGAATCCAAAAATAATTAAAAAGAATTGCATATCAAGTCCAAGACTTTGAAAAGAGTAGAGAGTGTAAACTAGAGAGAAAGGGTGTATGATAGTATGTGTGATGGCTAATTTGAATTGTCACCTTGATGGGATTAAGAGACACACTTATCGTGTGTCCATGAGGTTGGGTCTAAGAGTTATTGGCATGTAGCATAGCAAACTGGAACACCTCCCTAAGTCTGAGTAACGTCATCCAAATAGGATGGTGGCTTGCGTGGAATAAAAGTCGCAACAACATGGTAGCAGCTGCAGATGCAAGCTAGATTCTACATAGATGGGTTTTCCACTGCTGCTGTGATTCCCTGAGTATATTAGACTTTTCCTTTTTCACTCTTTCAAAGCCGATTTTCCCAATGATTCTCCAGGGAGTTTCCAGAAGCACTGGATCTCACACTAGGGTAGCACCATTGATCCCTCTTGTTCAGAGGCTTCAGCATCTTGGGCTGCACAGCTACTACTTCTCCAGCTCCCCAGCCAGCAGACTGCCACAGAGGACTCTCCAGCTTCTGGTCATCTCAGACAATCTAATAAATCCTCTTTTTGTAATTATTCTTCCTGTTGATTCTGTTCCAATGGAGAACCCTGACTAATGTAATATATCAGACTACAATCACTCTGAAAAATAAATGTAATAACAATGTGAATGAACTATCACACCATGGAAGATTCACAAACGTATACATCAGAAACAATGTTACATACTCAATACCTTTTCCATAATAATGCAAGAGTAAAGGAAAAAGGAAGAGTTATATATACAAATTTCAAAACTATGAAGAAAAGCAATGAAACTGATTTTCAATACTGTTTACATTTTGAGAGAAATGGGGTGACTTGTCTCATTATAACTCCTGGTTTGGTGGAGTCCCCTTAAAATTTTTGTAACTAGGAAAGTCAGGGCAGGAAGATGACAAGACTGAAGCCAGCCTCAGCAATGGAGCAAAACCATCAGAAACACAGTCAGACTTGGTCTTAATCAAAAATTACAATCAGGGAAAGAGGCTGTCACTCAGTGACAGAGCACATTCCTAGCATGTTTGAGGCACTTGGTTTGAAACTAAGATCCACAAAAAAAATCAATACAATTAAGGTATTCTGTTCATTTACACTATAACAAAGTTAAAAATAATTAAAAATAATAAAAATAAAAAATGCTGGAGATGTGCTCAGTCATCAAATGCCTCTGGGTTAAATCCCTAGGGATACACAAACCCACTATCAAAAAACGCTTTCACAAACTTGAAAGTATTTTTTGAATGACAACAGCATGAGCAAGTCCCTGGCTTAAATCCCACCACTTAATACATAAGCAAATAAATCAATAAAAGTCCACTTTCTTGGGCTGGGAAATAGCTCAATAGTAGAGCCAAGCATGCATAAGACCCTGGGTTCAATCTGAATCAGGGCACAAACACACACACACACACTCACAAACACACACACACAATATATATATATATATATATATATATATATATATATATATATATATAAAAAACTCTACTAAATTTCATGTCATGAATGACAAAAAAAATGATTACAATAGGAAACGTACAAAATGAGAGGCATAAAATACAATAAAATTAATAGAAAGACAATAGAATTTTTTACCAAGGAGATTAAGGAGACTAAACTTCCCCATGATCTACATTGTCTGAAAAACCCTGAGCATTTTAGAAAATTCTGTGAAATCCAGGGCCAGGTGTGCTGTGCTTCTTGGTGAGCTTAAAAAGAAAAAACCCTACTTCTAATAATGGAAAAAGGAGACCATGTTTAAGATGATTGAAAATCTTGTAGTGATCACAGTGAGTGTAGACAGAGAGAATTCATTTACCTCCCAAATTTCATAAGCTAACAGTCCAGCTCCCAACGGGGTGGCCCAAGGATAAGGGACATTTTTTTTTCTTTTTGATACCTTGGATTGAACCCAGAGGCAGTTGACCACTGAACCACATCCCCAGTATTTGAAGTCTCACCAAGTTGCAAAGGGTCTCGCTAAATTGTTAAAGCTGTCCTCAAACGTTCAATCCTTCTGTCTCAGCCTCTGGAGAAGCAAGGAATACTGCTGTGCACCAGTGCACCTTGCCATAAATTAGGATGTTTACTAAATGGAAATGTAAGTAGGCTCTTTTTTCCACTTCTTTTTTCACTCTTTCATCAAATTTCATCATATTTAGTGCTGAATAAATACACTTGGGCCTCAGATGAGTGAGCAGATCATTTCACAGTGATAACCACAGATGGCGGGTGCTGAGGGAGCAAACATATCAGGCTCAAGAGGCAGGGAAGGTCCCCCTGCCAGCTGGGACATCCTCACACCTGGGCATGCTCACTGAAATACTCCATGATCACTCTCCGGGGAGACCTAGGCCATGACTCCAGGCTATGAGGCTTTTCAGATTTGCAGAGCACTGCACGGGGGTGGCTGGTCCTTATGCTCTGGGAGAGTTTTTGCTCTTCCACACTGTGAGAGAATGCAAGGGTTAGGAATCACTGGTGACATGGCCCCTCATCACCAGCATCCACAGGCTGATTGTCCAACTGTCTCCAAGGAATGGGAACAAGGCTTGGGGAAAACAAGATCCCAAGAAGTTAGCTGTCTAGATGAGACTTGTTCCAGGACATTCCTTTGCCCCAAAACCTCAGTTTAACTCCCAAGAGGCTGTACCTCACAACTTAGGCTGTCCTTTAAGAGGAGCTGACCCAGGGCCTAAAGTTCCTTGAACCATGCAGGGCACAGGACAGCTGTGGGCACATGGTGGCAACCCAGGAAAGGATAGTGGCTGAGAACATAGAACTCTCTGAGTTATCAAAAGAAAACCAGCCTTGGGCTGGGGATGTGGCTCAAGTGGTACCGCACTCGCCTGGCGTGCATGCGGCCCGGGTTCGATCCTCAGCACCACATACCAACAAAGATGTTGTGTCCACCAATAACTAAAAAATAAATATTAAAAATATTAAAAAAAAAAGAAAACCAGCCTGAGAAATCTGATATGCTGTCTATACCTAAGAAAGATAAAGATAGAAGCACAGGATTTTCCCAGGTGTGAACTGAAGTTCTCTATGAACTTGCTCTATATCAATGAACCTTCAGACCACGTGACTTTGGGAAACTACACCACCATGAAAATAGTAAAACGGGGTCCTGGATGGATGGCAAATATTCTCATCTGATATCTTAAGCCCTTTCATAGCCAATTACCTTAATCTCTATATTAGTCCCAAATTCTCAAAACAAATGCACTTCTCAGAATATATTACCAACCTTACCATATCACCACCATCTTCCAAAGCTAACAATGTACTTAACAGACCTACAGAAGAAACTCCCCCTCCTTTTTTTCTGTAGCCACTCATCTGATGATCCTACCAATGCAATTGGTTAATGTATTCATACATAACTTTCTTTTACAAATGACCTTGTCAGCCAAGCACAGTGGGGCACAACTGTAACCCCAGCAGCTTGACTAGGTCAGGAGAACAGCTAAATTCAAAGCCAGCCTCAGCAACTTAGTGAGGCCCTAAGAAACTTAGTGACATCATGTCTGAAAATAAAATATAAAAAGAGCTGCAGATCTGGCTCAGTGCTTAAGTACCCCTGGGGTCAATCCCTGGTATTTAAAAAAAATGTAATCTCTTCCTGGTTAAAACACATACATCATTCAGGATAAGTTGAATCCACATTCCTGAGTATGGTCATTAGTATTTGGGTCAAAATAAACTATTTTCCTCAGGTATGATGGCCAGTGCCTTTAATTCCACCACCTAGAGAAGCTGAGGCAGGAGGATCACAAGTTCCAGGCGAGGCTGGACAACATGGCCAGATCCACTTTGAAAACAAAATTTAAAAGGGCTGGAGATGAAGAGCCTGAGAATAAATCAGACATTTTATCCTATTTGCATATGTGACTACATGACCAGTGTGAATGGACATTAGGTACAACCAGGAAAAGGAGAAGTTACACTCTATTTACATATAATGTGTCAAAATGCATTTTACTGTCATGTATAAGTAATGGAAACAAAGTAAAATAAATAAATAACTGGAGATTGATTTCATCCTGTGTGATTATACAGAGAACAATTAGAACTTTGCAGGTGCTTTACTCCAGAACAAATTAAGTCAACTAGCTTACTATTAAGTGACAAAAAGAAACATAAGTTCTCTATTTGATTAACTTATTTATTAATGAACACAACAATTTGATAATTTCCTGTGGTTACTGTCAAAGCAAAATGTGGTAAGTGCAAAGACGGCACGTGTCTTAGAAATAACTCAATGACCCAAAAATGTCACCTTGTCCAAATAAGAATCTTACAAAGTTTTATATCTCTCAAAAAATCTTCTTAATAAACAGCAGGCTCTACATTTCTAAGTCTCATAGTAAAAATAAATGTCCAATGATTGTCAAACTGTTCTTAACAGCAGCCAGTTCACTACCATAATGTACAGTCAGGAGACACATGCCAATGCTCCGCTCAAGGACATTTTGATCAATGTTGGGCCACATATGCAATGGTTGTCTGTGGTGAAAGAGATTCATGGTGCCTGTAGCAAAGGTGGTGCAAACAAACATAAAGCAAAAGCTCTTCCAGAGTGTGGTAAAGTAACAAGTTTGTAGCCCAGAATCCTAAACTATCCTACACAATCAGGATGTAAAAAACGCCACCATTCACATCTGTAAGCATGTTATTTTTTTTTTAACTTTTTTTTTTTAGAGAGGAGAGAGAGAGAGAGAGAGAGAAAGAGAGAGAGAGAGAGAGAGATAGAGAGAGAGAGAGAGAGAGAGAGAGAGAATTTTTTAATATTTATTTTTTAGTTCTCGGCATATACAACATCTTTGTTGGTATGTGGTGCTGAGGCTCGAACCCGGGCCGCACGCATGCCAGGTGGGTGGGCTACCGCTTGAGCCACATCCCCAGCCCTGTAAGCATGTTATGATGTCTGCACAGTGATGGAACTGGCAAAAAGAAAATGTCCCTGCAAGTGACACAGAACCATACTCAAGGACTGAAAACATACAGAACTGCCCAAAACAAGGAAGAATCCACAATTACACTCAGAGACATCAGCCCAACTCTGTCAGGACAATGATGCAGGCAGGAGGGCTTCATGGGCCTTGAAGCAAATGGGAAGCACACTGAGGCCTCAGGGTCACAGCAACACTCCACAGGACATAACCCACACCCCTACAAGTGCAGCACCAGTGAAATCCCATGTGTGCTCAAAGAACATGAGAGCTAGAGCAGAAATCAGATCAGAAGCAGCTGAAAAGCCTCCAGGGAAGGGGACGTTAAACACAAGACTCTAAACAGACACAGGACAAAGAGGGGACTCAAGAGAAAAGGTGACGATTTTGAAGGAAAAAATGTAAAAGTCCATCACAGGAAATTCTTAGAGAACACCAGAGGTGGTCCTGTATTGCTTTCTAAGTCATCCAATGCACATTTCAGAAAAGAAGAGCTAAAAGCAATCATTGAAACTGTCACTTCAGAAAAACAGAGAAAGAAGGGCAAGGTAAACCTAAATTAACCACAGGAAGGTAACAGAAGGTGTTGATGAAACCACAACCTGGAAATCCGCAGACTACAATATCAAGTTCTTCATGAACATCAGCATCACTGATACACTGGCATAAGGCTAAGAATACAGAAGACAAGGACTGGGGTTATGGCTCAGTGGAAGAGTGCTTGTCTACTGCTTGGGAGAAAGTGGGTTCAAACCTCACTGACAGGGGCCTGGGGATGTGGCTCAAGCGGTAGCGCGCTCGCCTGGCATGCGTGCGGCCCGGGTTCGATCCTCAGCACCACATACCAATAAAGATGTTGTGTCCGCCGAGAATTAAAAAATAAATAAATATAAAAATTAAAAAAAAAAACACCTCACTGACACATAAAAAGAAAAAAGTATAAAATATACAATAACATTAAAGAAAAAAGCAAAGAGGACTGAAAACCTAGTAACACATTTAAAAGTATCATCATCAACAATGCATTGGGACTTCAAGATTATCATAAACATGCTTGGTACAAATTCGACAACTTGCAAAAACTGGACCATTTATTTGAGAGAGACAATTTCCTATAACTTACACACAAGGGGAAATACACAAAACAGATGAGCCCATGGCTACTGACAAAAACAGACTCAATAACTAATTACTACCCAAAAGCAAGACAAGGCTCTGACATCTCAAACAGGCTTCCATGAGACACTGAAGAACTGCCACCAATTTTCTCCTTTTTGTCCAGAACATAGAAGCTGAGTTAACACCTCCTAATTCTTTCTGAGGCATAAGTTACCATATTATCCAAATTAAATAGATAAAGAAAAGTATTTTTTTTAGAGAGAGAGAGAATATACAATCATAAATGTAAAAAACTGTACACTCCAGGTGTCTATGCAAATGATGGGGAAATTATGGACACAGGAACCCTCACTGCAGTGACTACAGCAGCCATATCCAGAAGTGCCCAAAGCTAGATGCAAGGAAGATACACCTTGCAATACTGAATGGACAAGCTGCAGTTTACCCACACCAAAGAACATCACCCAGAAAATGAGCTCTGCAGCCTGGAATGATACAGCACCCTTAAAGGCAGACTGGTAAGAGAGAGAAGCCAGTTTGAAATGGCAAAGTGCAGTAAGATTCCAAGTCAAAAACATTCTGGAAAAGACAACATTATAGATGCACTAGCAGAACTGATAGGTATCAGGGACTCAGGGAGCAGAGAGGGAGGGAGCAATGAGGAGGAGTGATGAACAGAGCAGTGAAACTCTTCTGTATGACATTATCTTGTAAACTACGTAACACACACAATCACATCACACAGAGGAGGAACACTAAGGTAAAGAATGAACTTTGGCTTATCATAACATGTTGCTTCATCCATTCTCCTTATCAAATGTTCAACAATGGTTTAGTAACCAACAAACACCCTACACCAATGCAATACGTTGAAAACAGTGGAGACTATCAGCTGGAGAGAAGGGGTATTCGATTCTATGAGTAATGCCACATTTAATTGTCACCTTGATTGGATTAAAAGATGCCAATGATTAATAACCTTATGGGTGTGTCTATAAATGATTGGCATGTGGAACAGTGAACCAAACTGGAGATCCTCCTTAAGCTAGGCAGCACCATCTAATAGGACGGTGACTTGGGTGAACAAAAGTTGGAAGAAGAAGGAAGCAGCAGCAGAGCAAGCTCCTTTCTTCTCCAATTTGTTCTTGATGGCTGCTGCAGTGGCCTGAGGATATCAGACTCTGCCTCCTTCAGTCTCCCAAAGTGGACTCTGCCAGTGATTCTCCAGGGAGTTTCCAGAACCTGTGGTCTGGACCAGAGCAGCACCATTGATCCCTCTTGTTCTGCGGCTTCAGCCTCTTGGACTCTGCAGCCAGCACTCCTAAAACTCTCCAGCTGCAGATGGCCACTGTGGACATCCAGCTTTGGGTCAAGTAGGCCAATCTAAAAGTCCCCTTTCATAATCATACTTCCTCTTGATGCTGTTCCTCTAGAGAACACTGACTAATATACTATGTAAGTCAAAAATTGCTCTGAAAAAAAATAAAGTTTATATCATAAAGAAGTGAATAAACTACCAAGCCATGAAGTTTTACAAACATATACATGAGAAACAATTTTATATGCTAAATACCATTTTCATAAAAATGCAAAAATAAAGCAAAGAGGAAGAGTCAGAGTAACAAATTTCAAAACTATGGACAAAAGCAAGGAAACTGATTTTCAATACTATTACCATCTTGAAAGAAATTGGATGATAAGTCTTCAAAAGTCATTGTGTGGTCACATACACAAAGTGTTAAGTTTTGCTGTGCTTAGCAAAACAAAGGGGTACTGTGAGAAACTATGAACTCTTTGAACTGTGTCCTTGTTGCCATCTTAAGAAGATAAAAGAATGTTCTGCCAAGTTTAAAATATATATATTTTTGTGTTTGCCAGGAAATAACTAACTACAAGTAGTATAATAAGAAGTATAGAGCACTGTGACCAGTAACAAAGTTATTCTGAGAATATTTATCCATGCTAGAAAAGATTAAGCTGCCAAGAGGATGTGTTTCTTTTTTGCTATATAAAAGATGAAGGGAAAAAAATAAAGAGGTGCTCATTCCTACTGTGTGTGTGTGTGTGTGTGTGTGTGTGTGTGTGTGTGTGTGTGTGTGTTTCAGCATCTCTGCTGTTACCACCTGATCAGGAACTACAGATTGTCAGCAGGGTCTGACAAGTCACTCCAACTGCTGGTGTGGTGGTGTGCACCTGTAACTTCAGCCAATAGGGAGGTCAAGGCAGGGAAATGGAAAGTTGGAGGCCAGTCTAAGCAACTTAGCAAGACACTCAGAAATTTAGTGAGACTGGTCTTCATTAAAAATTAAAAGAGGGTACTGGGATTGGAGCTGAGTGGCAGAGCACTTGCTAGCATGGGTGAGGAAAGGGGTATGATCCTCAGCACCACAGAAAAATTAAAAAAAAAAAAAGGTATTCTGTCCATCTATATCTATACAAAATATAAAAAAATAATAAATACAAGGCTGAGGATGTGCTCAGTGGAAGTGACTGTAGGTTTATTACCCAGTAAAACACCTGCCCACCACCAGAACGCTGCTCACAAATTGAAATTCATTTCTGGAGGATAACTAAGCATGAGCAAGTCCATGGCATCAATCCCCAGCACTCAATAAGTAAGCAAATAAATAAAAAACAGGGCTGGGGATGTGGCTCAAGTGGTAGCGCGCTCGCCTGGCATGCGTGCGGCCCGGGTTCGATCCTCAGCACCACATACCAACAAAGATGTTGTGTCCGCCGAGAACTAAAAAATAAATATTAAAAATAAATAAATAAAATAAAATTTTTGAAATAAATAAATAAATAAATAAATAAAAAACAGTCTACAATACTAATTCTCTTGGGCTGGAGAGTAGCTCGGTAGTAGAAAACTTGCCAAGCATGTGTGTGGCCCTCAGATCAATCTCCAGCAGGCCACACACACACACACACACACATACACACACACACACACACACACCTAAAATACATGTAATGAGAGATAAAAATGATTATAATACAAAAGGTACACAATTAGAGGCATAAAATACAACAAAATCAATGGAAAGACAACACACTTTCTCACAAGGGAGATTGAATGTTTCCATAACCTACACTCTCTAAAAAATCACTGAGTGGTAGGAGACCTTCAATGATACACAAAAGTATAAGAGGTTATGATGGGCAAGGGGGAGGGGGAAAAAAGGGAGAGAATTGAACAACAGCAGAGGAGACAGAGAGGGAAGGTGGGAGGGGAGGGGGGATAGTAGGGGTTAGGAAATGTAGCAGATTAAAAAAGTCACTAATATGCCATTAGGTAAAAATGTGAGTATGTAACAGATGTGATTCTGCTATCTGTATTTGGGGTAGAAATGGGAGTTCAAAACCCAATGCAGTCAAATGTATGAAAGATGATTTATCAAGAGCTCTGTAATGTTTGGAACAATCAATAAAAAAAAAAAAAAAAAAAAAAACCACTGAGCATTTCAATAAATTCTGTGAAATGTAGGGCATGGTTTACTGTATTTTGGAGGTAAACATAAGTAAAACTACATCTAAAAATAAAAATAGTATTGTTGGGGGTTGGGGATGTGGCTCAAGTGGTAGTCCGCTTGCCTGGCATGTGTGCGGCCTGGGTTCAATCCTCAGAACCACGTACAAACAAAGATGTTGTGTCCACTGAAAACTGAAATATTAAAAAATATTCTCTCTCTCTTTAAAAAAAAAACAATAGTAGGGTTGGGATTTTGGATCAGCAGTAGAGTGCTTACCTAGCACATGAGAGGCCCTAGGTTTGATCTGTTAAGGTTGGGTGAGCGTCAGAGGAAGAGACCACTAAGAGACTGTCTCATGCAACAGCAGAGGGTTTATTGGGGGTCCAGCATGCTGGGGCTCAGAGCTCACTTGAGAGGAGCTGAGAGCCCCGAGAACAACTTAAGCAGAGGTTATATACATTGTTTGAACTGGGGAGTTCATGTGGAGGTCAGGGAATGCGGGAGGGGTTGTTTGTACAGAGCAACCAGATGGTCAGGAGACATTTCTCAACATACATTTAATGGTTTTTCCGGGAATTGTTTTGACACCCACATAAATTTCAGGTTTCAGGAAAACAGAACTTCAACCAACAAAACAAAACCTTTACATTCTTAACCTTTCAGATCCTCAGCACCACATAAAAATAAATAAATAGGCATTTTGTCAGACTACAGCAACAACAAAAAATAGTTTTCAAAAAATTGAAAATAATAGACTGTATCTAAGACCAGCCAAAATGTTGTACAGGACAGAGAGAATAGAGAGGGCATTTATGCTGATCCCAAATTTCATAAGATAAAAGGCCAGCTCCCAAAGGGGTGGCGCTAGGAGGAGGCACTTAGGAGGGAACAGGAATCAGGTGACATACTGGGAGTGCTCTTGAGGGGATCAGCACCCTTATTTAGACAGAGACGTATGGCTCCTTTCCAGAAAACGAGTGTCATTTACTATTTCACTAATATTCAGCGATTAAATGATCATAATTGGGTATTTCAGGTATTGCCAAAATTGTCCTTAAATTTTACAATGACGAGGGAGTGATGGTGCACACCTGTAACCCAGCGGTTCACGAGTCTGAGGCACTAGGCGATGTAGCAAGACTCTGTACCAAAACAAAGAATCTAAAAGGGGCTGGTGGATAAGCAACTCTGGGTTCCATTCTTGATACCAAAAAACCACACAGTTAACATGAACCTGCCAAGTCCAGATAACAACAGTGAAAAAATGTCATCCTTTGTCAAATTCATCACCTTGTGAAGAACAGTTACTAGTTTTCATGAAATCACATTCATAAATTTATCCACCACTATTTTTATAGTATTGGACTCAAATTCTGCAGCAATAATGCAAAACAGAGTTTCTCTGTAACTTACGTGGCATTTTGGAATCTAGGGTTGGATTTCTTTTTTTTTTTTTGTTTCATTCATTTTTTTTTTCTTTTTTTTTTTTTTTATTGGTCGTTCATAACATTACATAGTTCTTAATACATCATATTACACGGTTTGATTCAAGTGGATTATGAACTCCCGCTTTTACCCCGTATACAAATTGCTGTATCACATCAGTTACCCTTCCATTGATTGACATATTGCCTTTCTAGTGTCTGATGTATTCTGCTGTCTGTCCTATTGTCTACTATCCCCCCTCCCCTCCCCTCCCCTCCCCTCCCCTCCCCTTTTCTCTCTCTACCCCTTCTACTGTAAATCATGTCTTCCATTTGTATTCTCTTGACTTACCCCTCCTTACCTCTTATATGACATTTTGTATAACCCTGAGGATCGCCTTCCATTTCCATGCAATTTCCCTTCTCACTCCCTTTCCCTCCCACCTCTCATCCCTGTTTACTGTAAATATTCTTCTCAAGCTCTTCGTCCCTACCCTGTCCTTGTTTACACCCCTTATATCAAAGGAGTCATTTGGTATTTGTTTTTTAAAGATTGACTAGCTTCACTTAGCATAATCTGCTCTAATGCCATCCATTTCCCTCCAAATTCTATAATTTTGTCATTTTTTAATGCAGAGTAATACTCCATAGTGTATAAATGCCACATTTTTTTTATCCATTCATCTATTGAGGGGCATCTAGGCTGGTTCCACAGTCTTGCTATCGTGAATTGAGCTGCTATGAACATCGATGTAGCAGTGTCCCTGTAGCATGCTCTTGTTAGGGCTTTAGGGAATAGACTATTTTTATAGTATTGGACTCAAATTCTGCAGCAATAATGCAAAACAGAGTTTCTCTGTATCTTACGTGGCATTTTGGAATCTAGGGTTGGATTTCAATTTGAAATCACTGAAAAGAGAAGACTGAATCTTACAAACTTTCTATACATACTCAGGGGTAGCAAAAGGTAAACTAGGTAATTAGGTGTTTTCTTTTTCTTTTCTTTCTTTCTTTTTTGATAGCCCCAAGATGAAAACCAGGGACATTTTACTACAGATCCACATCCCCAGTCATTTTTATACTTTATTTTGAGACACAGTCTCACCAGATTGCATAAGGCCTGGATAAGTTCCTAAGGCTGTCCTCAAATTTGCAACACTCCTGTCTGAACCTCTGGAGAAGAAACGATCAAAGGTGTGCACCACTGTACCTGGCTGTATGTTGGGATTTTTAACAATGGAAACGCAACCAAACTTTTAAAAATCCACTTCTTTCTTGCCTCTTTAATATTAGTCCATCCCATGTGGCTCTGAATAAATAAACCTGGGCCTCAGATAAGTGAGCACATCATTTCAAAGTGATACACAGAAAGCTTTGGTGCTGAGGGAGCACACATGTGTCAGGCTCAAGGGGCAGGGAAGGTTCCTGATAGCTGGGACTTGCTCCCTCCTGGTCTTGCTCCCTGAAAGCCTCTAGGATCACCCTCCAAGAGACCTGGACCATGACTCCACTCTAAGAGGCTTTTCAGGTTTGCACAGCTCTGCACTGGGGTGGGTGGTCCTTATGCTCTGGGAGAGGTTTCGCTCCTTCACACTGTGAGACTGAAAGGGCAGGAATCACTGGTGACCTGGCCCCTCAGCACCAGCATCCACAGGCTAACTGTCCACCTGTCTCAAAGGAATGGGGAAAGAGCTTGGGGAAAACAAGTTCCCAAGGAAGTTGCTGTCTAGATGAGGCCTGTTCCAGGAGATTCCTCAGCCCAGAGCCCCCAGCAGCTTCCCTGAGAGGCTGCACCCCACACCTCAGGCTGTCCTCTAGGAGGAGCTGATCTAGGGCCTGAAGTTCTGTTCACCCTGCAGGGACCAGGGCAGCTGTGGGCACCTTGTGGCAGCTCCAGGAGAGGACAGTGGCTGAGGACATGGGACCCTGTGAGGCGTCCAAAGGGAACCTCTGCCCAAGAAATCTGACATGGTGTCTACACCTAAGGAAGATAAAAGGAGAAGCTGTGAACTCAAGTTCTTTATACAGTTGCATCTACATCAAAGAACCTTCAGAGTACTTGACTTTGGCCAACCAGACCACCATGATGGTGCAAAGGCAGGGTTCTGTATGGAGAACAAAAATTATCTTGGGCTATCTTAAGTCCTTTCATAGCCAATTATCTTAATTTCTGTATCAGAACACAATTCTCAAAACTTCTCAGAATATACCACTAACCTTACCAGATGCCTAGTCTCCAAATTCTACCAAAGCTCGGAATGCAATAACAGACATACAGAAAAAATTTTCTTTATTTTTTTTCTGTACCCCATTAATCTGATGTTCCTACCAATGCAATTCGTTAATGTAGTGATACACAAGTTTCTTTTATAAAAGTTCATGTAGGCCAGACACAGTGGCACACAACTGTAATCCCAGCAGCTTGAGAGGCTAAGGTAGGAGGATTGCTAAATTCAAAGGCAGCCTCAGCAACTTAGTGAGACCATAAGGAACTTGGTGAGATCACATCTGAAAATACAATGTAAAAAGGGCTGGGGATATGGGCTGGGGATGTGGCTCAAGCGGTAGCCCACCCACCTGGCATGAGTGCGGCCCAGGTTCGATCCTCAGCACCACATACAAACAAAGATGTTTTGTCTGCGGAGAACTAAAAAAAAAAAAAAAAAAGCGCTGGGGATGTGGGTCAATGTTTAAGTGTTCCTGCGTTCAATCTCTGGTATCCTACAAAAGGAAAGAAAGAGAGAGGAGAGAGAGGAGAGAGAGGGAGGGAGAGAGAGAGAGAGAGAGAGAGAGAGAGAGAGAGAGAGAGAAAGAAAGAAAGAAAAGAAAAGCAAAGAGAAGAGAAGAGAAAAGAAAAGAAGGAAAGAAAAGAGGGACACATACATCATTCAGGGTAACTTGAATCCATGTTCCTTAGTATGGTCATTAATATTTGGGTTAAAATGAAGTATGTTTTTGTGGGGAGCCATTCTCACACGTGATCGGGTGCCTCCCGTTAAGGGTCTGAGGCACTTTTGGCAAAAGTCGAAGTTTTCCCGACCCTTTCCTGATGAGAGAGCCCATCCGTGTGGGGGTGTGCCTGACCACTGGCCCCAGGGACCCAATCACTGACCCTGACCTTGGAGTGCAGCCCCCCTCAACCTTCATTGGATGGAATTTTCCCCTGAATCTCTTGTTCCCTAATAAAAGGCTACTCCCCGGCGTGCTCTCTCTCTCTCTCTCCTGCTAGCCCTGAGTAATCCTTGCTGCCCTGCTGGGCGGCTAGAGGAGCGAACCAGAGAGGGGAGCCATCTCGGACCTAGCAATAGAAATAAGGTAACTGAGTCTTGTGTTTTTATTTTGATCTCGTCTAACTAACTTTATGCCTAGAACCTCATTAATGAAACCACTGTGCAGGCCGCGTGGTAGATGTTTTGTAGCTGGGGTTGTCCATGCCTTTAATCCCAACAGCTTGGGAAGCTGAGGCAGGAGGATCACAACTTTCAGGCCAGGCTGGGCAACGTAGCCAGATCCTTTCTGAAAATCATATTGAAAAGAGCTGGGGATGAAGGACAGTAAATGAATCAGACATTATTGTAGTGGCATCCCCTTCCTTCACAGAAAATTTTAACTGGGTTTCTCCAGAAATCTTCACCATGGCTAATTTTAGGACTGTCAACAAGAGAGTGTCCACAAAAAAAGTTCAGTGTAGACAAACTTCCTATTTTCATGTTGCCTTATTTTACCGGGTGGCTAGTATGGGAGAAATTAGCACTCCAAGTGCTGGACTCGAACTCCCCTTACTAGTTTTTTACACACTTGTATCCAGTATAGTAGTTTGTAGAAATGTGCAAACAAGGCCTCTGGCCTTGAACTGGGATTCACAGAGAAGTCACCAACTGGGCACCATGGAAACAGCTGGTGAGGGAGGAAAGAAAGGGGAGAAGAAGCTCTCCCCTTCTCAGGTGCAGTCCTTGAAGGGTTAACGTGGCTAGAACAGTGAAAGAAAAAGCTGCTTTTATGTGTGTGATGTGACAACTTGACTATGGTGACTCCATTTTGTGAACTCAGCCATGACACTCAAAAAGGTCATGACTGGGGCAGTTTGCATTCTTTTGTTCATGAAAATCCCCCAAGAACACAGAATGATCTATGTGCCAACCAGAGACTAACTGACCACAACTTTCCGGCTTGCTGGCATTGCCTGAACCTCCAAATGTCCCTTTTGTGGTTTTTTTGCTTAAATATGGAGCCAAGTTAAGGCAGGGGCCCCACTCTGACAACCTCATTCTTTCGAGAGCAGAGTGTCTGCCACTGGCCACCAATAAAGGCTTAACTGGAATGAGACTCTGTGGTCTGAGAGTTATTTGCGGGTCTCAGTATTACAATGTGAACTTCTGAGTCCCTCCCCTTACATGCTGGGTATAAGATTCTGAAACCACCTGAACTCGGGGTTCAGGGGATGAATTGATTGATTACAGCAAAAGCAGTGCCCTCTGAGACTGGCTGCAGCCAGATAAAACTGTTTCCGGCTATCTTCAGTGCCTTGCCTCCTTTGTCCCTACATCATTATTTCCCTGTGTGCTTACGGGACTACACGACTGGGGTGACTCTACATCATGGACTATCAGAAAAGGGAGCAGTTATACTGTATTGGTGCAGCCCAGGATTCCATATCCCTGGGATCTATAAACAACTTCTTAATTCCCTTTAAAGCAGTTATTTTGACCAAACACAAGGAAATGTTAAGTGATTATTCTTTCCCCTCAAGTATAACATTCACAAAGAGAAAACAAATGCTTTCAAAAGTGTTGTTCTTGCCAAGGACAGTGGCACAGGCCTGTCATTCCAGATACGTGGGAGGCTGAAGCAGGAGGATCACAAGTTATGGCTGAGGGAGGGAGGGAGCAAAGGAGGGAAGGAGAGAGGGAGGAAAAAAGGGAGGGAGGGAGGGAGGAAAGGAAGGAGGGAAGGAGGGAGGAAGATTTTTTCCAATATTTCACTAGATGAAAAGTGACAATTAGCGGACGGTGTTAATTTGAACCGAGTGGGAAGAACCAACGTCTGGCCGAGCTGTGAGGTGGAGGGAAGGTGGGTTTAGAAGGCAGGAGGCGCCTGCAATTTGGGGGACCTACAGCAGCCTCCGGAGGAGCTCCCCTGGGAGGAGGAAGGTGCATTTGTGGCCCTGCTTCCTCCACGTTGGGAAGAGTGGGTCGGGCCACCAGTAGGGAGCAAAGGGGACACCAGGGACCTGAGCCGCCCTTCCAAACCCAGGGAACCAGGGGACAGGGCCCAGGGCCACCTGCCAGCGTGGAAT
Source organism: Urocitellus parryii (assembly GCF_045843805.1). Classification (NCBI taxonomy): domain Eukaryota; kingdom Metazoa; phylum Chordata; class Mammalia; order Rodentia; family Sciuridae; genus Urocitellus; species Urocitellus parryii. Next base: position 1,225,747 of record NC_135548.1, read on the forward strand.
CCGCCGCCCTCCGCAGCTCACCCCCGCGCCGGGCCCCAACGCCGCACCTTCAGCCCTGGTCGCAAATTCACCATTTTTGGCTTCCGTGGTGACCCGGCGTCCTCTGGAGGAACTTCCAGGCCCCCGAGATCCCCGGGGACACCGGCAGCGGGAGAGTCAACTGGGTCACTGGAACAGAAACTCCGCCAGAGAAGCAGTAGCCCGGTGGGTGAGGAAGAAGGCCTGCAATGTTGCGGAAGCCCGCCCTTCCCCTTCCTCTGCGCACTGATTGGACAGTTGCTCCAGCTTCCCGGATGGATGGCCTCCAGGCCCGCCTCTGCATCGTGACTGACAGCTAACATCATCCAATCACTGCCTGAAATTGGGTAGAGTGACGGGTTCTTGGACCCAGCGCTTTTCAGGAGGAGCTTCCCGGCTGTGCTGGGACCTAATCCAGGTGGGAAGCCTTGGCTTTGCCTGTGGTACAGAGGTGACACCTGGCGCTGCTTTTGGAGCTTGGCAAGGCCCTGGGTTTAACCTCAACACAAAAACAAAGCACAGCTTCTCGGGGAGGCTGAGGCTGGAGGAGCCCAAGGTCAGAGAGATCCTCTCTTAAAATAAAAGGGAAAGGGTGGGATGTAGCTCAGAGGTCCAGGTCAAGCCCCATTGGGTTTATTCCCCAGGACCTTTAAAAAGAAAGAACGATATTGCATCTATACATATATTTTTCCACTCAGCTGATGCGACCTCAAGCGACTTAGAAAGACCCAGTCTCCAAATTTTTGAAACACTATTTAAAGATATCATATATATGACTCATATATAATATCTAAAAATCAAAACAATTTGAAAACTATTTTAGTAATTCTCATCACCTTCCGGCCTCTGTGGCTTTGAGGAGGCAGCCTGAGCTATGAAAGGAAGCAATTGGGGTTGGCTCTGATGCTCAGGGTTCCATCCCCAGCACAGAGGGTGGGGGAGGAAGGAAGGCAATCCTCTAGGGCAGCAATGTGCGGTGGAAATAAAATGGGTGGCTTGTGCTTAGTGAGCATGTTCTACTTTGACTGTTAGGAAGTGTTGTGCAGAGACCTGACTCTGGGGATCCCACAGGTCTGGTCAGGTGTTTGCCTCAACATCAAACAGAAAAGGTCATGATGCAAAGCAGAAAAGGAACTTTGACCAGTGCAGCTACAGCAGGAAGACAAGGAAACCCTGTCCTTACCCTGTCTTCACATGCTGACAAGGACTTTGAGGTTTTAGAGAAAGAGTAATCATAGGCATGTATGTATAGGGCAAATTTTATCTAGGATTTAGTATTATCTGTAGGATTTAAGCTTCAGGTATCTGTGTTCTTATAACATGTCTGTGAGCGCACTCTCACTTCCCCCCTTGACACATGTCACTCTATTGCACAGACTGACCTCACTTTGTCAGGAACAAGTCCCCCTCCGTGTATTCTTTCCATGTCAAGGTTTTCAAGAAAAGCCATAAGCCCTAGGAAGCAACATACCGTGAGAAGCTGACCCAGCGCTCTCAGCTTCCTGGGTTTCAGCTGATAGTCAAACCAGAAAGAAACAAAAACCCTGCTCAGCTTGGCCCATTAACCCTGCATATAAAACAAAAAATTGCCAAGTGGGGCCAATACTGCCTGTCATGTCTACCCCCCTCCTGGAAATTAAGTACAATTTTATTCTCTGCTCTTAAGTTGGGCTTTGTGAAGTCTTTCACATCCTGCTCACTTGCCCAAGTTCATTCTACCTAATAATATTGCCCATGGCCAAGGGGGGCTATTGTGTAAGAAGTCATATTCCCACGGGTGTGGAAAAGTGGGCACATAGCTTCCCAGGGCTGAGAATTGAATCCAAGGTGCTTTTATTGTCCCCATGGTAGAGACTGAATTGAGGGCAGGAGCACTTTGCCTCTGAGCATCCCTTTTATTGTGGTTCAAAGAAGGTGGGTGTGAGCATAACTGTAATGGGCCTGAGAGAATGCATGAGACCATGTGGCAATGTGTTCTTCACTTATCAGTTTCATTTGAGCGCCCCAATGACATCATCTATAAATCAGAGACCTCCATATGGAATTCCTCCACCAACTCTCTGAAAACACAGGCACTTTTAGCACCTTCAGAAACTCCCGCACAACAGAAGCTTCCACAAACTCTTTATGATAAGGACATTATGGCCACTTGTGAAGACTACCAATTACTGAGGGTTCCTAGAGCAGGAAGCTGCCCCTTATGGACCTTGCTATATTATTATTTTTTAAAACCAAAGACTTGCTTTTTATTGAATTGGTAAATTTTACAGAGTTCCTAAATTAGTAAACCATGCCTGAGAATCCAAAGAAGAAAACAGTATAATGGACAAGCCCATCCATCCATAAAACAGTTTATTAAATCTTGGTTCCTAATGTATTTTTCTTGGAGGTACTGGGAATTGAACTCGGGGGACACAACCACTGAGACACCTCCCAGCCTTCTTTTTAATTTATTATTTGAGTTAGTGTTTTAGAGACAGCGTTGCACTGAGTTCTTTACTCTTTGTAATCCAGGTAAGTCACCTTACAAATCACAACACTTGGGCTAAGGTTGTGGTTCAGTAGTTGACAACATGCCTAGCATATGTGAGGCACTGGGTTTGATTCTTAGGACAACATATAATTAAATAAGTAAATGTCCACTGACAAGTAAGAAATAATTTTCTTAAAAAGTGAATAAATGGGCTAGGGCCATGGCCTCAAATTGTAGTGTGCTCACCTGGCATGCGTGGGGCACTGGATTTGATCCTCAGCACAACATAAAAATAAATTAAAGATGTTGTGTCCACCGAAAACTAAAAAATAAGTAATAAAAATCCTCTCTCTAAAAAATATGAAAAGAAAGCAAAATCCTCCTGCCTAAGAATCTTGAGCAACTGGAATTTCAGGTGTATACCACAGAGCCAGGGGATTCACAAGAATTTTGAGGATTTCACAGTCTTTCATAAAATTTTAACAAGAGTGGAATTTAAGTCTGCTGCAAATCTTTAAAACTTCTAGTACACTGTACCATTAAATAAACCTCTCCATATTCATCTCAGTTTGTTTCACATAAGCATCACACTACAAAAGTTTGTGACAAAGTGCATATATGAAAGGAAAATATGTGATTAAAGGTCCAAGAGGTGACTTGTTATTGGGTTTTGGCCTCCAAATCATGTATTCAGTATGACACAGAATATTTTAATTGTCATTTAATCATTATATATTCTCACTACTTACTCTCCTAAAAACCCAAACCCATCATAAGGTGGCCATCCACATGTCAGTCCACATGCCAACACTATTAACCAAAAGGGGTAGGCAGATCCTGTCAGAAGATTCTGTAGCCCTCTTAGGAGTCTGATTCGTGCACTCACGTACTCACCAAGACTGAATTCCTACAAAGAATGCTGGCACCCTAGGACAGTTGCATTGACTCCAGTTCCTCACACTGCCCAGGAGCAAGCCTGCAACTTCTGCTTTGGCAAATGAATTCCTTACAAAGATGTCCAGATTGCATCAAGTACTCATACACCAGTATGCAATATTTCTACTAAATCAAAGATGTAAAACTAGGAAATTGCCACACTGTCTCAGTAGGTGGAAAGACAGTTTACAGTAATCCTGAATGGCTTAAGCTGTATTTATTAAAAACAGAAGTGCCACAGCACACTCTTTTGGCTTTCCTTTCCAAATGAACACTGACACTCAGCAAAAGGCCAGCAACAGAGATAGCAGTGACAATCATCCCATCGTTGGCATGTTGGTTACCTTAAAAATTTGAACACAAGTATGTAAGGAACTCTTAGCAATGATCACACAAGATCCATGATTCCTGAATAGGTTGTGGGTGAGGTTTTGCTCAGGATGCTTTGAGTCCATAGGACAGGTCATTGAATTCTTTAGCCTGAGCAGAAACAGCCCTCTCCACATCATGTATTGCACAACATCACCTGGTTGGAAGCTGTAGCTTCATCAGTGATGTAGGGCACATGAGGCTAGACACCCAAGGAATGTTCCAGGAGCAGACTATTAGATGCAGAGTTCTAAGGGGTATCACCTAAAAATTTAGATCACTGCTTGGAATTTCCTTGATCTGCATTTACACCCAGTGTGACAGGGATGGAGGTTCATACTTTTTGTAGGGGTATACATAAAGGTGTCTTTTGTTTTGTTTTGTTAACAGAAAGTGTTTGTGTATAAATTGTAAGATTGTTCAGAGGTCTTCTAAGCTTTAACACAAAAACAGAAGTCTGTGTTATAACCCACATTGAGATTTTTGCAAATTTTTTTCCTGATATTCTGTTGAAAGATTATGGTGAAGGTCTCTCGAGAAGCTTATTTAAGATTCTTGGGTGGAGAAGGGAGGGCGACTATATTAGGACATCAGACTGTGGTGCTTCTTACCAAGCCTTTGGTCATGTGGTATGTATTAAGAAAATCAGCACACAATTTTCCCAGGGCTAGTGAGCTACTCTAAACACAGAGAGAAATCAAGCCTGGGTTTTTCTGGAATATTCCACCTAAGTATTATTGATGGGGAGAAAAGTTAAGTTGGATGAAGTTTTTTTAAAAAAATTCACTGGTATAAAAGACCTTTAAGAAGGAAGAGACCATCTAAAATTGTAAAGGAGACACCTGCAGAGCTGCATCTGCTGATGTGGTCATCAGTGGGGCCCACAGGCACAGCAATAGCAAACTCACCACCAGAGCTACAGGAGTGCTCAGTGCTAGAATGCCTGCCAGCATGCACAAGGCAGGATTGGGACCCCAGACCTGGGAAAAAAAGAGAAAGCAACTCAAGCATAGGGCAAAACATATTTTGAGAAAGTGCCTCTCCAAGTAATATACACAAATGACATTATGTTATAATGCTCTTTAATGTGCCTACATACAGCACAATGTATGACACTTAGAAAAAGTACAAATGACAAGAGTGTGGTCCCAGAGTCATCAACAGCTCAATAAGGGATCAGGGAAAAGAAAGAGGCCAGCTGCAGGGTAAACAGACACATCCCTATGGTCCCAGCTCCCAGCCTCACCCAATTAAAAAGACTGCGGAGAAATTCAGTAGTAGAGCACTCCTGGGTGGAATCTGAACAAAGAAAGAGAGGAAAGAAGTTCAGAAGAAACATTTCACCAATCTGTACCAAAGGCTGGAGTGGAGAGGCCTAAATTAAAATACACAATATGTAATGAAATATGAGACACAAAAGACTTAAAATACAGGAAAATGGAATCTAACAATAAGAGAGATTTAACCCATAAAACATGTTGCTTTCAAATCCTCATGTTGATGCAATGTTCCTCTCCAATGCAGGGTGCACTTTTGTTACCTCTGAAGAGATAAAAAAGAAATGAAGGCACACACATTTTCACACACCTACAGTGGTTTTCTCAAAAGAAATAAATAAAATGAAATAAAATAAAAATTTCCTCAAGTCTGAACAAGTTCAAATGGATCTGAAACAAGCAAAGGTCCTACCACATTTCTATATACAGGGCTTTTCACTAGTGTGATTTCTTAAATGCTGTTCAAAGGGACCTGGAAAGTTGAAGGTCTTACTACAATTTTTAAAGAGACAAAAAACATCTTCCCAGATGTGAGTTCTTTACGTCTTTGAAGAAATCTCTGAAAGCTGAATACTAGCTCACATGGCTTCTAGTCACCATTTCCTACACTGTGAGTCCTTTCATACAACTGAACAAAACTAGAATAGATGAACCCTTTATATTTCTTACTTGCATAGGATTTATTCTTTTTATTCCAAAAGAATCTTCCCAGTCCTTAGTAAAGTACTGTGAAAACTAGATTCCCCACATTTCTCACACTCACAGGGCTTCTCTCTGTGTTTTCATATATGAGAAGAAAAACAAGGCAGGATGGGAAGCTGACAGGATGTTGCTTTTCTCTGGTATGTATTCTCGTATGTATTCCAAGGCTAATCTCTGGTATGTATTCTTCCATGTTTATGAAGCTGATGGGATGGAGCAAAGGTGTTGCCACACTGCTTACATTCAGAGGGTATATTTTTCAATGTGAATGAAATGGCTTTGAAGGCAATAGGGAAAAATGGAATGATTTGTGATAATTTAAAAATTTAAAGAGTTACTCAGTTGGAAGTGGTGGTGTATGCCTTTAATTCCTGAGACTTGAGAGGCTGATTCTGAAGGATCAATGTTGGAGGCTAGCCTCAGCACCTTAGGAAGACCCTAAGAAATGCAGCAAGTCCCTGTCTCAAAATAAAGAGTAACTGGAATGTAGCTAAGTGGTAGAGCACAACCAGAATAAATCCCCAGTGTCTCTGTCTCTGTCTATCTCTCTCTCTCTCTCTCTCTCTCTCTCTCTCTCTCTCTCACACACACACACACACACACACACACACACACACACACACACAAATTTTAAGCAGTGTGACTCCTTCCTTGTCTTTGAGGATGACATGAAACATTGATTTATCAGGTTTTACATTCAAAAAATTTTTCTCCAGTAACTTCCTACATGTATATGAGTGAAACAGTAATAACAGAAACGTTTACCAATTGTTTTCATGCATATGATTTCTCTGCAGTATCTGTTCTTTCACTTGTGTGAAGCAGACAGGATGTGGCAAAAGCTTTTCCACATTGTTGTTATTCATAGCGCTTTTCTCTGGTATGTATTCTTCCATGTCTGTGAAGCGTAGGGAATGCAGCAAAGGCTTTGCCACACTGCTTACATTCATAGGGCTTCTCTCCAGTGTGCATTCTTCCATGAATCTGAAGGTAACTGGATGTAGTAAAGGCTTTGCCACACTGTTTACATTCAAAAGTCTTCTCTCCAATATGTGTTCTTTCATGTCTGTGAAGGCTACTGGATGTAGCAAAGGCTTTGCCACACTGCTTACATTCATAGGGCTTTTCTCCAGTATGCATTCTCTGATGGATTCTAAGTAAACTGGGATAAGCAAAGTCTTTCCCACATACCTTACATTTGAAACCTTCATTCCCCATGTATGTGATCCTGTGCCTTTGAAGACTTGTGAATGAAATACAGGTCTGACCACCTCGTTTACATTCATACACTTTCTCTCCAGCAAGAGTTCTTTCATGTCTTCTTAATACAGAGGAGAAACAAAAGGCTTTCTCACATACCTCACATTGAAAACATTTACGTTCACTGTGTGTTCGCGTGTGTCTTGGAACACCTGTAGGAGAAGATGAGGCTTCACCACATTGCTGATATTCATAGGGTTGCAACCCAGTATGAGTATCATCATGCCTTTGAATGTCACTGGAATGACTGATGACTTTCCCAGGTACTGTACATTCATAAGGTCCATCTCCAGTTCGTATTAACATTTGTGTGTGAACATTTTTGAAAGAAACCAGAGATTTCTTATATTGTTTAAATTCACATGGCTTCTCTTCACATTCCTCATGCTTGTAGTATTTGTGTCCACAGTGAGATGTGATCTGCCTATGAAGGATGAAGTCTTTTGCACACATAATGAAGTCACATGGATTTACTCTATTAAAATTTTATTTTGTTCAATTAAGAATTGGAATTGATTTGAAGGTTTACCCCACACTATTTTGTGCCTTTGAAGTTTACCATATGACTTCTTTAAGGAAGAAGAAGTGACCAGCACATAATCAATGCTTGGATCATTCACAATTTTCTATTTATTGATAGATCTTTACATTACTACCAACATCAGCTAAAGGCTAGGTTTTCTGACTTGTTTAACTTGCCTAAAAATAAGGAGATTGAAAGCAAACAATCTTTTACAATACAGCTACTCTATGGCTATTGTCCAAATAGTGATAGTCACATATGCAATTTCATAGTACTTTTAGCATGTCATACACTTTGAAAAGACTGAATATCTGTTACAGCTACGTATATATTTCTGGTAAAGAAACATTATAAGAATAAATACTTCTCAAATTATGCATACTTCTTTCGTTGGTTTCCTTTAAATATTACATGACAGTTCTCAGATTCCCTCACGAATTCCTCTTGTGAGTACAGTTACCTTACATTGCTCCCAGAGTTTTCAGTCTGAACTTCAGTGGTCTTGTCTTCCCACTTGTCTCCTAAAATGAAAGAACAGAACAAGCTTTATGAATATTTAGGAGCTAGAAATGCTTTGCCAAATGATACGTGCCATTTATGCTGCAATAATTCACCAACTGATTCCCTTTTCACCTTCTACATAAATGACCAAAATAAACATGAGTTCTCTATTTGATTAATTTTAAAAACATCATTATTACCTATAGAAGCCAGGTTTCTGAGGACTTCCAACATCACATTTCTGTAAAGGTTCTTCTGGGAAGGATCCAGCAAAGCCCACTCCTCCTGGGTGAAGTTCAGAGCCACATCCTCCAAGGTCACTGAGATCTAAAATATCCCACAAATGTATAGTGGAGGCCAGGAGAGATTGACAGCATGAGAAATCTATACTCAACATGCATGATGTTCACATAATTCCCTGGCCTCTCGATTAATTGCACGATTTGGTCCATCAAATCTTTATTGCACTCAACTTCTTCCAACTACTCCAACACTAGAAATTGGCTACTTGGAAGGCAAACATCATACTGATTCATACCCTTCCTTTGGTGAGTTCACAGGAAGTGAGACGGGCTCCCAGATCATACCTAACTTCTTTATTGGTTGCACCTCTATTTCATGTCCTAGAAACATCCTATGTGGTACAGAGCTAATATAAGCACGTCTGATAGTACTTATGTTTAGAAAAGAAAGGTGATGAGCAGGAAATTGCAGGAATCATGAAACTAACCATTTGAGAGAGATTCTGATGGCTCCCTGTACCTACAAGATTAATATAAATAACATGGAATTAACTGATGTCTTGTTTCCTCTGCAAGTCTATTGTTCCATACTTAAAGAAATGCCTAGAACCAGCCACCACCCACACTCTCTGGGCATGGGTTCCCTATGGAGATTCCCTCATAGACAACATTTAGATAACTTTTCACGCAAGTTGTCACAATGTGTTAACTGGAGATTGAGCTCATCCTGTGAGAACAACTAGAAGTTTGCAGGTGCTTTACTCCAGAACAAATTTAGTCAACTAACTTACTATTAAATGACCAAAAAAAACATGAGTTCTCCATTTGATTAATTTAGTTCATTTATTAATAAACACAACAAATTTATAATTTCCTGTGGTTACGGTCAAACCAGAATGGGGCAAGTAAAAGATGGCACATGTCTTAAAAACAACTCAATGACCCAAAAATGTCACCTTGTCCAAACAACAGCCTTACAATAACTCTCAAAACAATCTTCCTAATAAACAGCAGGCACTACTTTTCTAAGTCTCCTGGGAACAATGAATGTCTAAAGACTGTCAAACTCTTCTTAACAGCAGCCGGTTCACTACGACAATGTACAATCATGAGACACATACCAATGTTCTGCTCAAAGACATTTTGATCAATGTTGGGCCACATGTGCAATGGTTGTCTGTTGTGAAAGAGATTCATCGTGCCTGCAGCAATGGTGGTGCCAACAAACCTAAGACAGAAGCTCTTCCAGAGTGTGCTAAAGCAACAAGTTTGTAGCCCAGATTCCTGAACTATCCCACACAGTCTGGGTGTGGAACAGGCCACCACTCACATCTGTAAGCATGCTATGATGTCTGCACAGTGATGAAACAGGAAAAAAGAAAATGTCCCTGCCACTGAAACAGAACCACACTCAGGGACTGAAAACATACAGAACCGCCCAAAACAAGGAAGAATCCACAATTACACTCAGAGACATCAGCCCAACTCTGTCAGGACAATGATGCAGGCAGGAGGGTTTCATGGGCCTTCAAACCTTGGAAGCACACTGAGGTCTCAGGGTCACAGCAACACTCCACAGGACATATATCACACCCTACAGGTGCACCACCAGTGAATTCCCATGTATGCTCAAAGAACATGAGAGCTAGAGCAGAAATCAGATCAGAAGCAGCTGAAAAGCCTCCAGAGAAGGGGACGTGAAACACAAGGCTCTAAACAGACACAGGACAAAGAGGTGACTCAAGAGAAAAGGTGACCATTTTGAAGGAAAAAAAGTAACAGTCCATTATAGGAAATTTACAGGGTACACTAGAGGTGGTGGTGTATTTGTATCTCAGTCATCAAACCCACATTTCTAAAAAGAAGAGCTAGAAGCAATTATTGAAACTGCGGCTTCATAAATCCAGAGAAAGAAGAGCAAGAGAAACCTAAATTAACCACAGGAAGGTAACAGAGAAGGTGTTGATGAAACCGCAACCAGGAAATCCGCAATCTACAAAATCAAGTTCTTCATGAACATCAGCATCAATGATAAACTGACATAAGGCTAAGAATACAGAGGACAGGGACTGGGGTTGTGGCTCAGTGGAAGAGTGCTTACCTAGTGCTTGGGAGAAAGTGGGTTCAATCTTCACTGACACATGAAAAGAAAGAAATAAAAGTGTACAACATACAATAATTTTAAAGAAAAAAGCAAAGAGGACTGAAAACCTGCTATCAGATTTAAAAGTGTCATCGTCAACAATGCATTGGGACTTCAAGATTATCATGAACGTGCTTGACACAAATTAGACAACTTGCAGAAACTGGACCATTTCTTTGAGAGAGACAATCTCCTACAACTTACAGACAAGGGATTAGCCCATGGCTGGTAAAAAAAAAAAAAAAAAAAAAAAAAAAAAAAAAAAAAAAAACAGGCTCAATAACTAATTACTTCCCAAAAATGCAAGGCGAGGCTCTGACATCTCAAACAGGTGTTCATGATACACTTAAGAACTGCCACCAATTTTCTACTTTTTTCCAGAATATAGAAGCTGAGTTAACACCTCCTAACTCTTTCTGAGCCATAAGTTACCATATAATCCAAATTAAATAGATAAAGAAAAGTATTAAATAGATAACTATAAATGATGCTCAAAGCATAAATGCAAAATTTTATCATAAATGCAAAAAACTATATAATTAAGTCATCACACTCCAGATCTATAAAAATTATGTGAAAATTATGGGCACAGGAACCCTCACTGCAGTGACTACAGCAGCCATATCCAGAAGTGCCCAAAGCTAGACACAAGGAAGATGCACCTTTCAGTACTGAATAGACAAGCTGCATTTTAAGTACACCAAGGAACATCACCAGAAAATGAGCTCTGCTGCCTGGAAAGATACAGCACTCTTAAAGGCAGACTGATAAATGAGAGAAGCAAGTTTGAAATGGCTTAGTGCGGTAAGATTCCAAGTCAAGAACATTCCTTAAGAGACAACATTATAGATGCACTAGCAGAACTGATGGGTACCAGGGACTCAGGGAGCAGAGAGGGAGGGAGCAATGAGGAGGAGTGATGAACGGGTGGAACAAAGGATTCCCAGAGCAGTGAAACTCTTCTGTATGACATTATCTTGTATACTACGTGACACACACAATCACATCACACAGAGGAGGAACCGTAAGGTAAAGGATGAACTTTGGCTTATCATAACATGTTACTTCATCAATACTCTTTATCAAATGTTCAACACGGGTTTAGTAACTAACAAACACCGTACACTAATGTGATATGTTGAAAAGAGTGGAGAGTATCAGCTCGAGGGAAGGGGTATTCAATACTATGAGTAATGTCACATTTAATTGTCACCTTGATTGGATTAAAAGATGCCAATGATTAAAAACCTTATGGGTGTGTCTATAAATGATTGGCATGTGGAACAGTGTGTCTACAAATGATTGGCATATGGAATAGTGAACCAAACTGGAGAACCTCCTTAAGCTAGACAGCACCATCCAATAGAATGGTGTCTTGGGTGGAACAAAAGTTGGAAGAAGAAGGAAGCTGCACCAGAGCCAGCTCCTTTCTTCTCAATGGGTTCTTGATGGCTGCTGCAATGGCCTAAGGATATCAGGCTCTGTCTTCCTAACTCTCCCAAAGTGGACTCTGCCAGTGATTCTCCAGGGAGTTTCCAGAAACTTTGGTCTGGACTCGGGCAGCAGCATTGATCCCTCTTGTTCTGAGGCTTCAACCTCCTCGACTCTGCAGCTACTACTTCTAAAACTCTCCAGCTGCAGACCGCCACTGTGGACACACAGCTTCTGGTCAAGTAGGCCAATCTAATAATTCACCTTTTTATAATCATACATCATGTTGATGCTGTTCCTCTAGAGAACACTGACTAATAAACTATGTAAGCCTAAAATTGCTCATAAAAACAAAGTTTATCTAATAAAGAAGTGAATAAGGGCTGGGGATGTGGCTCAAGTGGGAGCGTGCGCCTGGCATGCATGCGGCCTGGGTTCAATACTCAGCACCACATACAAACAAAGATGTTTTGTCCACCAAAAACTAAGAAAAATAAATAAATATTAAAACTCTCTCTCTCTCTCTCTTTAAAAAAAAAGAAGTGAATAAACGACCAAGCCATGAAGTTTTACAAATATATACATAAGAAACAATAGTACATGCCAAGTACCATTATCATAATAATGCAAAAATAAAGCAAAGAGGAAGAGTCATAGTTACAAATTTCAAAAGTATGGACAAAATCAAGGAAACTGATTTTCAATATTCTTTCCATCTGGAAAGAAATTCGAGGATCAGTCTTCAAAATCATTGTGTGCCCATGTACTCAAAGTGTTACCTTTTGCTGTGCTTAGCAAAACAAAAGGGTTCTGTGAGAAACAATGAACTGTTTGAACTGTGTCCTTGTTGCCATCTTAAGAAGATAAAAGAATGTTCTGCCAAGTTTAAAGTCTATATTGAGATATATATATATATATGCTTTCCAGGAAATAACTAACTACAAGTCAGATAATAAGAAGTATGGAGCACTGTGACCATGAACAATGTTATTCTGAGAATATTTATCCAAGCTGGAAAAGATTAAGCTGCCAGGAGGATGAGTTTCTTTTTTGCTATATAAAAGATGAAGGAAAAAAAATAAAGAGGTGCTCATTCCTACTGTGTGTGTGTGTGTGTGTGTGTGTGTGTGTGTGTGTCTTTCTTTCAGCATCTCTGCTGTTACCACCTGATAAGGAACTACAGATGGTCAGCGGGTTCTGACAAGTCACTCCAACTGCTGGTGTGGTGGTGTGCACCTGTAACTTCAGCCAATAGGGAGGTCAAGGCAGGGAAATGGCAAGTTGGAGGTCAGTCTCAGCAACTTAGCAAGACACTCAGAAATTTAGTGAGACTGGTCTTCATCAGATTTAAAAGTGGGGGCTGGGAATGTAACTGAGTGGCAGAGCACTTGTTAGCATGTGTGAGGCACTGGGTATGATCCTCAGCACCACAGAAAAATAAACAAAATAAAGGTATAGTGTCCATCTATAACTGTACAAAATATATGTATATGAAAAAATAAATAACAATAAGGAAGGGCTGAGGATGTGTTCAGTGGTCAAGTGCCTGTAGGTATATTCCCCAGTAAAACACCTGCCCACCTCCAGAACACTGCTCACAAATTGAAATTCATTTCTGGAGGATAACTAAGCAAGAGGAAGTACATGGAGTCAATTCCCAGCACCCAATAAGTAAGCAAATAAGTAAACAACAGTCTACAATATGAATCTTCTTGGAATGTAGAGTAGCTCGGTAGTAGAAAACTTGCCAAGCATGTATGTGGCCCTCATATCTATCTCCAGCAGTCCTCACACATACACACACACAAAAAAAAAAATACATGTAATGAGAGATAAAAATAATTATAATACAAAACATACACAATTAGAGGCATAAAATACAACAAAATCAATGTAAAGACAACACACTTTCTCACAAAGGAGATTGAATGTTCCCATAATCTACACTCTCTAAAAAGAACACTGAGAATTTCAGTAAATTCTGTGAAATTTAGGGCATGGTTTTAGGGTAAACTTAAAAAACACTACATCTAAAATTGAAATAGGATGGTTGGGATTCTGGCTCAGCAGTAGAGTGCTTACCTAGCACATGAGAGGCCCTATATTTGATCCTCAGCACCACATACAAATAAATAAATAAGTATTGTGTCCAACTACAGCAACAACAAAAAATACTTTTTAAAAAATTGAAAATAGCAGACTGTATCTAAGACAAGCCAAAATGTTGTACAGGACAGAGAGAGTAGAGAGAGCATTTATGTTGCTCCGAAATTTCATAAGGTAAAAGGTCAGCTCCCAAAGGGGTGGCCCTAGGAGGAGGCACTTAGGAGGGAACAGGAATCAGGTGACATAGGGGGAGTGCTCTTGAGGGGATCAGCACCCTTATTTAGACGGTTGTATCGCTCCTTTCCAGAAAATGAATATCATTTACTATTTCACTGTTATTCAGTGATTAAATGATCATAGTTGGAAATTTCAGGTATTGCCAAAATTGTCCTTGAAATTTATAATGAAGACGGGTGTGATGGTGCACAGCTGTAACCCCAGCAGTTCAGGAGTCTGAGGCCCTAGGCGATGTAGCAAGAGACTCTGTATCAAAACAAAGAATCTAAAAGGGGCTGGTGGTTAAGCAACTCTGGGTTCCATTCCTGATACCAAAAAACCAGAGTTAACATGAACCTGCCAAGTCCAAATAACAACAGTGAAAAAATGTCATCCTTTCTCAAATTCATCACCTTCTGAAGGACAGATACTAGTTTTTATGAAATCACATTCATAAATTTATATACCACTATTTTGTAGAATTGGACTCAAATTCTGCCACAATAATGCAAGACAGAGTTTCTCTGTATCTTACGTGGCATTTTGGAATCTACGATTGGATATCAATTTGAAATAACTGAAAAGACAACATTAAATCTTACAAACTTTCTATACATACTCAGGCGTAGCAAAAGGTAAATTAGATAAGTGGGTTTATTTTTTCTTTTGGTTTGGTACCCCCGAGATAAAACTGAGAGATATTTTACTACTGATCCACATCCCCAGTCATTTTTATATTTTATTTTGAGATGCAGTCTCACCAGGTTGCAGAAGGCCTGGATAAGTTGCTAAGGCTGCCCTCAAATTTACAACACTCCTCATTAGCCTCTGGAGCAGGAAGGATCACAGGTGTGCACCACTGCACCTGGCTGTAAGTTGGGATTATTAAAAATGGAAATGCAACTAGACTTTTTAAAATTCACTTCTTTCTTGCCTCTTTAATATTAGTCCATCCCATTTGGCTCTGAATAAATAAACCTGGGCCTCAGTTAAGTGAGCACATCATTTCAAAGTGATACACAGAAAGCTTTGGTGCTGAGGGAGCACACATGTGTCAGGCTCAATGGGAAGGGAAGGTCCCTGACAGCTGGGACATGTTCCCTCCTGAACTTGGTAACTGAAAGCCTCTGGGATTACCCTCCAAGACACCTGGACCATGACTCTAGTCTATGAGGCTTTTCAGGTTTGCACAGCTCTACATTGGGGTGGGTGTTCCTTATGCTCTGGGAGAGTTTTTGCTCTTTTACACTGTGAGAGAATGCAAGGGTCAGGAATCACTGGTGACCTGGCCCCTCAGCACCAGCATCCACAGCCTGACTGGCCACCTGTCTCCAAAGAATGGGAACAAGGCTTGGGGAAAACAAGGTCCCAAGACGTTAGTTGTCTAGATGAGGCCTGTTCCAGGCGATTCCTAAGGCCCAAGACCTCAGCTGATCCCCCAAGAGGCTGTACCTCACAACTTAGGCTGTCCTCTAAGAGGAGCTGTCCTAGGGCCTGAAATTTCTTGTACCATGCAGGGCGCAAGACAGCTGTGGGCACATGGTGACATCCCCAGGAATGGATAGTGGCTCAGAACATAGGACTCTCTGAGAAGAAACCTGGCTAAGAAAATCAGATTTTGTGTCTACACTAAGAAAGATAAAAAAGAACCCAGAATTTTTGCAGGTGTGAACTGAAGTTCTCTATGAACTTGCTCTATATCAATGAACCTTCAGACCACCTGACTTTGGGGAACTACCATGAGGGTATAAGACAGGGTTCTGTATGGTAGGCAAAAATTACCTTGGGCTCTCTTAACCTCTTTCAAAGCCAATTACCTTAATTTCTGTATTAGTCAAAAATTCTCCGAACAAATGAACCTCTCAGAATATATTAACAACTTTACTCAACATGTAATTACCATCTTCCAAAGCTAACAATGTAATAAAGGACCTACAGGAGAAATTTCCCCCTTTTGACTGTAGCCACCCATCTGATGATCCTACCAAAGATCCTCTGAGGAAAAACTATTTGTGTCTGAGGAACAGATAGGGAGAAAGGACGGATGCACATGTCAGGAGGATAGAAAGGCTATAATGAATTTTTGTTGTTCCATTTTTATTGCATTCTGTCTTGGTTTTGTTTGGCGTCATCTTGTTGGGTTGTATTATAGTAGAAATACGGGATCAGCAATTAGTAAAAAACAAACCGACAGAGTGTTAAGTAAATTGTTAGACGAAGGAGGCATCTCAGTAAAATCAAGAATAGTCAGGGCATACGTTGATACAATACAAAAATATAGCCCATGGCTTTTTAAGGAGGAGTTGTTAGATATATCACAATGGAACCATCATGGTGAAGATTTAAAAAGAATAGAAAAGAACAACCCAGGGACTCTGCCAGTTGGCACATTGACATTGTGGGTGAACGTATCTGGTTTGCTTAGTCCAAAGCCTTCAGTTCAGACAAAGATAGAGGAAGGAGAAGACATATTGATTCAAGTAAAAGAGATCTCTCAAGTTAGTCAGAAAGAGGGAAAGATTCAAGTACAAGAGAAGGTCATTCGAGCTAGTGAGACAGAGGAAGGAAGTTTAGAGCAGAAAAAGCCATCAGGGGAAAAGTTACAACAGGAGACTGCTAATAACACCTTTCTATCAGAGAGAGAAAGTCTCCAACCAACAGCACCACCTCTACAGGAGACTGCTACTAACAGCATTCTATCACCAGAGGGCATAAGTGTCCAATCAACAGCACCACCTCCATATGCTAGGAGACTCCCAACACCTGCAGTTGATAGTTCGGATCCTGAGACAGGATCTCAAGTATGCCCTGTATTTGAGGTAGGAGGGCAGCGAATTTACCAGGGTTTAAATTTCAAATCAGTGAAGGAGCTAAAAGTGGCTGTAACAACCTATGGTCCTCAAGCACCCTTCACTGTAAGCTTGGTCGAATCCATTACCAACTTAAACATGACACCAGCAGATTGGTCTAATATTTGTAAAGCTGTGCTAACTGGAGGACAATACCTGTTATGGAAGGTTGCCAATGAGGAATTTTGCAAGGAGACGGCTAGGCGAAATGCAGCAGCTGGTTATCCTCAGAGAAATCTAGATATGTTGTTAGGAAAGGGACCTTATGAGGATCGGCAGCAACAACTTGCATATGATCCTGGTGTATATTTACAAATTGCTGTAGATGCAGTTAAGGCATGGAAGACTTTACAAGGACATGGAGGTTTACAAGGTCAATTATCTAAGATAATACAAGGAGCTAATGAACCTTATGCTGAATTTGTAGATAGGCTTATTCAAACAGCTACCAGAGTTTTTGGGAATACAGAACAAGCAATGCCATTAATAAAACAACTGGATTATGACCAAGTGAATCGTTGGTGCAGAGATATCATTAGACCATGGAAACAGGAAGATTTAAACACATATATTAAATTATGTAGAGACATTAATGAACAAGAGCAAGTCATGGCAGCTGAAGTAAAACAGGCTTTAGATGCCAGAGACATTAATGAACAAGGGCAAATTGTGGCAGCTGCAGTAAAACAGGCTTTAGATTACAGGCCAAGAACATGCTACAATTGTGAACAAACAGGACATTTTAAAAGGAATTGCCCCATAGGAGGAGGGTTTAACAAAACTAGGTATCAAAGGAGTAGAATACCGGGTATTTGCCCACGATGCCATAGAGGAAGACATTGGGCTAATGAATGCCATTCTCAAACCACCATAGAGGGTACTCCATTACATTGGGCTAATGAATGCCATTCTCAAACCACCATAGAGGGTACTCCATTATCAAAAAACGAACAAGGACAAGGTGTTTATCCACAATATCGTGGACAAAGGCATCGGGCTCCGTTGCCAAAAAATGGACAGGGGGCCCCAATGCTCCAGGGCCACAAACCACAAATATACGGAGCACTGGAGGAAACCAGAAACCCCAGCAACCCCATCAGGGTAGTGCCCAGGACATCAGATCCCTCATCAGACAAACCAGAGGGAGCGCAGGGTTGGACATCTGCGCCTCCACCAGATCAGTACTAACTCCAGAGATGGGAGTTCAAATCATTCCCACAGGGGTGAAAGGACCTCTTCCCAAAGGAACAGTAGGCTTATTATTGGGACGCAGCTCTTCTACTCTAAAAGGACTTTTAATAAGTCCTGGGGTAATTGATCCCGATTATGAAGGTGAAATAAAAATTATAGCCAGTTCTCCAAAGGGTATATCAGTAATTTCACCAGGAGATAGAATAGCACAGTTACTAATAATACCAAGCCTACATGATAAATTTTCCAGTCATGCTGTAGAAAGAGGTTCCAAGGGATTAGGCTCCACAGGTGTAGATTGGGCTATGCTTTCTTTAAATTTAGATTCTCGCCCCATGCTAAAACTAAATATTCAAGGACATGAATTTAATGGGCTACTGGATACAGGTGCAGACCTTAGCATCATCTCTCGTCAAGAATGGCCAAAACATTGGCCATTACAACAAGCCACTCAAACGCTTCGAGGCCTAGGAGTGGCGAATAATCCTGATAGAAGTGCAATGGTATTAGATTGGAAGGATCTTGAAGGATGTGAAGGAACTATACAGCCATATGTATTGGATCATCTTCCTGTAAATTTATGGGGACGAGATGTCTTAGATCAATTAGGTTTGACATTAACAAATAATATCAATCAAAATGCACCCACTATTATGGCTAGACAAGGTTTTAGGAAAGGAAAAAGATTAGAAAAACAAGAACAAGGTATAGCAGCACCAATACAAATAAATCAAGGAACAGACAGACATGGGTTGGATTTTCACAAAGGGCCACTGAGACAATAAAAATTACATGGGAATCAGAAAGACCAGTATGGGTTCCTCAGTGGCCCTTGACTAAAGAAAAGATACAAGTAGCCCATGATCTGGTCAAACAACAATTAGTGGAAGGACATATACAACCTTCCGTATCTCCCCATAATACTCCCATTTTTGTCATCAAAAAGAAATCTGGTAAATGGAGATTATTGCAAGATTTAAGAGCCATTAATAATGAAATGGTCATTATGGGACCTGCTCAATCAGGGATTCCTCAGTTGTCTGCTTTGCCAAAAACTTGGTATGTTTTAGTTATAGATATTAAAGATTGTTTTTTTTCAATTCCAATTCATCCTGAGGATAGTCCACGTTTTGCATTTACTATCCCTGCACTAAATCATGACGGTCCTGATCAGAGATATGAATGGAAAGTACTCCCTCAAGGGATGGCTGACAGCCCAACTATGTGTCAAATTTATGTTAACAAAGTAATCCAGCCACTTAGAAATCAAAATCCTGAGCTACAAATATTTCAATATATGGATGACATATTATTAGCACACAAAGCTAAAAACACATTGCTAGAATGTTATGCCACACTTACAAACTTATTAAAAAAATTATAATCTAGAGATAGCAATAGATAAAGTACAATTAAATTTTCCAATTAATTATTTAGGAGTTCTATTATCCTCAACCATGGTCAGTCCACCAAAAATTCAAATACGAGTAGATCAACTCAAATCACTTAACGACTTTCAAAAGTTATTAGGAGACATAAATTGGATAAGGCCTTATCTAGGCATACCAACAGGAGAGTTGGGACCTTTATTTGATATCCTAAAAGGTCCATCAGATCCAAATTCACCCTGCATGTTAACGCCTGAAGCAAGAAAGGCATTAAAAACCATTGAAACATATATGGAAAATATGCATTTGGATAGAATTGATATAAGTTTGCCTTTATTATTTATTGTACTACCAACAAAAAATATTCCTATAGCAGTATTTTGGCAAGAAGGTCCATTATTATGGATACATTTATCTTATTCTCCTAACACTATTCTTACTAGGTATCCGGAGGCTGTAGGACAATTAATACTCAAAGGAATAAAAACAGCAAAGGCAGTGTTTGGAATTTCTCCTAATAAAATTATTACTCCATATACTATGAATCAAATTGATGAATTAGCTAATGAGTTAAATACTTGGGCAATAATCATGTGCAAATCTAATGTTTCATTTGATAACCACTTACCATCTAATCCTTTATTGTCTTTTTGGTCATTGCATCCTGTAATTTTTCCAAAAATGACAAGAAAAACACCTATCATGAATGCTCCAAATATATTCACTCATGGGTCAAATAATGGTACAGCAGCAATAGTTACACCTGATCGAACTTTTACATTTTTAGTACCCAAACAATCAGCTCAAAAGGTAGAGCTTAATGCAGTATTACAAACTTTTGTGATGTTTAAAGATTGTGTATTTAATTTATTTTCTGATAGTCAGTATATAGTTAATGCTATAGTATCCCTTGAAGATGTTGGTAGGATTTTGCCTTCTTCTACTGTTTTCTCTTTGTTTTCCACTATACAAAGTTTAATCTGGGACAGAAAAGATCCATTCTTTATAGGACATATCAGGGCACATACAGGATTGCCTGGAGCCCTTAGTTTGGGCAATGATTTAGCAGATAAAACTACACATGACATACATATTTTCTCTATACTAGAAGAAGCTATAAATTTTCATAAAAGGTTCCATGTCAATGCTAATACTTTACAAAAGCATTTTAATATAACTGAGGAACAATCTTGACAAATAATAAAACAATGTCAAAATTGTGTGACCTTTTTACCACAAGTTAATCTTGGAGTCAATCCTAGAGGACTGATACCTAACCACATTTGGCAGATGGACGTCACACACTTGCCAGAATTTGGAAAATTAAAATATTTGCATGTTACAGTTGATACTTCTTCTGGATTTTTGATGGGCTCCCTTCATGCCGGAGAAAAAACTAAAGTTGTTATAGCTCATTGCTTACAAAATTTTGCCACTGTGGGCATTCCAAAACAGTTAAAAACAGGTAATGCCCCTGGTTATACGTCTACTTCTTTTAAACAATTTTGCTCATCACTTGGCATTACTCATATAACAGGAATCCCATGCAATCCACAGGGACAAGGCATAGTTGAAAGAGCTCATCAAACTATTAAAATGTACTTATTAAAGCAAAAAGACGGAATTGGGAAGGGGTATATATTCCCCAAAGATAAACTTAAAATAACCCTTTTTACTCTAAACTTTTTAAATTTGGATTCATCAGGACTTAGTGCTGCAGAAAGGCATATGTGTCCAAAAAATGTACATATGCCCAAGGTACTTTGGAAAGATATTCTAACAGGACAATGGAAAGGTCCTGACCCAGTAATTGTCTGGAGTCGGGGGTCTGTTTGTGTGTTTCCACAGGAAGAACAGCAGCCGATTTGGATTCCAGAGAGATTAACCAAGGTCCTGACCCAGTGATTGTCTGGAGTCAGGGGCCTGTTTGTATGTTTCCATAGGAAGAACAGCATCCGATTTGGATTCCAGAGAGATTAACTAAAATCCTGACCCAGTGATTGTCCGGAGTCGGGGGTCTGTTTGTGTGTTTCCACAGGGAGAACAGCAGCCAATTTGGATTCCAGAGAGATTAACTAAAGCGAATTCTACAGACCAAAAAGAAGATGATTTGGCTCAAATAAATAACAGCTGATATCCAAAACTCCAATTTGGCTATCCTTACATCTGCGACAGAACCAGGATGCTTTTTTCAATATCTGTTTTATTATTGCCCTTTCCCATATCATGAAGTTCTATTTTGTTTTTTGAGCTCATACAGATCTAGGTTAATGTTTTGCTGATCAGTTCTATTTTTTTTTCTTGACTATAGAGTTTTTAAACATTGCAATGGAGATTTCACCTGTAAAAAGTTATAAGGCCTTTACTATTATGTTATGTGTTGCATGTATTATATTATGTGTGCACACTTGTGTTTTGTGTTATATGTTTGAATGTACATATGTCCATATATCATATATTATGAGTGCTCATAAAAAAATGGATCCAAATATTTTTTTTCATGTGATTTAAATGGTTTAATTTAAATTGGGTAAACAACTGTTAAGAATTGTTTTAATATGTAAACAAAAAAGAAGTTAACAGATCTGTTTGTTTACTTTCACCTATCCTTTTCATTATATTTAATAATTCTCTTCAAGATAATGTAAATTGTTAAGAAAATTGTTTTCTTTTAGTGCCTTCTGGAATGTTACACAATTTTTTCTTTAGCCATTATTGTCAGAATTCCTATCTTCATCCCAGAGCCAGTGAAGACAATGTAAATTGTTAAGAAAATTGTTTTCTTTTAGTACCTTCTGGAATGTTACATAATTTTTTCTTTAACCATTATTGCCAAAATTCCTATCTTCATCCCTGTGCCGGTGAAGACAAAGATAAAACTAATCTACAGTTTCTGCAATAGCCATCACTGAACCGCTTACAGAACTTGCCTAAACTATGTGTCACTTGTATGCATTGTGAACTATCTTTTGGTGCAGCAACTTGTGGTAGTGTTGGGATATTTTTGCTGATGATGTCATCGGTGATACAATTTTCCCAAAAGGAGCCGTCAATTGGCTTGGTATATCTTCCTTCCTTCTGCTTGTCATGATCGTTCAGCTAAAATTTGGGGGCCAACAGAGGAGAGGCAAAGAACCTCACCCCCCGAGCTGGTACCTCTCCACAGGTGTGGCTGTATACTAGACAGGTAGTCAATGACGGGTAAGATCCAATTACAATGGTACCAACCTAAGACAGGAGGATCTTTGGTAGGACCTCAAGGCACCAGAGATAGAGGGGGAAACAGGCTGCTCAGAATCACCTAGGCCTTTTGGCAGAGCTCCTGGGGCCAGGAAAGGGAGGAACAGAGTTGGTGAGGAAGAAAAGCCAAATGAGATTTCCAAGCCCGCCCTTCCCATCTGGTCTGGATCTGATTGGAGAGTTCTACCCCAGCATCCCTAATGGGCTTCCCCTAGTCAGGCCTCTGCATTGTGACTGACAGCTAAGGTTATCCAATCACTAACCAAAATTGCCTAGAGTGGCAGATCCTTGGCCCCAGCCCTTTTCAGGTGGAGCTTCTTGGCTGGGCTGGGAACTAATCCAGGTGGGAAGCCTTTGCTTGAACTTGGTACAAATGGTAACATCTGGGATTGAGCTCTGGCTGAGGGAGACTGCTTTCCCAGCACGGGTGATGCCCAGGGTTTTAACCTCACCACAGAAACAAACAACAATTAAATTCTTTTTTTTAAGAGACAGAGAGAGAGAGAGAGAGAGAGAGAGAGAGAGAGAGAGAGAGAGAGAGAGAAATTTTTTTTAACATTTATTTTTTAGTTTTCGGCAGACAGAATATCTTTGTATGTGGTGCTGAGGATGGACCCCGGGCCGCACGCATGCCAGGTGAGCACACTACCGCTTGAGCCACATCCCCAGCCCCCCAAAACAATTAAAAATATAAAAAAATACTTACTTAAGGACTCTAAGGCCTGAAGAGCCCAAAGTCAGGTGAAAATCAATAAATGTTAATGTTGTTTACCATGAGGAGTCCTTGTTCCCGAATCCTGCAGTATAACACCAGAGAAGCAGGTGGAGAGTGGAAAGTGGAAAGCTTTCATAAGAGAAAGCATGAAAGACTTCCCCCACCCCAGGAAGAAGGGGACCCAAAAGGCAGAATCCCTGGAAGGGGGAGGTCTTCTCCCTCTTAAACCTAAGGTCATCTTTTGTCCTCCCAAATTCCTGTCCTTTATTTTTCTTTATTGGGCAGGTGCTTGGGCATGAGGGTGGAAGGCCAAAGGGAAATAATTGGGTGGACTTATGGGGTGGGGAGCAGACACACACACACACACACACACACACATATAACTCTACTAAACTTCATCTCATGAATGATGAAAAATGATTATAATAGGAAAGGTACAAAATGAGAGGCATAAAATACAATGAAATTAATAGAAAGATGATATAATTTATTACCAAGGAGATTAAGGAGACTGAACTTCTCCATGATCTACACTCTCTGAAAACCCCTGAGCATTTTAGAAAATTCTGTGAAATCCAGGGCCAGGTGTGCTGTGCTTCTTTGTGAACTTAAAAAAAAAAAAAACCCTACTTCTACTAATGGAAATGAGACCATATTTAAGATCAGTCAAAATCTTGTAGTGATCATAGTGAGTGTAGACAGAGTGAATTCATGTAACTCCCAAATTTCATAAGCTAACAGTCCAACTCCCAAAGGGGTGGTCCAAGGAGAAGGCACATTTTTTTTTCTTTTTAATACCTTGGATTGAACCCAGAGGCAGTTGACCACTGAACCACATCCCCAGTCTTTGAAGTCTCACCAAGTTGCATAGGGTCTCGCTAAGTTGTTAAAGCTGTCCTCAAACTATAAATCCTCTTGCCTCAGCCTCTGGAGAAGCAAGGAATACTGCTGTGCACCAGTGCACCTTGCCATAAATTAGGATGTAAATGTAAATAGAATGTAAATGTAAGTAGGCTTTTTAAATCACTTCTTTTTTCCCTCTTTTATAATATTTCATCATATTTGGTTCTGAATAAATAAACTTGGGCCTCAGATAAGTGAGCAGATCATTTCACAGTGATAACCACAGATGGCGGGTGCTGAGGGAGCAAACATATCAGGCTCAAGAGGCAGGGAAGGTCCCCCTGCCAGCTGGGACATCCTCACACCTGGGCATGCTCACTGAAATACTCCATGATCACCCTCCCATGAGACCTAGACCATGACTCCAGCCTATGAGGCTTTTCAGATTTTCACAGCACTGCACTGCGGTGGCTGGTCCTTATGCGCTGTGAGAGATTTTGCTCTTCCACACTGTGAGAGAATGCAAGGGTCAGGAATCACTGGGGACCTGGCCTCTCACCACCAGCATCCACAGGCTGACTGTCCAACTGTCTCCAAGGAATGGGAACAAGGCTTGGGTAAACAAGACCCCAAGAAGTTAGCTGTCTAGATGAGACTTGTTCCAGGACATTCCTTTGCCCCAAAACCTCAGTTTATCCCCCAAGAGGCTGTACCTCACAACTTAGGCTGTCCTCTAAGAGGAGCTGACCCAGGGCCTAAAGTTCCTTGAACCATGCAGGGCACAGGACAGCTGTGGGCACATGGTGGCAATCCAGGAAAGGATAGTGGCTGAGAACATAGAACTCTCTGAGGTATCAAAAGAAAACCAGCCTGAGAAATCTGATATGCTGTCTATACCTAAGAAAGATAAAGACAGAAGCACAGGATTTTCCCAGGTGTGAACTGAAGTTCTCTATGAACTTGCTCTATATCAATGAACCTTCAGACCACGTGACTTTGGGAAACTACATCACCATGAAGATAGTAAAATGGGGTCCTGGATGGATGGCAAAAATTCTCATCTGATAGCTTAAGCCCTTTCATAGCCAATTACCTTAATTTCTATATTAGTCCCAAATTCTCAAAACAAATGCACTTCTCAGAATATATTACCAACCTTACCATATACCACCATCTTCCAAAGCTAACAATGTACTTAACAGACCTATAGAAGAAACTCCACCCCCTTTTTTTCCTGTAGCCACTCATCTGATGATCCTACCAATGCAATTGGTTAATGTATTCATACATAACTTTCTTTTACAAATGACCTTGTCAGCCAAGCACAGTGGGGCACAACTGTAACCCCAGCAGCTCAACTAGGTCAGGAGAACAGCTAAATTCAAAGCCAGCCTCAGCAACTTAGTGAGGCCCTAAGAAACTTAGTGACATCATGTCTGAAAATAAAATATAAAAAGAGCTGCAGATCTGGCTCAGTGCTTAAGTACCCCTGGGGTCAATCCCTGGTATTTAAAAAAAATGTAATCTCTTCCTGGTTAAAACACATACATCATTCAGGATAAGTTGAATCCACATTCCTGAGTATGGTCATTAGTATTTGGGTCAAAATAAACTATTTTCCTCAGGTATGGTGGCCAGTGCCCTTAATTCCACCACCTAGAGAAGCTGAGGCAGGAGGATCACAAGTTCCAGGCGAGGCAGGACAACATGGCCAGATCCACTTTGAAAACAAAATTTAAAAGGGCTGGAGATGAAGGGCCTGAGAATAAATCAGACATTTTATCCTATTTGCATATGTGACTACATGACCAGTGTGAATGGACATTAGGTACAACCAGAAAAAGGAGAAGTTACACTCTATTTACATATAATGTGTCAAAATGCATTTTACTGTCATGTATAAGTAATGGAAACAAAGTAAAATAAACAAATAACTTCTGCCAAAAACAAACAAACAAACAAACAAATAACAAACAAAAAAGGGCTGTGGATGTAAACCAAGATTCAATATCCCTAGTACCAATAACCCACTGCCTTATTTCATTTAAAGTAACTATGTTATCGGAACACAGCATGTGTCAAGTGACTATTCTTTTCCCTCAAGGATGATATTGAGAAACAGAAAACAAAAGTGTTATTCTTGCCAGGGACAGTGGCATGGGCCTGTAACTCCAGGGACTCAGGAGATTGAGGCAAGAGGATCACAAGTTGGAGGACTGGGCTGGGGATGTGGCTCAAGTGGTAGGGCACCCTCCTGGCATGCATGCGGCCTGGGTTGGATCCTCAGCACCACATACAAATAAAGATGTGTCTGCCCAAAACTAAAAAAATAAATAAATATTAAAATTTCTCTCTCTCTCAAAAAAAAAAAAAAAAAAAAAAAAAAAAAAAAAGAAGAAGAAGTTGGAGGTCAGTGTCCCAAGCAACTGGGATACAATCTCATTTTTTTTTAATTGGGGGGGTTTGCCTGAGGATTTCACTGATAAAGCTTCTCTAGGTTTGAACTGCAATACAAAAACAAAATATTGTTTGAAATATATCAGTAGAGAAAAAGTGAAAAGTAATAGACTGTGTCCATTTGAAGCACAGGAGGAAGACCAGATATTTATGACGGGAAGTGGAAAAGATGGTGGCATTTTAGAACACAGGAGGCAACTGCAATTTGAAAGACAGCTTTCAGAGGAACTAAATTGGGGGAAGTAAAGTGGATTTGGGATCCTGCTTCCTACACGTTTTGAAGAGTGGGGGCGGGCCACCAGCAGGGAGGGGAGGGGAAGTTGGTAACCTGAGCCGCCCATTCAACAATGGAAGCCAAGGGACAGGGCCCAGGGCCACCTGCCAGGGGTAATTGGGCCTCATGCTCCGCAGCTGACCTCAGGGACTGGATACCCAGCCCAATCCTAGGGGCCAGAGAGCAGAAGCCCAGGGCCATCCGCCTTGGAGGACTAGGCTGCACCCTCTGCACCAACCTTGGGCACCCAAAACCCAGTTCACCCCACGGGATCAGTGGCAGAGGCTTAGGGTCAGCCGCCAGCGAGGTGACTTCAAGATTCTACCATCCAGCCCAACACCCAGGACCAGGGGACAGAGACCCAGGGCAACCTCCAGAGGTGACTCCACCAGGCTTCTGAAGCTCACTCCTTTGCGGGGGCCCCAAGGCAGGTGCTGACCATGTACCTTCAGCCCTTGTCATATACTTACCATTTTTCTTTATAGAGGACCCGGTGTTCTCTTGAGGACCTCAAGGCACCAGAGATAGAGGGAAGCACAGGCTGCTCAGAATCACCTAGACATTTTGGCAGAGCACATGGGGCCCGGAAAGGGAGAAGCAGAGTTGATGAGGAAGAAAAGCCCAGGAGATTTCCAAAGCCCGCCCTTCCCCTCTGGTCCAGATCTGATTGGACAGTTCCACCCCAGCATCCCTAATGGGGCGCCCCTAGTCAGGCCTCTGCATTGTGACTGACAGCTAAGGTTATCCAATCACTAAACAAAATTGCCTAGAGTGGCAGATCCTTGGCCCCAGCCCTTTTCAGGTGGATCTTCTTTCCTGGGCTGGGAACTAATCCAGGTGGGAAGCCTTTGCTGGAACTTGGTACAAATGGTAACATCTGGGATTGAGCTCTGGCTGAGGGAGACTGCTTTCCCAGCATGGGTGATGCCCTGGGTTTTAACCTCACCACAGAAACAAACAACAATTAAAAAATATATAAAAAATATTAGAAGGGCAGGGAAGAAGTCACTAAAGAGAATGAGAGAAGGCGGGTAGAATTCAAGGAAGGGGGAATAAGAAAATTGAAAAGAAATGAAAAGATAAAAGAAACAAAAACAAACAAACAAACAAAATTAGAAAATAAAGAAACAAAAGAAAAAAAAATTTTACAAAAATAATAATGATAATAAAAAAATGAAAATTAAAATTAAAAAAAAATAATAAAAATTTTTAAAATGACAAAAAGAAGACCTTAAAAGAGCATACTACAGGGATACTGCCACATCAATGTTCATAGCAGCACAATTCACAATTGCTAGACTGTGGAACCAAACCAGATGCCCTTCAATAGATGAATGGATAAAAAAAAATGTGGCATTTATATACCATGGAGTATTACACAGCACTAAAAAATGACAAAATCATGGAATTTGCAGGGAAATGGATGGCACTAGAGCAGATTATGCTTAGTGAAGCTAGCCAATCCCTAAAAAACAAATACCAAATGTCTTCTTTGATATAATGAGAACAACTAAGAACAGAGCAGGGAGGAAGAGCAGGAAGAAAAGATCAACATTAAACAGATACATTAGGTGGGAGGGAAAGGGAGAGAAAAGGGAAATTGCATGTTAATAGAGGGAGACCCTCATTGTTATACAAAATTACACATAAGAGGTTGTGAGGGGAATGGGAAAATAAACAAGGAGAGAAATGAATTACAGTAGATGGGGTAGAGAGAGAAGATGGGAGGGGAGGGGAGGGGGCATAGTAGAGGATAGGAAAGACAGCACAATACAACAGACACTAGTATGGCAATATGTAAAAACGTGGATGTGTAACCAATGTGATGCTGCAATCTGTATTTGGGGTAAAATTGGGAGTTCATAACCAACTTGAATCTAATGTATGAAATATGATATGTCAAGAGATTTGTAATGTTATTTTTTAATATTTATTTTTTATTTTTTCAGCAGGCACAACATCTTTGTTTCTATGTGGTGCTGAGGATTGAACCTGGGCTGCACGCACGCCAGGCGAGCACACTACCGCTTGAGCCACATCCCCAGCTCGCTTTGTAATGTTTTGAACAACCAATAATATATATACAATAGTGACTTAAGGACTCTAAGGCCTGAGGAGCCCAAAATCAGGTGAAAATCAATAAATGATAATGCTATTTACCATGAGGAGTCCTTGTTCCTGAATCCTGCAGTATAACACCAGAGAAGCAGGTGGAGAGTGGAAAGTGGAAGGCTTTAATAAGAGAAAGCACAAAACTCCACCCACCCCAGGAAGAAGGGGACCCAAGAGGCAGAATCCCTGGGAGGGGGAGGTCTTCTCCCTCTTAAAACTAAGGTCATCTTTTGTCCCCCAACATTCCTGTCCTTTATTTTCCTTTATTGTGCAGGTGATTGGGCATGAGAGTGGAAAGCCAAATGGAGGGAATTGGGTGGACTTATGGGGTGGGAAGCAGAAACCTGGGCAGGAACAGCCTAGTGTGGTTTGATGAGCATCTTCCTATTTTACTGGGAGCCACTTCATTAACCCTTATTTAGGACTTGCCCAAGGCCATGACGACATGAACACTTCACTTCTCAGGTGTTTTTTTGGTTTCCCAGGATCAGATCAGATTGCATTTTTTTATTGGGCCTGATATTAGACCCCACTTACCTAGCTACACACACTACAATATTTCAATCAGGCTTCACACACAGGGAGAGCCTACCTTCAAATAAATTAAAAGGGTTGATGATCTAGCTCAGAGGTCGAGCCCCACAGGGAGTTTTCAACAGAACCTCAAAGAAAAAGATACCTATATACATATATAGTATCAGCTGGTGTGACCTCAGGCAATTTAGCAAGAGACAGTCTCAAAATTTTTGAAACAATATTTAAAAATATCATATGTATCATACATATTTGATATGTGAAAATAAATACAGTTTGACAATTATTTCAGTAATTCTCATCACCTCCGGAATACTTATATTTTGAGGAATTAGATAGAGCTAAGAAAAAAAAAAAACAATTGGTGTTGGTGATTTGGCTCAGTGTTCTCTCCCCAGCAGGATGGAGGGGAAGGAGGTGTGGGAGGCAATTCCCTAAAGCAGCAATGCGAGGTTGAAATAAAATGAGCACCTTGTGCTTAATGTCCATGTTCTACATTTCACTATTAGGGAGTTGTTGGAAGCAATCTGACTCTGGTGATCCCACACATCAGGTTATCTGTCTACCCCAAATCTAAACAGAAAAAGTCATGATGTAAAGCAGGAAAGGAACGTTGACCAGTGAAGCTACACCAGGAAGACAAGGGTACCATGTCCTTAGGCCTCTCTTCAGGGGCTGTCTAGGACTCTCAGGTTTTATAGAAAGGGTAATCAGTCATAGGCATGTGTGTAGAGGGCACACTGTATGTAGGCGTGGTGTCATCTGTGGCTTAAGGCATTTGTGTGTGTTCCATGTCAGTGGTTCAGAGGCACCAACATTTTCAAGAAAAGCCACCAGCCCACCTGCTCCGGCCTGGTAAGCACCATATCCCTAGCTGCTGACCCAGGGCTCTCAGCTTCCTGGGTTTCAACTGATAGTTAAACCAGAAAGAAACAATAACCCTGCTCAGCTCGGCCCATAAAGCCTGCATATGAAACCCCACTTGGGGCACATATGCCTGTGGTGTTGATACCGCTGGTTATGTAAGGGGGGTCTGGCGGAACGTCGGAGGGAGAGACCACACAAGAGACTTACTCCATGCAATTGGCAAAAGGGGATATTTATTGGGATCCATTCCAGCGTGCTGGGACTCTGTGCTCACTCAAGAAGGGTGAGCAGCCCAGAGCCCAGAGCAGGGTTCAAGCGGAGCTTAAGTACACTTTTTGGAGAGGGTGGGGGGCTTAGCATACATCAGAACAAATCATCATGAGGCGCAGGAAAATTGAACAACAACCCTGAGTCAGGATTAGTGCATACATTGGCGGGAACAGATTGGACAGGGGCGATTGGTGCTCCTAAGTGGGGAACACATTCAAACTGATTGGTTTAGGTCCTGCAATGCCTACGTGCCAAGCAACTCGGAACCCTTAGCTATTAAACAACCAGAAAGTCAGTGGAAATATTTACTGGGCAGTTCCAGTATTTTCCTAACAGCTACAGGGATTACAGGTTTTGGGGGTAGCAGAGGGACTCTAACAATACCTAGTCTTTTACTTTTTAACCCAATCTCTGCACTTTGGAAACTTTAGGATGCCTGGTCTTTTACACTTTAACTCAGGCTCTGCAGCTTAAAATCAGCTTGGAAATTTTACCTTTACAGTTACTGGTGAGGAGTTCTGCTCCCTCACATGTTGAAGTTTGAACATTAGAGAAGCAAGCCCAGGCAAGCACACAAAGCAGGGTTTATTTTTAAAGGAGTAACATAGACTTCTCCCCAGGAGGGAGAAGTGGGCCATAGGTGGTATCCTGGTATTCCCAGAAGCAAGGTGTTCAGCCTTTCTATGAGTCCTAGGCTTCCTGTGTTCTCCATGCCTTTCCCCCTTATCTTTCTCCTTCCTTCCTGGGTGAATAGACCCAGGAATGCTTGGTGAGATGGTACAAAGGTGACAAACAAGGGGGATGAAGAGGGAAGGGCAGGATGCAGCAGCTAAGGACACATTAACACCCTTAAAGCTGCCTGTAGGGAGGGGAAATTCCTGGGGCAGGCTACCTTAGCAACAGGAAGGAGCTAGGGCAGGTCCTTGATGAGGGTGGAGCAAGGGCTCTGAAGGGATTAACATTTCTATCCGTCAGGGGACAGTCTGCAACTTGCCAGACTCTCTCAACATTGGTCTCCTTGATCAGACCTGACTCCATTTACCTGTCTGTAGTGACTGCCTGTCTATTTCTGGCTTCAGTATCTGCCCCTTCCCAGAAAGTGAATACAACTTTATTTTTACTCTTAGCTTGAATTGGTGAAGTCTTTCATATCTTGTGTCCTGGCCCAAATTCAGTCTACCCAGCAACATTCCCAATGACCATGGGGAGGGGGCCTTATATATAAACAGTCATAATCCCTCAAGTGTGGAATAGTAGCCACATACCGGTCTAGGGCTGAGAACTCAACTCTAGGTGCTCTCCCCCCCACCTCTGCTGGGCATTGAATCCATGGCAGGGGTACAGAATCCCTGAGCTCCATCCCCAGCCCTTTTTCTATTGTGGTAAAAAGAAGTGGGTGGGAGCATAAATATAGTGGGTTTGAGAATATAACTCTGAAAACCAGCCTAATTCCTTAAGATTGGGAGCCATCGCATCCAAAACTCATGAAAACTAATTTTTGTTTTAGTATAAATTACTGCAATCTTTAAACTTGCTTGGAATGCCTGCCCATGCCTTGAAGTCACCCATACTTGGCCCTCCCTGACCAGATAACAACCCTCTCTGAAAGCTCAGTGGTACCTCATACATTCTAATGTTGGGATCTGAATTTATTCCCTACCTTGAAATGTTAAGCCATGTAGTTCATTAACCTACTACCTGCCTTTGTATTATGCTTATCCAAATCCTGGTGTCTGTAAGTTCTCAAGACACCCCTCTTTGCAAACTTTTGTGTTATGAAAATGTGTTCCGAGGGCTGGGGATGTGGCTCACACAGTAGCTCGCTCACCTGGCATGCGTGAGCACCACATACAAAAAAGATGCTCAGCACCACATACAAAAAAAAAATGTTGTCTGCCGAAAATGAAAATTAAATATTAAAAATTCTCTGTCTCTCTCTCCCTCTGTCTAAAAAAAGAGTTGTTGTTTGATTTAAAACAAATGTGTTCTGAGACAGCTGGAGTATCTTTAGCCTGGGGTTTGAGGACAGACATGGCCAGCTCCTGGGTACATAAATAAAATTTTGATTAAGTTTGATTCAAAATTGGAGTCTGTGTTCTTTTTCTTGTGTTGTGGTTCAACAGTGCCAGTGAAAGTGTAAAGTTTCTAAGCTGCAAAGCCTGAGTTAAAATGTAAAGGACCAGGCATTGTAAACCTGCTTCTAAACTGCAAAGCCTGGGTTAAATTCCTGGAGCTGTTAGGACAATATCCGAACTTCCCAGTAAATATTCCTCCTGATCTTCTGGTTGTTTAATAACTTAGGACCCTGAGTAGCCCGGCACATAGGCATTCAAGGCCCAAAACCAATCAGTTTGAATGTGTACCCCGGTTAGGAGTGACCAATCACCCCCGCCCAGCCTGTTCCCTCCAATGAATGTACTAATCAAGTCTAAGAATTATTGTTTGATTTTCCCGCGGGTGTATGGTGATTGGTTAAAGGAGACTATGATGTGTATAGTCCCCACCCTCCCCAAAAAGTGTACTTAAGCACTGCTCAACCCTTGCCCTAGGCTCTGGGTCTTTCCCTCTTCCAGAGTGGGCATGGAGCCCCAGCATGCTGAATCAATAAATCCCCTTCTGCCAATTGCATGAGTGGTCTCTTGGTGGTCTCTTTCTCCAAGGCTTTACCGGACACTTACACCAGGGTTCGGTAAAGCCTTGGAGCTGATGGGATGGAGCAATGGTGTTGCCACACTGCTTACATTCAGAGGGTTTATTTTTCAATGAGAATGAAATGCCATTGAAGGCAATAGGGAAAATGGAATGATTTGTGATATTTTTATACATTTAAAGAGTTACTCAGTTGGAAGTGGTGGTGTATGCCTTTAATTCCTGAGACTTGAGAGGCTGATTCTGAAGGATCAATGTTGGAGGCTAGCCTCAGCACCTTTGGAAGACCCTAAAAATGCAGCAAGTCTCTGTCTCAAAATAAAAATTAACTGGAATGTAGCTAAGTGGTAGAGCACAACCAGAATAAATTCCCATTCTCTCTCTCTCTCTGTCTCTCTCTCACACACACACACACACATTTTCAGCAGTGTGAGTACATTCTTGTCTTTGAGAATGACATGAAATATTGATTTACCAGGTTTTACATTCAAAGGATTTTTCTCCAGTAACTTCCTACATGTATATGAGTGAAACAGTAATAACAGAAAAGTTTACCAATTGTTCTCATGAATATGATTTCTCTGCAGTATCTGTTCTTTCACGTGTGTGAAGCAGAGAGGATGTGGGAAAAGCTTTTCCACATTGTTGTTATTCATAGCGCTTTTCTCTGGTATGTATTCTTTCATGTTTGTGAAGCGTAGAGGATGCAGCAAAGGCTTTGCCACACTGCTTACATTCATAAGGCTTCTCTCCAGTGTGCATTCTTCCATGAATCTGAAGGTAACTGGATCTAGAAAAGGCTTTGCCACACTGCTTACATTCATAAGGCT
Source organism: Urocitellus parryii (assembly GCF_045843805.1). Taxonomy (NCBI): domain Eukaryota; kingdom Metazoa; phylum Chordata; class Mammalia; order Rodentia; family Sciuridae; genus Urocitellus; species Urocitellus parryii. Next base: position 1,260,163 of record NC_135548.1, read on the forward strand.
TCTGTCCAGTATGAGTTTTTTCATGTGAGTGAAGGTGACTGGATGTAGCAAAGGCTTTGCCACAGTGCTTACATTCATATGGCTTCTCTCCAGAGTGTTTTCTTCCATGAATCTGAAGGTAACTGGACGTAGCAAAGGCTTTGCCACACTGCTTACAATCATAGGGCTTCGCTCCAGTATGAGTTTTCTCATGTAAGTGAAGGCTAGAGGACTGAGTGAAGGCTTTCCCACACTGCTTACATTCATAGGGCTTCTCTCCAGTATGAGTTCGTTCATGTATCTGAAGGCCAGAGGCAGTAGTGAAGACTTTTCCACATTGTTGACATTCAGAGCATTTCTCTCTAGTATGTCTTCTTCCATGAATTTGAAGGTTACTAGATGTAGAAAAGGCTTTTCCACACTGCTCACATTTATATGGCTTCTCCCCAGTATGAGTTTTTTCATGTGACTGAAGGTAACTGAATGTAGCAAAGGCTTTGCCACAGTGCTTACATTCATAGGGCTTTTCTCCAGTATGCATTCTTCCATGAATCTGAAGAGAACTGGACGTAGCAAAGGCTTTGCCACACTGCTTACATGCATAGGGCTTCTCTCCAGTATGAGTTTTTTCATGTGTGTGAAGGTTAGTGGACTGAGTGAAGGCTTTGCCACACTGCTTACATGCATAGGGCTTCTCTCCACTGTGCATTCTTCCATGAATCTGAAGGTAACTGGATCTAGAAAAGGCTTTGCCACACTGCTTACATTCATAAGGCTTCTGTCCAGTATGAGTTTTTTCATGTGAGTGAAGGTGACTGGATGTAGCAAAGGCTTTGCCACAGTGCTTACATTCATATGGCTTCTCTCCAGAGTGTTTTCTTCCATGAATCTGACGGTAACTGGACGTAGCAAAGGCTTTGCCACACTGCTTACAATCATAGGGCTTCGCTCCAGTATGAGTTTTCTCATGTAAGTGAAGGCTAGAGGACTGAGTGAAGGCTTTCCCACACTGCTTACATTCATAGGGCTTCTCTCCAGTATGAGTTCGTTCATGTATCTGAAGGCCAGAGGCAGTAGTGAAGACTTTTCCACATTGTTGACATTCAGAGCATTTCTCTCTAGTATGTCTTCTTCCATGAATTTGAAGGTTACTAGATGTAGAAAAGGCTTTTCCACACTGCTCACATTTATATGGCTTCTCCCCAGTATGAGTTTTTTCATGTGACTGAAGGTAACTGAATGTAGCAAAGGCTTTGCCACAGTGCTTACATTCATAGGGCTTCTCTCCAATATGTGTTCTTCCATGTCTGTGAAGGTATCTGGACGTAGCAAAGGCTTTGCCACACTGCTTACATGCATAGGGCTTCTCTCCAGTATGAGTTTTTTCATGTGTGTGAAGGTTAGTGGACTGAGTGAAGGCTTTGCCACACTGCTTACATGCATAGGGCTTCTCTCCAGTATGAATTTTTTCATGTGAGTGAAGGCCAGAGGACTGAGTGAAGGCTTTGCCACACTGCTTACATTTATAGGGCTTCTCTCCAGTGTGCATTCTCTGATGGATTCTAAGTAAACTGGGATAAGCAAAGTCTTTCCCACATACCTTACATTTGAAACCTTCATTCCCCATGTGTGTGATCCTGTGCCTTTGAAGACTTGTGTATGAAATACAGGTCTGACCACCTCGTTTACATTCATACACTTTCTCTCCAGCATGAGTTCTTTCATGTCTTCTTAATAAAGAGGAGAAACAAAAGGCTTTCCCACATACCTCACATTGAAAACGTTTACGTTCACTGTGTGTTCTCATGTGTCTTGGAACACCCATGGGAGAAGACGCGGCTTCACTGCATTGTTGATATTCATAGGGTTGCCACCCAGTATGAGTATCTTTATGCCTTTGAATGTCACTGGAATGATGGATGACTTTCCCACGTACTGTACATTTAAAAGGTCCATCTCCAATTTGTATTAACATTTGTGTGTGAACATTTTTGGGAGAAACCAGAGATGTCTTATATTGTTTAAATTCACATGGCTTCTCTTCACGTTCCTCATGCTTGCAGTATTTGTGTCCAGAGTATGATGTGATCTGCCTATGAAGGAATGAAGGTCATATGAAGTCTTTTGCACACATAATGAAGTCACATGGATTTACTCTATTAAAATTTTTCTTTGTTCAATTAAGAATTGGAATCGATTTGAAGGTTTTCCCACATTATTTTGTGCCTTTGAGTTTACCATATGACTTCTTTAAGGAAGAAGAAGTGACCAGCACATAATCAATGCTTGATTCATTCACAATTTTCTATGTATTGATAGATCTTTACATTACTACCAACATCAGGTAAAGGATAGGTTTTCTGACTTGTTCAACTTGCTTAAAAATAAGGAGATTGAAAGCAAACTATCCTTTTCAACACAGCTTCTCTATGGCTATTATCCAAATAGTGATATTCACATATGCGATTTCATATACTTTTTGCATGTCAAATACTTTGAAAAGACGGAATATCTGTTACAGCTAAGTATATACTTCAGGTGAAAAGCACTATAAGAATAAATACTTCTCAAATTATGCATACTTCTTTCGTTGGTTTCCTTTAAATATTACATGACAGTTCTCAGACCCCCTCATGGACTCTTCTTGTGAGGACAGTACCTTACATTGCTCCCAGAGTTTTCAATCTGAACTTCAGTGGTCTTGTCTTCCCATCTGTTTCCTAATATGAGAGAACAGAACAATCTTTATGAATATTTAGGAGCTAACAATGCTTTGCCAAATGATACATGCTCTTAATGCTGCAATAATTCAAAAACTGATTCCCTTTTCACCTTCTACATAAATGACCAAAATAAACATGAGTTCTCTATTTGATTAATTTTAAAAAAAGATCATTATTACCTATAGAAGCCAGGTTTCTGAGGACTTCCAGCATCACATCTCTGTAAAGGTTCTTCTGGGAAGGATCCAGCAAAGCCCACTCCTCCTGGGTGAAGTTCACAGCCACATCCTTAAAGGTCACTGAGATCTAAAATATGCCACCAAATGTATAGTGGAGGCCAGGAGAGATTGACAGCATGAGAAACCTGTACTCAACATGCATGGTGTTCACATGATTCCAGGAGGAACCCTAAGGTAAATGATGAACTTTGGCTTATCATAACATGTTGCTTCATCCATTCTCTTCATCAAAGGTTCAACACTGGTTTAGTAGCTAACAAACACTCTACACCAATGCAATATTTTCAGAACAGTGGAGACTATCGGCTGGAGAGAAGGGGTATTCCATACTATGAGTAATGACACATTTAATTGTCATCCTGATTGGATTAAAAGATACTGATAATTAATGAGATTTTGTGTGTGTCCATGAGGGTGTGTCTACAAATGATTGGCATGTGGGATAGTGAGCCAAACTGGCAAACCTTTTTAAGGTAGGCAGCACCATCCAATAGGACTGTGTCTTAGGTGGAACAAAAGTTCAAAGAAGAAGGAAGCAGCAGCAGAGCAAGCTCCTTTCTTCTCCAATAGGTTCTTGTTTGCTACTGCAATGGCCTGAGGGTATCAGACACTCCCTTGTTCACTCTCCCAATGTGAACTCTGCCAGTGATTCTCCAGGGAGTTTCCAGAACTTTTGGTCTGGACTAGGGCAGCATCATTGATCCCTCTTGTTCTGACACTTCAGCCTCTTGGACTCTGCAGCAACTACTCCAAAAACTTTCCAGCTGCAGATGGCCACTGTGGACATCCAGCTTTGGGTCAAGTAGGCCAATCTAATAAGTCCGCTTTTATAATCAAACTTCCTCTTGATGCTGTTCCTCTATAGAAAACTGACTAATAAACTATATAAGCCAAAAATTGCTCTGAAAAATAAAGTCTAACTAATAAAGAGTAAATAAACTACCAAGCCATGAAATTTTACACATATATACATAAGAAATAACAGTATATGCTAATGCCATTTTTATAATAATGCAAGAATAAAGGAAAGAGTCATACGTACAAATTTCAAAACTATGAACAAAGGCAGAGAAACTGATTTTCAATACTATTTCCATCTGGAAATAAATTGGATGATAAACCTTCAAAAGTCATTCCAGGGTCTGGGGATGTGGCTCAGTGGTAGAGCACTCTACTTGCACGTGCAAGACCTTGGGTTCAATCCTCAGCACCACATATAAATGAATAACTAAAATAAAGATATTGTGTCCAACTACAAATAATTTTTTTTTAAAAAAAAAAGACATTCCAACTGCTGGTGTGGTAGTGTGCACCTGTAACTTCAGCCACTAGGGAGGTTAAGGCAGAGAAATGGCAAGTTGGAGGCCAGTCTCAGCAACTTAGCAAGATACTCAGAAATTTAGTGAGACTGGTCTTCATCAAGAATAAAAAGGAGGGACTGGGACTGTAACTGAGTGGCAGAGCACGTGGTAGCATGTGTGAGGCACTGGGTATAATCCTCATCACCACAGAAAAATAAACAAAATAAAGGTATTCTGTCCATCCATAACTATACATATATATATATAAATACATAAGAAGAAGGGCTGAGTATGTGCTCAGTGGTGAATGGGGCTGGGGATGTGGCTCAAGTAGTAGCGAACTTGTCTCTCATGCACAGGGCGCTGGGTTCGAGCCTCAGGACCACATAAAAGAAAAATAAAGATGTTATAAAAACCGAAAACTAAAAAATCAATTTAAAAAAATTACATTGAAGATGGTTGTGATGGTGCACACCTGTATCTAGAGGTTCACGAGTCTGAGGCACTAGGCGATGTAGCAAGACTCTGTACCAAAACAAAGAATCTAAACGGGTTGGTTAAGCACCTCTGGGCTCCATTCCTGATACCAAAAAAACCATGAACCTGCCAAGGCCAGACAAGGACAGTGAAAAACTGTCACCCTTTGTCCAATTCATCACCTTGTGAAGCACAGATACTAGTTTTCATGAAACCACATTCATAAATTTATCCACTACTATTTTTGTAGAATTGGACTCAAAATCATGAGCAATAATGTAACACAGAGTTTCTCTGTATCTTATGTGGGATTTTGGAATCTAGGACTGCAGTTCAATTTGAAACCACTGAAAAGACAAGACTGAATCTTAGAAATGTTCTATATAAAGTCAGGGGTAGCAAATGGTAAATTAGGTAATTAGGTGTGTTCATTTTTTTTCTACCCCCCAAAATAAAACCCAGAGACATTTTACTACTGATCCACATCCCCAGTCATTTTTATATTTTACTTTGAGATGCAGTCTCAGCAGGTTGCAGAAGTCCCAGCTAAGTTGCTAAGGCTGTCCTCAAATTTGCAACACTCCTGTCTTAGTCCCTGGAGCAGGAAGGATCACAGTTGTGCCCCAGTGTACCTGGCTGTAAGTTGGGTATTTTGACAATGAAAATATAACTAGACTTTAAAATCCAATTCTTTCTTGCCTCTTAATAATAGTCCACCCCATATGGCTCTGAATAAATTAACCTGGGCCTCAGATAAGTGAGCACATCATTTCAAAGTGATACACAGAAAGCTTTGGTGCTGAGGGAGCACACATGTGTCAGGCTCAAGGGGCAGGGAAGGTCCCTGAAAGCAGGGACATGCTCCCTCCAGGTCTTGCTCACTGAAAGCCTCCAGGATAACTCTCCCATGAACCTGGACCATGATTCCAGTCTATGAGGCTTTTCAGGTTTGCCCAGCTCTGCACTGGGGTGGGTGGTCCTTATGCTCTGGGAGAGGTTTTGCTCCTTCACACTGTGAGAGACTGAAAAGGCAGGAGTCACTGTTGACCTGGCCCCTCAGCACCAGCATCCACAGGCTGACTGTCCAACTTTCTCCAAAGAATGGGAACATGGCTTGGGGAAAACAAGGTTCCAAAAAGTCAGTGGTCTAGATGAGGCTTGTTCCAGGACATTCCTTAGCCCCAAGACCTCAGCTGATCCCCCAAGAGGCTGTACCTCACAACTTAGGCTGTCCTCTAAGAGGAGCTGACCCAGGGCCTGAAATTCCTTTTACCATGCAGGGCACAGGACAGCTGTGGGCACATGGTGGCAGCCCCAGGAATGGATAGTGGCTGAGAACATAGGACTCTCTGAGGTGTCCAAAGAAAACCTGGCTGAGAAAATCAGATTTGGTGTCTACACCGTAGGAAGATATAAAACAACAACAACATGAAAAACAACAACAAAAAACAGAATTTAGGCAGGTGTGAACTGAAGTTCTCTATGAACTTGCTCGATATCAAAGAACCTTTAGAGCACCGGACTTTGGGGAACTAGACCACCATGAGGTATAAGACAGGGTTCTGCATCATTGGCAACAATTATCTTGGCCTCTCTAAAGCTCTTTCAAAGCCAATTACCTTAATTTCTGTATTAGTCAAAAAATTCTCCAAACAAATGAACTTCACAGAATATATTACTAACCTTACCGGACATATAACCACCATCTTCCAAACCTAACAATGTAATAACGGACCTACAGAAGAAATTTCCCCTTTTTTACTGTAGCCACCCATCTGATGATCCTACCACTGCACTTGGTTAATTTATTCATGCATAACTTCCTTTTCAAAAGTTCTTGTCAGGCATGAATAGTGGGGCACAACTATAATCCCAGCAGCTTGAGAGATTGGGTCAGGAGGACTGCTAAATTCAAAGCCAGCCTCAGCAACTTAGTGAAGCCCTAAAAAATGTAGTGAGATCATGACTCAAAATAAAATATAAAAAGGGTTGCTGATACGTTTCAGTGATTAAGTTCCTCTGGGTTCAATCCCTGTTATTAGAAAAGATGTAATTTCTTCCAGAATGGGACACATACATCAATCAGGATAAGGTGAATCCATGTTCCTGAGAATGGTCATTAATATTTGGGTTAAAATAAACTATTTTCCTCAGGTATGGTGGCCAGTGCCTTTAATTTCAACAGCTTGAGAAGCTGAGACAGGAGGATCAGAAGTTCCAGGCGAGCCTAGACAACATAGCCAGATCTTGTCTGAAAATAAATTTTAAAAGGGCTGGAGATGAATGACAAGAGAATAAATCAGACATTATTATCCTATTTGACTACATGACCCATGCGAATGGACATTAGGTACAACCAGAAAAAGGAGAAGTTACACTCTATTTATGTATGATGTGTCAAAATGCATTTTACTCTCATGTAGAAGTAATAAAAGTCAAGAAAAAAAATAACTTCTACCAAAAACAAACAAGCAAACATACAAAAAAGAGCTGAGGATGTAGCTAAAGTTTCAATATCCCTAGTATGAATAATCCACTGCCTTATTTCATTTAAAGCAGCTATTTTACCAGAACACAAGATGTGTCAAGTTACTATTCTTTCCCCTAAAGGATGATATTCAGAAACAGAACAAAAAAAGTCATGGGTTGGGGATGTGGCTCAAGAAGTAGCATGCTCACCTGGCATGCGTGAGGCCAGGACTCAATCCTCAGCACCACATACAAACAAAGATGTTGTGTCTGCCAAAATAAATAAATAAATATTAAAATTCCCTCTCTCTTTAAAAAAAAAAAAAAAAAAAAGGTTATGCTTGTCAGGGATAGTGGCACATTCCTGTAATCCCAGGGACTCAGGAGGCTGAGGCAGGATGATTATAAACTGGAGGACTGTGTCCAAAACAAGTGGTATATGATCTCTTTTTAAAAAGGGGGGGGGGTTCCTGAGGATTTAACTGATAGACCTTCTCTAGTTTTGATCCCCAATATAAAAAGAAAATATTCCTTGCAATTCTTCACTAAAGGAAAAGTGAAAGTGAATAGACTGTGTTCATTTGAAACACAGGAAGAAAATATATTTGAGAGTGATGGGAAGTGGAGAGGAAGATGGCATTTTAGAACGCAGCAGGCAACTGCAAATGAAGGACCTACAGCAGCCTTCAGAGACTCTGAACAGGGAAAAGGAAAGTGGATTTGCGATCCTGCTTCCTTACACATTTGGAAGAGTGGGTGCAGGCCAGCAGCAGGGAGGGGAGGGGAGGGGAGGGGAAGCTGGAGACCTGAGCAGCCCATTCAACAATGGAAACCACAGCATGGAGCCCAGGGCCACCTTCCAGGGAGAATTGGGCCACATGCTCTGAGCTGACCTCAGGGACCAGCCCACCTCTCAGGCCCAGGGAGCAGAAGCCCAGGGGCAAACACCATGGAGGAATAGGCCGCACCCTCTGCACCAATTTCAGGCACCCAACACCCAGCTCACCCTGTGGGATCAGGGGATAGAGGTTTTGGGTCAGTCGCCAGGGATGTGACTTCAAGTTTCTACCATCCAGCCCAACCCCCAGGACCAGGGTAGAGACCCAGGGCAACCTCCAGAGGTGACTCCGCCAGGCTCTGCAGCTCACTGGTTTGCGGGGCCCCAAGGCAGGTGCTGACCATGTACCTTCAGCCCTCTTCACATACTCACCATTTTTATCTTCCTTGGGGACCTGGTGTTCTCTTGAAGAACCCCTGAGCACCAGGGATCTCCGGGACACTGGCTGCTCAGAATCACCTAGGCCTTCAGGGCAGAGCACATGGGGCCAGGAAGGAAGAGCAGAGCTGGTGAGGAAGAAAAGCCCCCGAGATTTCCAAAGCCCGCCCTTCCCCTCTGTTCATGAATCTGATTGGACAGTTCCACCCCAGAAACACTAATGCGCCGCCTCCAAGAACACCTCTGCCTTATAACTGACAGCTAATGTTATCCAATCACTTCCTAAAATTCCCTAGAGTGACAGATCCTTGGTCCCAGTCCTTTCCAGGTGGAGTGTCTTTGCTGGGTTGGAAAAATAACCCAGTTAGAAGCCTTTGCTTGGAACTTGGTAAGGATGGGATTGAGCTATGGCTCTGGAAGACTGCTTTCCCAGCATGGGTGATGCCCTGGGTGTGAACTCCACCACAGAAAGAAAGAACAATTTAAAAAAAAGTTACTTAAGGAGGCTGAGGAAGGAGGAGCCCAAGGTTCAGGTCAGGATCTACACTGTTAACCGTGTTTACTGTGACGGGTCCTTGCTTCCCCAAATGCTGAAGTATAACACAGAGAAGCACGTGGAGAGTGGAAAGTGGAAGGCTTAATTAAGGGAGAGCAGAAAAGATTCGCCCCCACCCCCCAGGAAGAAGGGGACTGGAAAGGAGAAATCCTCTCTTTTATATCTAAGGTCGTCTTTTGTCCTCCCACATTCCTGTCCTTTATTTCTCTTTATTGTGCATGTGATGGGGGCTGCTGGTGGAAGGACCAAGGGTGGGAAACTGGTGGACTGATGGGGCAGAGAGCATAAACCTGGGCAGAACAGCCTAGGGTGGTTTGATTAGCATCTCCCTGTTTTACTGGGAGCTACTTCATTCACCCTTATTTAGCACCTGCCCAGGGTCATGGTGAAGTGCCACCCCCTTTGTCCACAGAAAAGCCCTCTTCCCCATGGTTGATTTTAGGACTGTCACCAAAAGAGTCCATTGTAGATGAACTTCCTATTTTCATGTCACCCTGTTTACTTGGCCACTGACCGAGAAGATACCAGCACTCCAGGTGCTGGACACCCCCTTACTAGTTATCACAAATGCATCTAGTATAGTACTTTGAAGAAATGTGCAAAGGAGGTCTCTGGCCTTGAGCTGGGCTTCACAGAGATGTCTACATTTCTAAGATAAGTTACACTTGGGCTCCATGGTAACAGCTGGCAGGGGAGGAAAGAAAGGGGAGAAGAAGCTCTCTTCTTCTAAGGTGTTGTCCTTGAAGAGTTAACTTGCCCAGAACAGTGAAAGAAAAAGCTGCTTTTATGTGAAATTCTGAGCCCCTCCCCTTACATGCTGGGTATAAAACTCTGAAACTAACTGAACTTGGGGTTCAGGGGATTGATTGATTACAGCAAGGGCTGCACCCTCTGAACCTGGCTGCAGGCAAGTAAAAGTGTTTCCTGCTATGTTTGGTGCCTTGCCTCATTTGTCCCTACAACAATGGGACATTAATATTTCAATTTCTCAGGTGTTGTTCTGGTATTCCCAGGCTCAGATTAGACTCCATTTTCTTTATGGTTCCTATTGGACCACATTAACCTAGCGACATAGACTCTTTTCTTTAAACCTGGCTTCACAAACAGGGAAATCCTATGTGAAAATAAAATAAAAGGGTTGGAGTTCAAGCTCAGAGGTCGAGCCCCACAGGGAATATACCACAGAACCTCAAAGAAAAAGATACCTATATACATATAGAGAATAACTTGGTGTGACCTCAGACAACTTAGCACGACAGTCACAAAATTTTTGAAACAATATTTAAAGATGTCACATATATCACACTTGTGTGATATCTACAAATAAAAAAGAAGTTTGACAATTATTTCTGTAATTCTCCTCACCTTCTGCCCCCTGATCTTTTTTTTTTTTTTTTTTTTTAGAGAGAGAATTTTAATATTTATTTATTTTAGCTTTCGGTGGACACAACATCTTTGTTTGTATGTGGTGCTGAGGATCGAACCCGGGTCACACGCATGCCAGGCGAGCATGCTACCACTTGAGCCACATCCCCAGGCCCAACCCCCCCAGCCCCCCCCTGATCTTTTGAGCAGATAGCCTGAGCTAAGAAAGCAAGCAATTGGTGTTGGTGATTTGGCCCAGTGTTCTGTCCCCAGCAGAACAGGAGAAAATAAGGAAGGGGAGTCAATCCTCTAAGACAGCAATGTGCACTGGAAATAAAATGGCTGCTTTGTGCTTCATGTCCAAGTTCTACATTCCACTGTTAGGGCAGTTCTAGGAAGTGACCTGACTCTGATTCCACACATCAGGTCATCTGTTTACCCCAAAACCAAACAGAAAATGTCATGATGAAAAGCAGGAAAGGAACTTTGATCAGTGAAGCTACACCAGGAAGACCAGGGCACCATGTCCTTAGCCCTCTCTTCAGGGCTGTCTAGGACTCTCAGGTTTTACAGAAAAGGTAATCAGTCATAGGCATGTGTGTAGAGAGCAAACTGTATGTAGGTTAGGTGTCATCTGTGGCTTCAGGCATCTGTGGGTCTCATAAAATGTCTGTGGGCTCATGGTCACATGCCCCCTTGACACACTTCACCCCATTGCATTTTATGCTCAAATTCAGAACCCCCAAAAAACCACAAGAGGCCAAGATCCATGTAAGCAGCAATGTAAGAGGGGTCCGGCGGAGCGTCGGAGGGAGAGACCACACACAAGAGACTTACTCCATGCAATTGGCAAAAGGGGATTTATTGGGGATCCATTCCAGCGCGCTGGGACTCTGTGCCCACTTAAGAAGGGAGCGCAGCTCAGAGCCCCGAGAAGAGGTTCAAACAGAGCTTAAGTACACTTTTTGGGGAGGGCGGGATGCTTTGCATACATCAGAACAAATCATCATGAGGCGCGGGGAAATTGAACAACAACTCTGAGATGTGATTGGCACAATCATTGGCGGGCGAGGGTGATTGGTCATTCGTAAGCGGGTTACACATTCGAACTGATTGGTTTGGGCCCTGTGAGGAACTGCACAGGGCCCTAGGCTAAATGGCCAGTAGGGCATTGTCTTAACTATCTCAGGAATCTGGGTGTAACAGAGGAACTTAACAATACCTAATCTTTTACATTCAAGCTTTCCAGCTTAGAAACTTTACCCTTTCAGCAAAGAGGTATTTATTGCAAGCTAGCTCAGTCTTCCTTGTGCACACAGCAACTGTTGAAGCTGAGAGGCCCCAAACCCAGGGTTTGCAGCAGTTTTATGCACTCTTTGGGGAAGGCAGGGCCTTCACATGCATTATAGCATCTCTTAGCAAATCATCACACACCACAGGGAAATTATAAAACAACTGGAAAACATGATTAGCACATTCACTGGTGGGAACAATTGGGTAGGGGTGATTGGCTGGAACAAGAGGGGGATTCCTTGAACTAATTGGTTTAAGCCAAGAAGGGTGTTCCTGCTGAGCTCTAGGGTTTCTCAACATGTTATCAACCTCCATAAACTACTGGAAGGGTCATCCAGCATCCCAGGTATTTTCCCTGTCTCATGCTAATAGGTGGCTGCTAGGAGGTTGCTATGGGTCCCCACCTAGCCTGACTAAGTCAGGGACAGGTAGCACAGCAGATCTCTCCTGTTGTTTGCCGATAAACAACTCAGCAGGGTGGGAGGGTCAGTATATGCCTAGGAGTGCTCTGTGGGTCTTTGTAAGGACAAGGGTCACACCACCCCCCTCCGTGTACAGAGGTAGAGGCTGACCTGAATTGATCTCTCAGGTAGGATTCCCTCCCTTGTGTTCTTTCCATGTCAGTGGTTCAGAGGCACCAACATTTTCAAGAAAAGCCACAAGCCCACCTGCTCCTGCCTGGTAAGCACCAAATCCCTAGCTGCTGACCCAGGGCTCTCAGCTTCCTGGGTTTCAACTGATAGTTAAACCAGAAAGAAACAATAACCCTGCTCAGCTGCGCCCATAAAGCCTGCACATGACACCCCACTTGGGGCCCATATGGCCTGTGGTGTTGATACCACTGGTTATGGGGGAGGAGTTCTGGTCTCTCACAAGTTGAAGTTTGAACATTAGAGAAGCAAGCCCAGGCAAGCACACAAAGCAGGGTTTATTCAAAAATAAGAAACATGGGGCTGGGGATGTGGCTCAAGAGGTAGCGCGCTCGCCTGGCATTCGTGCGACCCGGGTTCGATCCTCAGCACCACATACAAACAAAGATGTTGTGTCTGCCGAGAACTAAAAAAATAAATATTAAAAATCTCTCTCTCTCTCTCTCTCTCTCTCTCTCTCTCTCTCTCTCTCTCCTCTATCACTCTCTCTTAAAAAAAAAAAAAAAAACACAAAAATGAGGAACATGGACTTCTCCCCAGATGGAAGAAGGGAGGCATCCTGGTATTCCCAGAAGGGAGATGTTCAATCTTTATTTTGTGAGTCCTGGTCTTCCTTTGTTCTCCATTCCTTTCCCTCTCATCTTTCTCCTTCCTGCCTTGGTGACTAGGCCCAGACATGCTTGGTGAGATGGCACAAAGGTGACAAACAGGGGGGCTGAAGGGGGAAGGGCAGGATGGAGCAGCCAAGGACACATTAACAACCTTATAGCTCTCTGTAGGGAGGGGCAATTCCTGAGACAGGATATCTTAGCAAAAGAATGGAGCAAGGGCAAATTCTTGATGAGGGTGGAGCAAGGGCTCTGAAGGAATTAATATTTCTATCCCTCAGGGGACAGTCTGCAACTTGCCAGACTCACTCAAAATTGACTCCATTTTCCTGTCTATACTGACTGTCTGTGTCATTCTGGCTCCAGTATCTACCCCTTCCTGGAAAGTAAATACAATTTTATTCTTTACTCTTAACTTGGACTTGGTTAAGTCTTTCACATCCTGCACAGTAACCCAAAGTCATTCTGCCTACCAATATTACCCATGGACAATGGGGGGTGGCTAACATATGCACAGTCATATTCCCAAAAGTGTGGAATTCTGGCCACATACCAGTTGGGGGATGAGAACTCAACTGCAGGGGCTTTGTTCTCCACTCTGTTCTGGGCATTGAATCCATGGTAGGGCCACATTAGGCCTGAGCTATGTCCCCATACTCCTTTTTATTGTTGTACAAAGAAGGTGGGTGGGAGCATAAATGTAATGGATTTGAGTATGAATCTCTGATGAACCCAGCCTAATTCAATCTTAATATTATGAGCCATCTCATCATAAAATTATGAAAAGTTAATTTTTGTTTTAGTATAAATTACTGCAATTTCTAGCCTTGCTGGGAATCCCTGCCTGGGGCTTGTACTCATGTATGCCTGGCTTTCCCTGACCAGACAACAATCCTCTCTAAAACCTTTGTGGTGCCTCATAAATCCTGGCTCCCCCTGACCAAATAACAACCCTCTTGAAAACCTCAGTGGTGCCTCATAAATTTTGATGTAGGGATTTGAATTTATTCCCTACTTTTAAATGTTGAGCCATGTGGTTCATTAACCTACTATCTGCCTTTATATTACACTTGCCAAAATCTTTTTACTGTTATAAGTGTCCTGCGAATTCTTGGAGAAAGAGACCACAAGAGACCAACTTCATGCAATGAGCAGGAGGGAGTTTATTGAAGGATCCTAATTCAGCATGCTGAGGCTCAGGGTTCACTCAGGAAGGGATAGAGGCCCAGAGCCCAGAGCAGAGGTCAAGCAGAGCTTAAGTACACTTTTTGGGGAGGGCGGGTGGGGGGTCTTTGCATACATCAGAACAAATCATCATGAGGCATAGGGAAAATTGAACAACAACTCTGAGACATGATTAGCACATTCATTGGTGGGAACAGGTCGGGAGGAGGTGATTGGTCACTCCTAAGTGGGGTAAACTTTCAAACTGATTGGTTAGGGCCCTGTGACAAACTGCACAGGGCCCTAGGCTAAATGTCCTGTAGGGCATTGTTTTAACTATCTCAGGAATTTCAGGTTCTGGGTGTAGCAGAGGAACTTAACAATGCCTAGTCTTTTACATTTTAATTCAAGCTTTGCAGCTTAGAAACTTTACAATTCCTGGTCTTTTACTTTTTGATTTAGGCTTTGCAATTTAGAAGCTTTACAATGCCCAGTCTTTTACATTTTAATTCAGGCTTTTGCAGGTTAGAATCAGCTTGGAAATTTTACCTTTACACTGTAAGTTCTCAGGACACCCCACTTTGCAAATTTTGGCAATAAAACTGTTCCTAGAGAGCTGGGGTATCTCTAGTCAAGGTTTTTGGAGAGACCAGCTCCTGTGTACACAAATATAAGATTGCTTGAATTTGATTCAAAATTGGAGTCTGTGGTCTTTTCTTTGTCTGTGGTTTAACAATGCCAGGTCTCTAATAAGGTCAACTTTGAGTCTGGCCAAGTGAGAATATGAAAGCATCCTATCACCTCCTTAATATTCTAGGCCAAGATATTAAAAAGCTGAAAAAAATCATTGAATAAATTACTTTTTTGCAAAAAAAAAACAAAACAAAAATAGAGCAGTATCCTGAAATGGTGGTGCAAACCATGCCAGGAAGGTCAAAAATTCTGGGCCAGCCTTGGCAACTCAGCCTCATCCTCTCTCAAAATATGACTTAAAAGGGGCAGGGCATGTAGTTCAGTGTTACAGCACCCTGGGATAAATGGTCAGTTGAACAACAACAACAACAACATCTTGAAGAGGGATAGAGGAATAAAAAAAGACATAAGAAAATAGAAGAGTGTAAAAGGGCAGACATAAATTGACCTACATCAACAGTGAAATTATATGGCAATTGACTGGACAATCCTCCTAAGGTAGAGATCAGCAGACAGAATGAAAACAAGGTCCAATTCTGTGCTATGTGCAGTAGTCACTGCATCAATGCAAATGTATAAACAGTTTGAAAATAAAATGATGTGAGTCCTACACCATGAAAGCAGACACCATGAGTAAACTCTACTTTACTACCTCTCCTAACATCAGGAAAAATATTTCAAAACTAAATTTTTTTTTTTAAAGAGAGAGAGAGAGAGAATTTTAATATTTATTTTTTAGTTTTCAGCGGACACAACATCTTTGTTTGTATGTGGTGCTGAGGATCGAACCCGGGCTGCACACATGCCAGGCAAGCGTGCTACTGCTTGAGCCACAACCCAAGCCCTCAAAACTAAAATTTTATTGAGAGATAACAGCTGTGAGACATGGACACATGAGGTTAAGGTGTTACTGAATGCTCCATCTTCTTTCCCAATGCCAATCCCATAATAAGAACACAACTGTGACATTACAGAAAAAAAAAATGGTTTGCTAGCAAAGGAGCAGCACAGTGACTCCTACCCAAGTGGCTGTGATTCTCCTCAACAGGAGAAATGCTTGATGTTTTTGCAGAGACGGGGTTTCAGGGATTGAACTCAGGAGCACTGGACCACTGAGCCACATCCTCAGCCCCATTTTGTATTTTATTGAGAGCCAGCATCTCACTGAGTTGCTTAGCACCTCGCCTTTGCTGAATCGGGCTGTGCACATTTAATCCTCCTGTCTCAGCCTCCCTAGTGGCTGGGATTAAGGCATCACCACCAGACCTGGCACAAAGCAAAATATTTTATTATTGAGGTGAAAATTCTTTAGTTGAAAGTCAATTAGAGTTTAAAATTTTATTATTCTGTGACTGTATAGGTTTGCGATTGCAGAAACCTAAAACACAGTCCAGTAGACACAAAAGCAAGTAGAGTCCACACAATGTTAGATCATCCACCCTCATGGCCTCCCCGGGATATGAAAGCATCCTATCACCTCCTTTATGTCCTTACCAATATGAAGGATTCCAGGGTCAACTGAAAATGCAAGCTGACTTTGGCACCTGGAAGAGAATCTCATGTCAACAGAAGAGTGGGGTGCCATGAGGACAATGGGGGGGAAGCAATGACAGAATGACAGACGTGCCACATCTTCCTCCTATGTGAAGCCTGAGTATTGGAGGCAGGGACAACCAAGGGGAGGGACACACAAAGGTCTTGGACTGAAGATCAGGCCCCAGGTCACCTGAATTGCAGATGTGATCTGGAGCTCTGCACAAACCTCTGAAAGACCCATTTCCCAAACAGGGACAATCCCAGGCCTGCCTGAGCCCCTCATCCCCATATTTCATCAGGGCATGGGTCTCAGATCAAGAAGTGTGTTGAGAATTGGACCTTGTCATCCCCAGAAGTCCTTCCTGGCTGCTTGGGTGCATGCAGCTGGGCTCTGGCCTCTTGAAGAGCTGAGTAGGAAGGTGGGATCCAGAGAGGTGTCAGGTAGCCCTGCTGGATGACCAGCTTTCCCATGGTGAGTACAGCCACAGAGGGCTTGGGGGTGGATGTGGGCCTGTCCTCTGGCAGCAAGGGCAGACAACATCTGAAACACAAGGATTTCCCTGGAGGGGGATTCAAAATAAAAGGAGCAGACTGAGATTCTGCTGACCACCCCAAATGAATCCCATCCATACTAGACGCCTGGCCAGACCAGCACCCTGATGAATCCTGTCAGGCCCCCTCTCACTTTTTCAAGTTTTAAAGTGAAAGGGACAGGGACTGCAGGGAGGGCAGCCTTGGTCAGGGGAAGCTCAGAATACACATGGGCTTGAACACAGAGGGACAGGGAACCCGGCTTCATCCCTGGCCTCTCGGAATGGGTGTGTCTCCTTCAAGGGCATCTAGGCCGATTCCATACTTTAGGTATTGTGAATTCAGCTGCTATAAACATTGATGTGCCTGCATCACTGAACTATGCTGATTTTAATTCCTTTGCATATAAGCTGAGTGGTGGGATAACTGGTGAAATGGTGGTTCCATTCCAAGTTTTCTAGGGAATCTCCCTATTGCTTTGCACAGTGGTTGCACCAATTTTCAGTCTGACCAACAATTTATGAGTTTGCCGTTTCCTCCACATCCTTATTTATATTTACTTTTGTTCCTGATAATTGTCATCCTGACTGGAGTGAGATAGAATCTCAGTGTAGTTTTCCCTTGTATTTCTCTAATTCCTAGAGATGGCAAACTTTTATTCACATATTTGTTGATCATAGATGACTGTGTGTTTAATGTGTGACTGGTGCTGGGCTCCAGGTTCATCCTATTGCAGATGAACATTTATCTTTCCTAGAATCATTTTAGAAAACTCTTTCCTCATTGATGGTTTCAATCTGGTTGCTAAAGAGAATTACTCACAAATGTGTTCATTCTTCAAATCTTTCCATTTGTTTATAGGAATCTGTTCTCATGCTCCAGCTTCATGGCTTGATCACTGTAGTTTTTTAGTGAACATTAATCTCACTGTGTTAATGTTGAACCACGAACCAATGAAAAGATCACCAACTCCAATTTTAAATCAAACTAAAGCAAGCTTGTATTGTGTACACAAAAGCTGCCCACCAGCAGCTGTCTGTCCCAAATCCCAGGCTACAGATCAGCACCCCAGCTCTTCAGGTGAAAGGTTTTATAGCTCCAAAAGTTACAAAGGAGGAGGGAGGTGCCTTGGGAATTTACAACTAATATACTCCACCTATGTATGATGTGTCAAAATGCAAGTTCAAAGCAAGGCTCAGCAACTTGTAGAGACCATAAGCAACTCAGCAAGACCTTGTCTCTAAATAAAATATAAAAAATGCTCAGTGGCTAAGAACCCACACATTCATAACCTGGGTAACAAGATATGTTTTCTCTTCTTAGAAAACAAGAGGAGGAACACCTAATGACAACTGTGAATGTACCTCAAAATGATGACACTGAGGGTTTTATTGAGCCTGCACTGAGCAAGGAGGCCTTCCTATGCTTGGGCCCCACTAATAATGATAGTCCCCTGAAGTTTTTTCGGGGTACATCTAACACTAAAACACCTGATTCTGGTTAGCTGAATCACTCTGTAGTTATCCCTCATGCTCACTGCCTGGGATACATGTATCCATATTTAACCATATTATGTTAACTCACTGCTGAGGGTAATTCAAGTTTAAGACACAAAAAAGGGAAAACTGCTGCCACACCTCATCTGGATTCCTCTAAAATGATAGTGTCCCCAATTATTGTCTAGGACATGTATCATTACATAAATGTATGTTTTGTATAATATGTATAATATTCATGAACACATTAAAAGTTTTATATATATACAATATAGGAATAAAATTTTGTGGTGCAAAATGTAAAAAGCTTTTAAAAAATGAAATATTTTTAAGTATCTTGAAACTCAAAGCATACATACACACAAAAAGACTAACGAATACTTAATTAGTGGACATTCTGCATGTCACCCCACCCCAGGCTAAGGTCACACCCAGTGTGTCCCACATGCTGGGAAAGCACTCTACCATTCAGTCCCTTGTACTGATCTTGACATAGAACCTTGCTCACTTCTCCAGTCTGACCTTTGACTCATGATCCTCCTGCCTCAGCCTCTTGAGCACCTAGAATTAGAGTGTGTGCCCCAGTGCCACTAAGATTTGGTGTGCCTAATCAGAAGTATCATTGTCATTGAGAAAATGTTTGAAATTAGAAAATCTAAAAGAATTTCAATTTAAATGCATCAGGAAGTTTTTAAAGTCTTTTACAAACAAGTTCATAGCTTTCACAATTCATTGAATTGATGATTTCTTATCCCCAAACATCCATTATATACAATAAGATTTAAGAAAAAAGACTGAGCAGTGATGCTATTACCATTTTGCTGGAAACATATTGCTTCATCCTAACTCTCCCTAGTCTTGAGCACTGATAATTCAGTGAGATATAAACATTCTTCAAGCTGAGGCTTGAATGTGAGTCCACATGAAGTGAGGCCTCCAAGAAGTGGAAAGGAAGGGGCACCCTCAGTTCATGTCTGGCTACAATCTGATGTGGATTCAGTCCTTTGTCAACAAAAGTAAAAATAATAATGCTTACCTTGAAACAGGTAGCAAGGCTGAGAGAGGATGCAACTCAGTGGTAATGAACCCAATGCCCAGTACTGCAACAAATAAACAGATGCATGAAAAAGGCACTTGTTGTGGCTCACATCTATAATGCTAGAAACTCAGGAGCCTGAGTCAGGAAGATCTTTGATTTGAGGTCATCCCCAGCAATTTAGTGAAACCCTGTCTTCAAAAAAGAAAAAGCACCAGGTGCAGTGGAATGCATCTGTAATTCCACTGGCCCAAGAGGCTTAGACAGGAGGATTATAGGTTCAAATACAGTCTCAGAAATTTAGCGATGGCCTAAGCAACTCAGCAAGACCATGTTTCTAAATGAAATATAATAGTGCATCTGGGGATGTGGCTTAGTGATTAAGAACCCCTTGTCTGGGCTGCAAATGTGTCTCAAGCAGCAGAATGCTCACCTGGCATGCGCAGGATGCTGCGTTCGATCCTCAGCACCACATAAAAAAAATTAAAAAGTAGAGATGTTGTGTCCACTAAAAACTAAAAAATAAATATTAAAAATCCTCTCTCTATATATATTTCTTTTTTAAAAAGAACCCCTTGTACTAAAAAGAGAGGGATAGAGAGAAAATAGAAAGACAAATCAGAAGGCAGGTTGTTTCCACACAATTCCAACAAGTTTCTTATGGACTCCACACTCATTACCAAGTTCTTAGGGTCTGTGTGATATTGGTACTTCTGTGAAAATTTGAAAAAAATATGTTTTCTTATGATCTAGAGATATAAAAAGGGACTTGAAAATTTCTACTAGGCCTGGTAGAATGGGTTTGGAAACAGTAGTCACAACTTATAGAATTCCAAAGTGTCATTACTTTAACTTAATCACTTCAACTGAGTTCCCTGGAAATGTGACTGCCATTGGGGTAAAGGTTCAGAGACCCCATTGCTCCGGTTGTAGATGAGTGTGAGGTCAGCTTGGGCCACAGAGGCCAACACTGTCTCAAGGAAAAAAAAGGGGGGGTGTAACTTTGCTGAGGGTGTAGCTCAGTGGTAAAGCAGTCTTGGGATCAATCCCCTGTGGAGACCAGTGACAGAGATTGGGAGACAAGTGTCTGAGATTGGGGTCTCTGATGACT
This sequence comes from Urocitellus parryii, assembly GCF_045843805.1. Classification (NCBI taxonomy): domain Eukaryota; kingdom Metazoa; phylum Chordata; class Mammalia; order Rodentia; family Sciuridae; genus Urocitellus; species Urocitellus parryii. The sequence continues at coordinate 1,280,606 of NC_135548.1, forward strand.
TCATGGCAGTCCCATGCTCAGTGACTGGAAAGGTTTCTATGCAAAAGTATAGGAAGCCTGGTTGCTATGGCAATGCTTTCCTGGGGGAGACTCTGTTGTAAGAGTCTTCTCAGCTTTGACCTTATTCTCAGGCACATAGCTTCTGGGAAAAAAAGGAACTTCCTGGCTAAGACAACCACAATTCTTCACCAGTTCTGCTGCTCCTGGATCTGCCCAGAAATTAGTAACCTTAAACGATGGACTTTCTTTTTTTCTAATATTTATTTACTTATTTAGTTAGTTAGATTTAGCGGAAACAACATCTTTATTTGTATTGGTGCTGAGGATCGAACCCAGGCTGCACACATGCCAGGCGAGCAGGCTATCACTTGAGCCACATCCCCAGCCCCTCGATGGACTTTCTTGAGAGCTGCACAGTGCTCATAACATTGTGCATGCAACTGTAGAATGTAACTGAGGAAATAGCTGCATACTGTTGCTAACTGTGTAACTTTCATGAATACAAAGAATAATGCTTGCATAGACTTTAATCTGATTAATGAGACATATATAATCAAGATTGCTGGTGTAATTCTTTAGACCTGCTGCTCCATCAGAGAGCAGCGCTCCACCCGATCCCAGCTGTTGTATCTTCAAGTTCTGCATGTGTTACTCTTTATTTTTTCCAATCTCCTATCAGCCTTGCCAGAATGTGCTACTTTGTCCACACTGGTCGCAGCAATACCCAGTAGCAAAAATAAACAAACAAACAAATAAATAAATAAATAAACACCATCAATCTCCAATTAAATTACTTCATATGTTTTTTGATACGTTAAAACAAGGTGTATGGAAACTAAAATTTCCAATGAAATGTGATGTGCTTCTCAGAATGTTTAATATTTTCCAATTTGTTAAATATGGAAAAATCAGAATTATATCTAGGCATCCTGAAATCTTTAAACACAGTCACTGATAATCACAGAGAAGCAATGAAATTTTAACTACAGAAACACAGATATTCTCTATCTCAACTTTTGCCTTGGGTAGAATACTGCTAATTTGATGATGTGGCTCCATCTATAAGTATCCATACCCAATACCAAACATAATGAAATTTACTAATCCTATCTAATTAATAACTGGGATATATTTTGGCCTCAGATATGGCTAATATTTTCCTTCTCTATTTCAATAGCGTTCTAATGCAAATTGTCCTTATCACTAACAGGACCAAATGAATTTCCAGACTACTCATCAGCTTTGCACAAATGACCTGAGCACAGACTCACAGCATCACGTTTTTTGCAGGAGCACATCCTAAATTCCTGACATCCACCTCCAAGGGTCCATGACACACTCCTTAAAGACAAGAAAATCTGACACCTTTTAGGCTGTCCTGGACCATGTGGAACATGTTCTTCACTTATCAGTTTCACTTGAGCTCCCCAATGACATCATCTATAAATCAGAGACCTCCTTATGGAATTCCTCCACCAAAAGGCTCTGAAAAGACAGGCACTTTTAGCACGTTCAGAAACTCCTGCACAACAGAAGCTTTCAAAAACTCTTTATGATAAGGACAGTATGGCCACTTGTGATGACTACCATTTACTGAGGGTTCCCAGAGAAAGAAGCTGCTCCTCATGGACCTTGCTATATTATTATTTTTCTAAAGTAAATACACTTGCTTTTTATTGAATTGGTAAATTTTACAGAGTTCCTGAATTAGTAAACCATGCCTGAGAATCCAGAGAAGAAAACAGTATAATGGACAAGCCCATCCACTCATCATACAGTTTATTAAAACTTGGTTCCTAATGCGTTTTTCTTGGGGGTACTGGGAATTGAACTCAGGGACACAACCACTGAGCAACCTCGCAGCCTTCTTTTTAATTTATTATTTGAGTTAGTTTTTTTTTAAATATTTATTTATTTATTTACTTAGTTAGTTTTCAGCGGACACACATCTTTGTTTGTATGTGGTGCTGAGCATCGAACCCGGGCCGCACACATGCCAGGTGAGCGCGCTACCGCTTGAGCCACATCCCCAGCCCTTGAGTTAGTTTTTTAGAGACAGTGTCGCACTGAGTTGTTTACTTTCTGTCATCCAGGTAAACCACCTTACAAATCAAAACCCTTGGGCTAAGGTTGTGGTTCAGTAGTTGACAACATGCCTAGCATGGATGAGGCAATGGGTTTGATTCTTAGGACCACATATAACTAAATAAAAATAAATAAATAAATGTCCACTGACAACTAAAAAATAGTTTTTAAAAAAAAATGATAAGATGGGCTAGGGATGTGGCTCAAAGGGTAGCGCACTCACCTGGTATGCGCAGAGTGCTGGGTTCGATCCTCAGCACCATATAAAAATAAAATAAAGATGTTGTGTCCATCAAATACTAAGAAATAAATAATAAAAAATTCTCTCTCTTTAAAAAAAATGAAAAGAAATAATAATCCTCCTAAGAATCTTGAGCAACTGGGATTTCAGGTGTATACCAAAGCACCTGGGGATTCACAAGAATTTTGAGAATTTCACAGTCTTTCATAAAATTCTAACAAGAGTGGAATTTAAGTCTGTTGCAAGTCTTTAAAACTTCTAATACATCATTAAAAAAACTTCTCCATATTCATCTCAGTTTGTTTCACATAAGCATCACATTACAAAACTTTGTGACAAAATGCATATATGAAAGGAAAATATGTGATTCAAGGTCCAAGAGGTGACTTGTTATCGTGTTTGGCCCCCAAATCATGTCTTCAGTATGACACAGAATATTTTAATTCTCATTTAATCATTATATATTCTCACTATTTGCTCTCCTAAAAACCCAAATCCATCAGAAGGTGGCCATCTTCCTGCCAGCCCACTATTGACCAAAAGGGGTAGGCACATCCTGTCAGGAGATTCTGTAACCCTCCTAGGAGTCTGATTCCTGCACTGATGTACTCACCAAAACTGAATTCCTACAAAGAATGCCGCCACCCCAGGACAGTTGCATTCACTCCAGTTCCCCACACTGCCCAGGAGCAAGCCTGCAACTATTGCCTTTGGCAAATGAATTTCTTACCAAAAAGTCCAGAATGCATCAAGTACTCATACACCAGTATGCAATATTTCTACTAAATCAAAGATGTAAAACTAGGAAATTGCCACACTGTCTCATTAGGTGGAAAGAAAGTTTACAGCAATCCTGGATGGCTTAAGGTGTATTTATTTAAAACAGAAGTGCCACAGCACACTCTTTTGGCCTTCCTTTCCAAATGAACACTGAGACACACTAAAAGGCTGGCAAGAGAGATAGCAGTGACAATCACCCCATCTTTGGTATGTTGGCTACCTTAAAAATTTGAACGCAAGCAAGTAAGGAACTCACCAATAATTACACAAGATCCAAGATTCCTGAATAGGTTGTGGGTGAGGTTTTGCTCAGGATGACTTGAATCCTTAGCACAGGTCATTGAATTCTTTAGCCTGAGCAGAAACAGCCCTCTCCACATCACGCACTGCACAACATCACCTGGTTGCAGGCTGTAGCTCCATCAGTGATATAGGGCACATGAGGCTAGACACCCAAAAAAATGTTCCAGGAGCACCACCAAAAACTTTTTAGATCACTGCTTGCAATTTTATTGATCTTTATTTACACCCAGTGTAACAGGGTTGGAGGTTTATATTTTTTGTAGGGGTATACATAAAGGTGTTTTTTTGTTTTGTTTTGTTCAGGTCACAGAAAGTGCTTTGTGCACAAATTGTAAGATTGGTCAGAGGTCTTCTAAGCTTTAACACAAAAACAGAAGTCTGTGTAATAACCCATATTGAGATCTTTGCAAAATTTTTTACTGACATTCTGTTGAAAGAAGATTATGGTAAAGTTCTCTCAAGAAGCTTATTTAAGGGGCTGAGGATGTGGCTCAAGCGGTAGCGCGCTCGCCTAGCATGAGTGCGGCCCGGGTTCGATCCTCAGCAGCACCACATACCAACAAAGATGTTGTGTCCGCCGAGAACTAAGAAAAAATAAAAAAAAATAAAATGTTAAAATTCTCTCTCTCTCTCTCTCTCTCTCTCTCTCTCTCTGTCACCCTCTCTCTCTAAAAAAAAAAAAAAAAAAGAAGCTTATTTAAGATTCTTTGGTGGAGAAGGAAGGGCCACTATATTAGGATATCAGACTGCGATGCTCCTTACCAAGCCTTTGGTCATGTGGTGTGTATTAAGAAAACATCACACTATTTCCCCAGGGCTCCTGAGGAACTCTAACACAGAGAGAAAAAAAGCTTGGGTTTTCTGGAATATTTCACCTAAGTATTATTCATGGGGAGAAAAGCTAAGTTGGATGTAGTTTTTTTTTTTAATTCACTGGAACAAAAGAATTTTCAGAAGGAAGAGACCATCTGCAATTGTGGAGGAAACACCTGCAGAGCTGCATCTGCTGATGTGGACAGTAGTGGGTCCACACACACAGCAGCAGCAAACTCACCACCTGAGCTACGGGAGTGCTCGGTGCTAGAATGCCTGTGTAGCATGCACAAGGCAGGATTGGGTCCTCAGAACTGGGGAAAGAAAAGAGACAGCAACTCAATCATAGGGCAAAATATATTTTGAGAAAGTTCCTCTCCAAATAATATACACAAATGACATGATATTATAATGCGTTTTAATGTGCCTATATACAACACAACACATGAGACTTAGAACAACCACAAATGACATGAGTGGGGTCCCAGAGTCATCAACAGATCAATAAGCAATCAGGGAAAAGAAAGAGGCCAGCTGCAGGGTACACAGACACATCCCTATGGTCCCAGCGGCCAGCCTCACCCCATCTCAAAAAATAACAATTAAAAAGACTGTGGAGAAACTTGATGGTAGAGCACTCCTGGGTGAAATCTGAACAAAAAAAGAGAGGAAGGAAGTTCAGAAGACACATTTCACCAATTTTTACCAAAGGCTGGAGTGGAGAGGCCTAAACTAACAGACACAATATGTAATGAAACATTAGACACAAAAGACTTAAAATACAGGAAAATGGAATCTAACAATAAGAGAGATTTAACCCAGAAAAACATGTTGCTTTCAAATCTTCATGCTGATACAATGCTCCTCTCCAACCCAGGGTGCATTTTTGTTACCTCTGAATAGATAAAAAAAGAAATGAAGGCACACACCTTTTCACACACCTACAGTGGTTTTCTCAAAAGAAATAAATAAAATGAAATAAAATAAAAATTTCCTCAAGTCTGAACAAGTTCAAATGGATCTGAAAAAAGTAAGGTCCTACCACATTTCTATATACAGGGCTTTTCTCTAGTGTGATTTCTTTTTTTTAAATTTTTATTTTATTAATATTTTTTATTGGTTATTCAAAACATTACAAAGCTCTTGACATATCATATTTCATGTATTCGATTCAAGTGGGTTTTGAACTCCCATTTTTACCCCAAATACAGATTGTGGAATCACATCCATTACACATCCACATTTTTACATAATGCCATATTAGTAATTGTTGTATTCTGCTACCTTTCCTGTCCTCTACTATCCCCCTCCCCTCCCCTCCCATCTTCTCTCTCTACCTCATCTGTTGTAATTTAATTCTTTCCCTTGTTTTTTTCCCTTCCCCCTCACAACCTCTTATATGTAATTTTGTATAATAATGAGGGTCTCCTTTCATTTCCACGCAATTTCCCTTTTCTCTCCCTTTCCCTTCTACCTCATGTCTCTGTTTAATGTTGATCTTTTCCTCCTGCTCTTCCTCCCTGCTCTGTTCTTAGTTGATCTCATTATATCAAAGAAGACATTTGGCTTTTGTTTTTTAGGGATTGGCTAGCTTCACTTAGCATAATCTGCTCTAATGCCATCCATTTCCCTGCAAATTCCATGATTTTGTCATTTTTTTAGTGTTGCATAACACTCCATGGTGTATAAATGCCACATTTTTTTAATCCATTCATCTATTGAAGGGCATCTGGGTTGGTTCCACAGTCTAGCTATTGTGAATTGTGCTGCTATGAACATCGATGAGGCAGTATCCCTGTAGTATGCTCTTTTAAGGTCTTCAGGGAATAGTCCGAGAAGGGCAATTGCTGGGTCAAATGGTGATTCCATTCCAAGCTTTCACAGGAATCTCCATACTGCTTTCCAAATTGGCCGCACCAATTTGCAGTCCCACCAGCAATGTACAAGTGTACCCTTTCCCCCACATCCTCGCCAGCACTTGTTGTTGTTTGACTTCATAATGGCTGCCAATCTTACTGGAGTGAGATGGTATCTTAGGGAGGTTTTTATTTGCATTTCTGGGGAGAAGATGGCTGTGAATAGAGTGCATCACCCCCATATACTGCGTCACTGCGCAGGTGAATAACGAGTTAGGACGACCAAAAGCTATCTTGTTAGGAATTTCCATCAAAATTGGGGTGCACCGAAACCTAGAGGAAGGATTTCCATCACCGAAGACTGGTTACTGGGTCACAACCGCAAGAGAACTGTGCGACCGGAGATCTAGTGTGATTTCTTAAATGCTGTTCAAAGGGACCTGGAAAGTTGAAAGTCTTACTACAACTTTTAAAGAGAGTAAAAGGATCTTCCCAGATATGAATTTGCTACATCTTTGAGAACAACTCTGAAAGCTGAATACTGCCCCACATGGCTTATCCTCAGTATTTTCTACAGTATGTGTCCTTTCATACAACTGAACAAAACTAGAACATATGAACCCTTTATATTTCTTACTTGCATAGGATTTATACTTTTTATTCCAAAAGAATCTTCCCAGTCCCTAGTAAAATACTGAGAAAACTAGATTTCACACGTTTCTCACACTCACAGGGCTTCTCTCCGTGAGGGTTTTCATATATGAAAATGAAAACAGGGCTGGATGGGACGCTGACAGGATGTAGAAAATCCCCCACAGAGTGGTTTTTTTTTTCCAATGTGAATAAAATGGCTTTGTAGACAACAGGGAAAATGGAATGATTTGTGATATTTTTTACAATTAAAGAGTTATTCAGTTGGATGTGGTGGTGTTTGCCTTTAATAACTGAGACATGAGAGGTGGATTCTGAAGGATCAATGTTGGAGGCTAGCCTCAGAACCTAAGGAAGACCCTAAGAAACTCAGCAAGTTCCTGTCTCAAAATAAAAAGTAACGGGAATGTATCTCAGTGTAGAGCACAACCAGACATAATCCCCAGTCTTTCTCTTTCTCTCTCTCTCTCTCTCTCTCTCTCTCTCTCTCTCTCTCTCACACACACACACACACACACACACACACACACACACTTTCAGCAGTGTGACCCCTTTCTTGTCTTTGAGGATGATATGAAATATTGATTTACCTGATTTTTACATTCAAAGGATTTTTCTCCAGTAACTTCCAACATGTATATGAGTGAAACTGTAATAACAGAAAAGTTTACCAATTGTTTTCATGCATACGATTCCTCTGCAGTATCTGTTCTTTAACATGTGTGAAGCATACAGGATGTGGTAAAACCTTTACCAAATTGTTGACATTCATAGAGCTTTTCTCTGGTATGTATTCTTCCATGTTTGTGAAGCTGAGGGGATGTAGCAAAGGCTTTGCCACACTGCTTACACTCATAGGGCTTCTCTCCCGTATGTGTTCTTCCATGTCTTTGAAGGTGACTGGATCTAGCAAAGGCTTTGCCACATTGTTGACATTCATAAGGCTTCTCTCCAGTATGTGTTCTTCCATGTCTGTGAAGGTGACTGGATCTAGCAAAGGCTTTGCCACACTGCTTACACTCATAGGGCTTCTCTCCAGTATGCATTCTTCCATGAATCTGAAGGGAACTGGATGTAGCAAAGGCTTTCCCACACTGCTTACATTCATAGGGCTTCTCTCCAATATGTGTTCTTCCATGGCTGCGAAGGTGACCAGATGTAGTAAAGGTTTTGCCACACTGCTTACATTCATAGGGCTTCTCTCCAGTATGCACTCTTCCATGTACTTGAAGGGCACTGGATCTAGCAAAGGCTTTGCCACACTGCTTACATTCATAGGGCTTCTCTCCAGTATGCACTCTTCCATGTACTTGAAGGGCACTGGATCTAGCAAAGGCTTTGCCACACTGCTTACATTCATAGGGCTTCTCTCCAGTATGAGTTTTTTCATGTGAGTGAAGGTGACTGGGACTAGAAAAGGCTTTGCCACACTGCTTACATTCATAGGGCTTCTCCTCAGTATGCATTCTCTGATGTATTCGAAGTAAACTGGGATAATCAAAGTCTTTCCCACATATCTTACATTTGAAATATGCATCCCCTGTGTGTGTGATCCTGTGCCTTTGAAGACTTGTGTGTGAAATACAGGTCCAAACACCTTTTTGACATTCATAGAGTTTCTTTCCAGAATGAGTTCTTTCATGTCTTCTAAATAAAGAGGAGAAATGATAGGCTTTCCCACATGTGTCCCATTGAAAAAGTTTACCGCCACTGTGTGTTATCATGTGTCTTTGAACACCAGTGGTATAAGAAGAGGCTTCATCACATTGTTGCCATTCATTGGATTGCTCCCCAGTATGAGTTTCTTCATGTCTCTCAATGTCATTGGAACAATTGATGACTTTCCCACATATTGTACTTTCATAAGATCCATCTACCATTTGTACTAACATTTGTGTGTGAACGCTTTTTAGAGAAACCAGAGATTTCCTATATTGTTTCAATTCACATAGCTTCTCTTCACATTCCTCATGCTTGTAGTGTTTGTGTCCAGAGATGTGATCTGCCTGAAGGAATGAAGGACATATGAAGTCTTTTGCACACATACTGAAGTCACATGGATTTACTCTATTAAAATTTTTCTTTGTTCAATTAAGAATTGGAATTGATTTGAAGGTTTCCCCCACACTATTCTGTGCCTTTGAAGTTTACCATGACTTCTTTGATGAAGTGACCAACACATAATCGATGCTTAATTCACAATTTTGTATGTATTTATAGGTCCTTACTTTACTACCAACATCAGGTAAAGGCTAGGTTTTCTGACTTGTTCAACTTGCCTGAAAATAAAGAGATTGAAAGGAAACAATCCTTTGCAACACAGATTCTGTAGGCTATTATTCAAATCATCCCATCATTAGCATGTTGGTTACCTTAAAAATTTGAACACAAGTATGTAAGGAACTCTTAGCAATGATCATACAAGATCCATGATTCCTGAAAAGGTTGTGGGTGAGGTTTTGCTCAGGATGCTTTGAATCCTTAGGACAGGTCATTGAATTCTTTAGCCTGAGCAGAAACAGCCCTCTCCACATCATGTAGTGCACAATATCACCTGGTTGGAGGCTGTAGCTCCATTAGTGATGTACATGAGTACATCAATAATGGAGTCTAGACACCCAAGGAATGTTCCAGGAGCAGAATATTAGATGCAGGGTTCTGAGGGGTATCACCTAAAATTTTTTAGATCACTGCTTGGAATTTCATTGATCTTTATTTATACCCAGTGTAACAGGGATAGAGGTTTATATTTTTTTGTAGGGGTATACATAAAGGTGTTTTTTGTTTTGTTCTGTTTAGTTCACAGAAAGTGCTTTGTGTACAAATTGTAGGATTGATCAGAGGTCTTCTAAGCTTTAACACAAAAAAAGGAACTCTGTGTTATAACCCACATTGAGATCTTTGCGAAATTTTTTCCTGACATTCTGTTGAAAGAAGATTATGGTGAAGGTCTCTCGAGAAGCTTATTTAAGATTCATTGGTGGAGAGGGTAGTGCCACTATATTAGGACTTCAGACTGGGATCCTCCTTACCAAGCCTTTGGTCATGTAGTGTGTATTAAGAAAACCATCACACTATTTTCCTAGGGCTCCTGAGGAACTCTAACACAGAGAGAAAAAAAGCCTGGGTTTTCTGGAATATTACACCTAAGTATTATTCATGGGGAGAAAAGCTAAGTTGGATGTAGTTTTTTTTTTTTAAAATTCACTGGTAAAAAAGTCCTTTCAGAAGAAAGAGACCATCTTCAATTGTGGAGGAAACACCTGCAGAGCTGTATCTCTTGATGTGGTCATCAGTGTGGTCCACACACACAGCAGCAGCAAACTCACTACCTGAGCTATGGGAGTGCTCGATGCTAGAATGCCTAGCATGCACAAGGCAGGATTGGGTCCCCAGAACTGGGAAAATAAAAGAGAAAACAACTCAAATATAGGGCAAATATATTTTGAGAAAGTGCCTCTCCAAATAATATACACAAATGACATTATTTTTCAATGCTCTTTAATGTGCCTACATACACTGCAACACATGAGACTTAGAACAAGCATAAGTGACAAGAGTGGGGTCCCAGAGTCATCAACAGATGAATAAGAAATCAAGGACAAGAAAGAGGCCAGCTGCAGGGTACACAGACACATCTCTATGGTTCCAGCTCTCAGCCTCACCCCATCTCACAAAATAACAATTAAAAAGACTGTGGAAAAACTCAGCGGTAGAGCACTCCTGGGTGAAATGTGAATAAAGAAACAGAGGAAAAAAGTTCAGAAGAGACATTTCACCAGTCTGTACCAAAGGCTGCAGTAGAGAGGCTTAAACTAACATTCACAATATGTAATGAAATATTAGACAAGAAAAGACTGAAAACACATGAAAATGGAATCTAACAATCAAAGAGATTTAACCCAGAAAAACATGTTGCTTTCAAATCTTCATGCTGATGCAATGCTCCTCTCCAACCCAGGGTGCATTTTTGTTACCTCTGAATAGATAAAAAAAGAAATGAAGGCACAGAGTTTTTCTCACACCCACAGTGGTTGTCTCAAAATAAATAAATAAAATGAAAATTTACTCAAGTCTGAACAAGTTCAAATGGATCTAAAGCAAGCAAAGGTCCCACCACATTTCTACATACAGGGCTTTTCTCTACTGTGATATCTTAAATGCTGTTCAAAGGGACCTGGAAAGTTGAAAGTCTTACTACAATTTTTAAAGAGAGAAAAACGATCTTCCCAGATGTGAATTGTTTACACCTTTGAAGAAAACTCTGAAAGTTGAATACTGCCCCACATGGCTTATCCTCAGCATTTTCTACAGTATGAGTCCTTTCATACAACTGAACAAAACTAGAACAGCTGAAACCTTTATATTTCTTATTTGCATAGTATTTATTCTTTTTATTCCAAAAGAATCATCCCACTCCTTAGTAAATTACTTAGAAAACTAGATTTCCCACATTTCTCACACTCACAGGGCTTCTCTCTGTGAGTGTTTTCATACATGAGAAGGAAAACAGGGCTGAATGGGAAGCTTGCAGGATGTAGCAAATCCCCCACATTCATAAGGTTTGTTTTTCAATGTGAGTGAAATGGTTTTGAAGACAACAGGGAAAATTGAATGATTCGTGATATTTTTCACATTTAAAGAGTTATTGAGTCCAATGTGGTGGTGTATGCCTTTAATCCCTGAGACTTGAGAGGCTGATTCTGAAGGATCAATGTTGGAGGCTAGCCTCAGCACCTTAGGAAGACCCTAAGAAATGCAGCAAGTCCCTGTCTCAAAATCAAATGTAATAAAGAAATGGAATGTAGCTCAGTGGTAGACCACCACCAGAAAATCCCCAGTCCGTCTCTCTCTCTCTCTCTCTCTCTATCTCTCTCTCTCTCTCTCTCTCTCTCTCACACACACACACACACACACACACACAAATATACACACACAAACACACATTTCCAGAAGTGTGAGCCATTTCTTGTGTTTGAGGATAACATGAAATATTGATTTACCAAAATATCTGTGATATCACCAAAAAAAAAGAAATATTGATTTACCATATTTCATATTCAAAGGATTTTTTCTCCAGTAAACTTTTTACATGTATATGAGTGAAACAGTAATAACAGAAGAGTTTACCAATTGTTTCCATGCATATGATTTCTCTGCAGTATGTGTTCTTTCACATGTGTGAAATAGACAGGATGTGGCAAAGTCTTTTCCCCATTGTTGACATTCATAGGGTATGTATTCTTCCATGTTTGTGAAGCTGATGGGACGAAGCAAAGGCTTTGCCACACTGCTTACATTCATAGGGCTTCTCTCCAGTATGAGTTTTTTCATGTGAGTGTAGCTGACCAGACTGAGCAAATGCTTTGCCACACTGCTTACATGCATAGGGCTTCTCTCCAGTATGAGTTCTTTTATGTATGTGAAGGTCACTGGATCTAGCAAAGGCTTTGCCACAATGTTTACACTCATAGGGCTTCTCTCCAGTATGTGTTCTTCCATGTATTTGAAGGTCACTGGATCTAGCAAAGCCTTTGCCACACTGTTTACATGCATAGGGCTTCTGTCCAGTATGAATTTGTTCATGGGAGTGAAGGTGAGAGGACTGAGTGAAGGCTTTGCCACACTGCTTACACTCATAGTGCTTCTCTCCAGTATGAGTTCGTTCATGTCTGTGAAGGTCACCAGATTTAGCAAAGGCTTTGCCACACTGCTTACATTTATAGGGCTTCTCTCCAGTATGTACTCTTCCATGAATCTGAAGGTTACTGGACATACTAAAGGCTTTGCTACACTGCTTACATTCATAGGGCTTCTCTCCAATATGAGTTTTTTCATGTGAGTGAAGGTGAGATGACTGAGTGAAGGCTTTCCCACACTGCTTACATTCATAGGGCTTCTCTCCAGTATGAGTTTGTTCATGTAAGCGAAGGTGAGAGGACTGAGTGAAGGCTTTCCCACACTGCTTACATTCATAGGGCTTCTCTCCAGTATGAGTTCGTTCATGTATCTTAAGGCAAGAGGCAGTAGTAAAAGATTTTCCACATTGTTGACATTCATAGGGCTTTTCTCTGGTATGTATACTTCCATGGTTATAAAGCTGATGGGATGTAGCAAAGGCTTTGCCACACTGCTTGCATTCATAGGGCTTCTCTCCAGTATGTGTTCTTCCATGTATTTGAAGGTAACTGGATGTAGAAAAGGACTTTCCACACTGCTTACATCCATAGGGCTTCTCTCCAGTATGTGTTCTCTGATGTATTCTAAATAAACTGGGATAAGCACAGTCTTTCCCACATACCTTACATTTGAAATGTGCATTCCCCGTGTGTGTGATCTTGTGCCTTTGAAGACTTGTGTGTGAAATAAAGGTTTGACCACCTTGTTTACATTCACAGAGTTTCTCTCCAGAATAAGTTCTTTTATGCCTTCTAAATAAAGAGGAGAAATGAAAGGCTTTCCCACATACCTCACATTGAAAAGGTTTACATTCACTGTGTGTTCTCGTGTGACTTTGAACACCTAGGAGAAAAGAAGGGGCTTCACCATATTGTTGACATTCATCAGGTTGCCACCCAGTATGAGTTTCTTCATGTCTTTGAATGTCACTGGAACAACTGATGACTTTCCCATGTATTATACTTTCATATAGTCCATCTCCAGTTTGTGTTAATGTTTGTGTGTGAACACTTATAGGAGAAACCAGAGAATTCCAAATTTTTTTAAATTCACATGGCTTCTCTTCAAATTCCTCGTGCTTGTAGTATTTGTGTCCAGAGTGGGATGTGATGTGCCTATTAAGGAATGAAGGACATATGAACTCTTTGGCACATATAATGAAGTCACATGGATTTATTCTATTAAATTTTTTTTTGTTCAATTAAGAATTGGAATTGGAAAAAAAAAGAATTGGAATTGATTTGAAGGTTTCCCCACACTATTTTGTGCCTTTGAAGTTTACCATATAACTTTTTTGAAGAAGAAGTGACCAGCACATAATCAATGCTTGATTCATTCACAATTTGCTATTTATTTATAGATCCTTACATTACTACCAACATCAGGTAAAGGCTAGGTTTACTGACTTGTTCAACTTGCCTGAAAATAAAGAGATTGAAAAGAAACAGTCCTTTGCAATACAGATTCTCTATGGCTATTATTCAAATTGTGATATTCACATATGCAATTTCATAGTACATTTTGGATGTCAAATACTTTGAAAAGACGGAATATCTGTTACAGCTAAGTATATATTTCTGGTAAGAATATTATAAGAATAAATACATTTCGGGGCTGTGGATGTGGCTCAAGCGGTAGCGCACTCGCCTGGCATGCGTGCAGCCTGGGTTTGATCCTCAGCACAACATACCAACAAAGATGTTGTGTCCGCCGAGAACTAAAAAATAAATATTAAAAAAAATTCTCTCTCTCTCTCTCTGTCTCCTCTCTCACTCTCTTTTTTAAAAAAAAGGAATAAATACATTTCATATTATGCATACTTTTTCAGTTAGTTTGCTTTAAAAATTATATGAGAGTTCTCAGATTCCCTCAAGAATTCCTCTTGTGAGTAGAGTTACCTTATATTGCTCCTAGAGTTTTCAATCCGATGTTTAGTGATCTTGTCTTCCCACTTGTTTCCTTAAATGGAAGAACAGAACAATCTTTATGAATATTTAGGAGCTAGAAATGCTTTGCCAAATCGTAGGTGCCATTTTTGCTGCAATAATTCACCAACTGATTCTCTTTTAACCTTCTACATAAGTGAACAAAATAACATGAGTTCTCTGTTTGACTAATTTTAGAAACATCATTATTACCTATAGAAGCCAGGTTTCTGAGGACTTCCAACATCACATCTCTGTAAAGGTTCTTCTGGGAAGAATCCAGCAAAGCCCATTCCTCCTGGGTGAAGTTCACAGCCACATCCTCAAAGGTAACTGAGATCTAAAATATCCCACCAAATATATAGTGGAGGCCAGGAGAGATTGACAGCATGAGAAATCTATACTCAACATGCATGATTTTCACATGATTCCCTGGCCTCTCGATTAATTCCACGATTTGGTCCATCAAATCTTTTCTGCACTCAACTTCTTCCAACCATTCCAACATTAGAATTTCACTACTCAAAAGGCAAACATCATAGTGATTTATACCCTTTCTTTGGTGAGTTCACAGGACGTAAGACAGGCTCCCAGATCACTCCTAACTTCTTTATTGGCTGCACCTCTATTACATGTCCTAGAAATGTCCTGTGTGGTACAGAGCTAATATAAGGACTTCTGATAGTACTTATCTTAAGAAAAGAAAGGTGATGAGAAGGAAATTGCAGGAATCATAAAACTAGGCATTTGGGAGAGATTCTGCCAACTACATTGGCTCCCTGTACCTACAAAGTTAATATAGACAACATGGCAATACTGATGTCTTGTTTCCTCTGAAAGTCTATTGTTCCATATTTAAAGAAATGCCTAGAACACCCCCTAACCCACACCCTCTGGGCATGGGGTCACTAAGGAGATTCCTTCCTAGACAACATTTAGACAACCTTTCACACAGGTTGTCACAATGCATTAGCTGGAGATAGAGCTCATCCTGTGTGATTACACTGAGAACAACTAGAAGTTTGCAGGTGCTTTACTCCAGAACAAATTTAGTCAACTAGCTTACTATTAAATCACCAAAATAAACATGAGTTCTCTATTTGATTAATTTAATTTATTAATAAACAGAATAATTTTATAATTTCCTGTGGTTACTGTCAAACCAGAATGGGGTAAGGGAAAGATGGCACATGTCTTAGAAATAACTCAATGACCCAAAAATGTCACCTTCTCCAAACAACAGCCTTACAATAACTCTCAAAATAATCTTCTTAATAAACAGCAGGCACTACTTTTGTAAGTCTCATGGGAACAATGAATGTCTAAAGACTGTCAAACTCTTCTTAACAGCAGCCAGTTCACTACCACAATGTACAGTCATGAGAGACATACCAATGTTCTGCTCAAGGACATTTTGATCAATATTGGGCCACATGTGTAATGGTTGTCTGTTGTGAAAGAGATTCATCGTGCCTGCAGCAATGGTGGTGCAAACAAACCTAAGGCAGAAAGTCTTCCAGAGTGTGCTAAAGCAACAAGTTTGTAGCCCAGATTCCTGAACTATCCCTCACAATCTGGGTGTGAAACAGGCCACCATTCACATCTATAAGCATGCTAAGATGTCTGCACAGTGATGGAACAGGCAAAAAGAAAATGTCCCTGCCACTGACACAGAACCATACTCAAGGACTGAAAACATACAGAACCACCCAAAACAATGAAGAATCCACAATTACACTTAGAGACATCAGCTCAACTCTGTCAGGACAATGATGCAGGCAGGAGGGCTTCATGAGCCTTTAACAGAAGGGGAAGCACACTGAGGTCTCAGGGTCACAGCAACACTGCACAGGACATAAACCACACCCCTACAAGTGCGCCACCAGTGAAATCACATGTATGCTCAAAGAACATGAGAGCTAAAGCAGAAATCAGATCAGAAGTAGCTGAAAAGCCTCCAGGGAAGGGGACATGAAACACAAGACTCTAAACAGACACAGGACAAAGAGGTGACTCAAGAGAAGAGGTGACCATTTTGAAGGAAAAAAAAATGTAAAAGTCCATCATAGGAAATTTATAGAGAATACCAGAGGTGGTGCTGTATTGGTATCTAAGTCATCCAATGCACATTTCAGAAAAGGAGCTAAAAGCAATCATTGACACTGCTGTTTCAAGAAAACAGAAAGAAAAGCAAGGTAAACCTAAATTAACCACAGGAAGGTAACAGAAAAGGTGTTGATGAAACCACAATCAGGACATTCACAGTTTGCAAAATCAAGTTTTTCATGAACATCACCATCTAACACATTTTAAAATGTCATCATCAATAATGCATTGGGACTTCAAGATTATCATAAACGTGCTTGATACAAATTAGAAACTTGCAGAAACTGGACCACTTCTTTGAGAGAGATTACACAAAACAGATGAGCCCATGGCAGCTCAAAAAAAACAGACTGAATAACTAATTACTATCCAAAAAGGCAAGGCAAGGCTCTGACATCTCAAACAGGCTTCCATGAGACACTTAAGAACTGCCACCAATTTTCTACATTTTTTTCTAGAACATAGAAGCTGAGTTAACACCTCCTAATTCCTTCTGAGGCATACGTTACTATATTATCCAAATTAAGTAGATAAAGAAAATTATTAAATACAAAAGAAAACTATGAATGATGCTCATAATCATAAATGCAAAATTTAATCATAAATGCAAAAAACTGTACAATCAAGCCATCACACTTCAGGTGTCTATGCAAATGATGTGAAAATTATGGGCACAGGAACCCTCACTGCAGTGACTACAGCAGCCATATCCAAAACTGCCCAAAGCTAGATGCAAGGAAGATGCACCTTTCAATACTGAATGGACAAGCTGCAGTTTATCCACATCAAAGAACATCACCCAGAAAATGAGCTCTGCAGCCTGGAAAGATACAGCACCCTTACAGGCAGACCTGTAAGTGAGAGAAGCCAGACTGAAATGGCCATGTGCAGTAAGATTCCAACTCAAGAACATTCCTTAAGAGACAACATTATAGATGCAGTAGCAGAACTGACGGGTACCAGGGACTTAGGGAGCAGAGAGGGAAGGAGGAATGAGGAGGAGTGATGAAGAGGGGGAACACAGGATTCCCAGAGCAGTGAAACTCTTCTGTATGACATTATCTTGTAAAGTACGTGACACACAAAATCACATCACACAGACGAGGAAGCCTAAGGTAAATGATGAACTTTGGCTTATCATAACGTGTTGCTTCATCCATTTTCCTTATCAAATGTTCAACACTGGTTTAGTAATTAACAAACACCCTACAACAATGCAATATGTTGAAAACAGTGGAGACTATGGGCTGGAGAGAAGGGGTATTTGATACTATGAGTAATGGCACATTTAATTGTCACCTTGATTGGATTAAAGATACTGATGATTAATGAGCTTCTGGGTGTGTCCATGAGGGTGTGTCTACAAATGATTGGCATGTGGAACAGTGAACCAAACTGGAGAACCTCCTTAAGCTAGGCAGCACCATCCAATAGGACTGTGTCTTGGGTGGAACAAAAGTTGGAAGAAGAAGGAAGCAGGAGCAGAGCATGCTCCTTTCTTCTCAATGGTTTCTTAAATGCTACTGCAATGGCCTGAGAATATCAGAGTCTGCCTTCTTCACTCTCCCAAAGTGGACTCTGCCAGTGATTCTCCAGGGAGTTTCCAGAATCTCTGGTCTAGAGTAGGGCAGCACAATTGATCCCTCTTGTTCTGAGGCCTCAGCCTCTTGGATTCTGTAGCTACTACTTCTAAAGCTCTCCAGCTGCAGACGGCCACTATAGACATCCAGCTTCAGGTCAAGTAGGCCAATCTAATGAATCCCCTTTGATAATCATACTTCCTCTTAATACTGTTCCTCTAGAGAACACTAATAAAGTATGTAAGCCTAAAATTGCTCATAAAAACAAAGTTTGTCTAATAAAGAAGTAAATAATCTACCAAGCCATGAAGTTTTACAAATATATACGTAAAATAATAATATATGCTAAATATCATTTTCATAATAATGCAAAAATAAAGCAAAGAGGAAACGTCATAGGTACAAATTTCAGAACTATGGAAGAAAACTGATTTTTTTTAGAGAGAGAGAGAGAGAGAGAAACAGAGAGAGAGAGAATTTTTTATTTAATATTTATATTTTAGTTTTCGGCAGACACAACATCTGTTTGTATGTGGTGCTGAGGATCGAACCCGGGCCGCACGCATACCAGGCGAGCGTGCTACCGCTTGAGCCACATCCCCAGCCCCTGAATGATAAGTTTTAAAAGTCATTCCAGGGGCTGGGGTTGTGGCTCAGCACTAGAGCACTCAACTTGCACTTTCAAGATCCTGGGTTCAATCCTCAGCACCACATAAAATGAATAACTAAAATAAAGGTATTGTGTCCAACTACAAATGAAAAATAAATATTTTTTAAAAAAGTCATTCCAACTGCTGGTGGGATGGTGTGCACCTGTAATTTCAGCCACTAGGGAGGTCAAGGCAGGGAAATGGCAAGTTGGAGGCCAGTCTCAGCAATGTAGCAAGATACTCAGAAATTTAGTGAGACTGGTCTTCATCAAAAATTAAAAGGGGGTCTGGGATTGTAGTTGAGTGGCAGAGCACTTGCTAGCATGTTTGAGGTACTGGATATGATCCTCAGCACCACAGAAAAATAAACAAACAAAATAAATATATTCTGTCTATCTCCATCTATACAAAATATTAAAAAAGAAAAGAAAAAGAAATAATAAATAAATAAGAAGAAGGGCTGAGAATTTGCTCAGTGGTCAAGTGCCTGTAGGTTTACTCCCCAGTAAAACACTTGCCCAACGCCAGAATGCTGCTCACTAATAGAAATTCATTTCTGGAGGATAACTAAGCATGAACAAGTCCATGGCATCAATCCCCAGCACTCAATAAGTAAGCAAATAAATAAAAAACAGTCTACAATACTAATTCTCTTGGACTGGAGTGTAGCTCGGTAGTAGAAAACTTGCCAAGCATGTATGTGGCCCTCCCTCGGATCAATCTCCAGTAGTCCACACACACACACACACACACACACAAAAAAAAAAAAATACATGTAATGAGAAATAAAAATTATTATAATACAAAAGGTACACAATTAGAGGCATAAAATACAACAAAATCAATGGAAAGACAACACACTTTCTCACAAAGGGGATTGAATATTCCCATGATCGACATTCTCTGAAAAAGCACTGAGAATTTCAGAAAATTCTGTGAAATTTAGGGCATAGTTTACTGTATTTTGGGGGTAAACTTAGAAAAACTACATCAAAAAATGGAAATATTAGGGTTGGGATTCTGGCTCAGCAGTAGAGTGCTTGCCTAGCACATGAGAGGCCCTAGGTTTGATCCTCAGCACCACATAAAAATAAATAAATAGGTATTGTGTTTAACTACAGCAACAACAAAAAATACTTTTCAAAATATTGGAAATAGTAGACTGTATCTAAGATCAGCCAAAATGTTGTACAGGACAGAGTAGAGAGAGCATGTTGCACCCAAATTTCATAAGCTAAAAGGCCAGCTCCCAAAGGGGTGGCCCTAGCAGGAGGCAACTAGGAGGCAACAGGAATCAGGTGATATAGTGGGAGTGCTCTTGAAGGGATCAGCACCCTTATTTAGACAGACATATCGCTCCTTTCCAGAAAATAAGTGTCATTTACTATTTCACTGAAATTCAGTGATTAAATGATCATAATTGGGTATTTCAGATATTGCCAAAATTTTCCTTTAAATTTACAATGAAGATGGGAGTGATGGTGCACACCAGTAACCCAGTGGTTCAGGAGTCTGAGGCCCCCGGCTATGTATTAAGACTCTGTCTCAAAACAAAGAATCTAAAAGGGACTGGTGGTTAAGCACCCTTGGGCTCTATTCCTGATACCAAAAAAAGTCACACAGTTAACATGAACCAGCCAAGTCCAGACAACAACAGTGAAAAACTGTCATCCTTTGTCAAATTCATCACATTGTCAAGGATAGATACTAGTTTTCATGAAATCACGTTCATAAATTTATCCACCACTAGTTTTATAGAATTCTACTCAAATTCTGCAGCAAGAATTGAAGACAGAGTTTCTCTGTATCTTACGTGGCATTTTGGAATCTAGGGTTGGAGTTCAATTTGAAATCACTGAAAAGACAAGATTGAATCTTACAGAATTTCTATACATACTCAGGGGTAGCAAAAGGTAAATTAGTTAATTAGGACTTTCTTTCTTTTTTGGGGGGGTGGTACCCCAAGATTAAACCCAAAGACATTTTACTACTAAGCCACATCCCAAGTCATCCAGTCATTTCTATATTTTATTTTGAGATGCAGTCTCACCAGATTCCATAAGGCCTGGATAAGTTGCTAAGGCTGTCCTCATATTTGCAACACTCCTGTCTCAGCCCCTGGAGCAGGAAGAATCACAGGTGAGCACCACTGTACCTGGCTGCAAGTTGGGATTTGTAACAATGGAAATGTAACTAGACTTTTTATTTTTTTTATTTTTTTTATTTTTTATTTTTTTTTTTTAAAGAGAGAGTGAGAGAGGAGAGAGAGAGAAAGAATTTTTTTTTAAGAGAGAGTGAGAAAGGAGAGAGAGAGAGAATTTTTAATATTTATTTTTTAGTTCTCGGCGGACACAACATCTTTGTTGGTATGTGGTGCTGAGGATCGAACCCGGGCCGCACGCATGCCAGGCGAGCGCGCTACCGCTGAGCCATATCTCCAGCCCGTAACTAGACTTTTTAAAATCCACCTCTTTCTTGCCTATTTAATAACACTCCATCCCATGTGGCTCTGAATAAATAAACCTGGGCCTCAGATAAGTGAGCAGATCATTTCAAAGTGATACACAGAAAGCTTTGGTGCTGAGGGAGCACACATGTGTCAGGCACAAGGGGCAGAAAAGGTCCCTGACAGCAGGGACATTCTCACTCCTGGTCTTGCTCCCTGAAAGCCTCCAGGATCACTGTCCCAGGGACCTGGACAATGACTCCAGTCTATGAGGCTTTTCAGTTTGCACAGCTCTGCACTGGGGTGGGTAGTCCTTATACTCTGGGAGAGGTTTTGCTCCTTCACACTGTGAGAGACTAAAACAGCCGGAGTTACTGCTGACCTGGCCCCTCAGCACCAGCATCCACAGGCTGACTGTCCACCTGTCTCCAAGGAATGAGAACAGAGCTTGGGAAAAACAAGGTCCCAGGGAAGTAGTTGTCTAGATGAGGCCTGTTCCAGGAGATTCCTCAGCTCAGAGCCCCCAGCAGCTTCCCTGAGAGACTCCACCCTACATCTCAGGCTGTCCTCTAGGAGGAGCTGACCCAGGGCCTGGAGTTCTGTTCACCCTGCAGGGCACAGGGCAGCTGTGGGCACTTTGTGGCAGCTCCAGTAGAGGATAGTGGCTGAGGACTTGGCACCCTGTGAAGTGTCCATAGGGAACCTCTGCCCAAGAAATCTGATATGATGTCTACACCTAAGGAAGATAAAAGAAGAAGCACAAGATTTTTCAGCTGTGAACTCAAGTTCTCTATACATTGCATCTACATCAAAGAACCTTCAGAGTACTTGACTTTAGCTAACTAGATCGCCATGAGGGTAGAAAGGCAGGGTTCTGTATGGAGAACAAAAATAATTTTGGACTATCTTAAGCCCTTCAATAGCCAATCATCTTAATTTCTGTAACAGACCACAATATCAAAATTTCTCAGAATATATCACTAACCTTACCAGATGGCTCCAAAATCTACCAAAGCTCAGAATGCAATAACAGAAATACAGAAGAAATTTTCTTTATTTTTGTCTGTACCCCAACAATCTGATGTTCCTATGAATGCAGTTGGTTAATGCAGTGATACACAATTTATTTTATAAAAGTTCATGTAGGCCAGACACAGTGGCACACAACTGTAATCCCAGCAGCTTGAGAGGCTAAGGTAGGAGGATTGCTAAATTCAAAGCCAGCCTCAGCAACTTAGTGAGACCATAACAAACTTAGTGAGATCATATGTGAAAATACAATATAAAAAGGGCTGGGGATGTAGCTCAGTGTTTAAGTGTCCCTGCATTCAATCCCTGATATATTAAAAAAGAAAGAAAGAAAGAACAAAAGGAAGAAGAAAATAAAAAAGAAAGAAAGAATGCATGAAAGAAAGAAAGAAAGAAAGAAAGAAAGAAAGAAAGAAAGAAAGAAAGAAAGAAAGAAATTATGTAATCATGTAATCTCTTCCAGGGAGGGACACACACATCATTCAGGGTATCTTGAATCCATGTTCCTTAGTATAGTCATTAATATTTGGGTTAAAATGAACTATTTTCTGTAGCTGGGGTTGTCAATGCCTTTAATCCAAACAGCTTTGGAAGCTGAGGCAGGAGGATCACAACTTTCAGGCCAGGCTGGGAAAAATACCCAGATTTTTTCTGAAAATCATATTGAAAAGAGCTGGGGATGAAAGACAGTAAATGAATCAGACATTATTGTAGTGGCATCCTCTTTATTCACAGAAGATTTTAACTGGGTTTCTCCAGAAATCTTCACCATGGCTAATTTTAGGACTGTCAACAAAAGAGTGTCCACAAAAAAGTTCAGTGTAGACAAACTTCCTATTTTTATGTTGCCCTTTTTTACTGGGCCACTAGTCTGAGAGAAATTAGCAATCCAAGTGCTGGACTCAAACTCCCCTTACTAGTTTTTTACACACTTGTATCCAGTATAGTAGTTTGTAGAAATGTGCAAACAAGGCCTCTGGCCTTGAGCTGGGCTTCACAGAGAACTTACCAACTAGGCTCCATAGTACCAGCTGGTAGAGGAGGAAAAAAAAGGGAGAAGAAGCTCTCCCCTTCTCAGGTGCTATCCTGAAGTGTTCACTTGGTCAGAACAGAAAAAGAAAAAGCTGCTTTTATGTGTGTGATGTGACAACTTGACTATGGTGACTCCATTTTGTGAACTTAGCCATGACACACAAAAAGGTCATGACTGGGGCAGTTTGTATTCTTTTATTCATGAAAATCCCCCAAGAATACAGAATGATCTATGGTGCCAACTGCAGACTGACTGACTTCAGCTTTCAGCCTTGCTGGCATTGCCTGAACCTCCAAATGTCCCTTTTGTGGTTTTTGTGCTTAAATATGGAGCCAACTGAAGGCAGGGGCCCCACTCTGACAACCTCATTCTTTCGAGAGCAGAGTGTCTGCCAAGAGCCAGCAATAAAGGCTTAACTGGAATGAGACTGTGTGGTCTGAGAGTTATTTGAGGGTCTCAGTATTACAATGTGAACTTCTAAGCCCCTCCTCTTACATAATGAGTATAAAATCCTAAAACCACCTGAACTCAGGGTTCAGGGGATTGATTGATTGATTACAGCAAAACCTGTGCCCTCTGAGACTGGCTGCAGCCAGATAAAACTCTTTCTGGCTATCTTCAGTGCCTTGCCTTCTTTCCCCTACATCATCATTTCCCTGTGCACTTAGGTGACTACACGACTGGGGGGACTCTACATCATGGACTATCAGAAAAGGGAGCAGTTATCCTCTATTGATGGAGCCCAGGATTCCATATCCCTGGGATCTATACACAACCTCCTTATTCCCTTTAAGGCAGTTATTTTGAGCAAACACAAGGAAATGTTAAGTGATTATTCTTTCCCCTCAAGTATAATATTCACAAAGAGAAAACAAATGCTTTCAAAAGTGTCCTTCTTGCCAGGGACAGTGGCACAGGCCTGTCATTCCAGATACGTGGGAGGCTGAAGCAGGAGGATCACAAGTTATGGTTGGGGAGGGAGGGAGCAAAGGAGGGAAGGAGAGAGGGAGGAAAAAAGGGAGGGAGGAAGATTTTTTCCAATATTTCACTAGAAAAGTGACAATTAGCGGAGGGTGTCCATTTGGACCAAGTGGGAAGAACCAACGTCTGGCCGAGCTGTGAGGTGGAGGGAAGGTGGGTTTAGAAGGCAGGAGGCGCCTGCAATTTGGGGGACCTACAGCAGCCTCCGGAGGAGCTCCCCTGGGAGGAGGAAGGTGCATTTGTGGCCCTGCTTCCTCCACGTTGGGAAGACTGGGTCGGGCCACCAGTAGGGAGCAAAGGGGACACCAGGGAACTGAGCCGCCCTTCCAAACCCAGGGAACCAGGGGACAGGGCCCAGGGCCACCCGCCAGAGGGGACTCTACCTCGATCAGCAGCTCACCTGCGCGCAAGCCCCAAGGAAGGTGCTGACTGCGCACCTTCAGCCCTGGTCTCAAACTCACCATTTTTGGCTTCCTTGGTGACCCAGGGTCCTCTGAGGAACCTCCAGTCACCCGAGATTGCGGGGTTCACAGGGAGCGAGAGTCACCTGCGGTCCCTGAGGAGAGAACTCAGGCGCCAGAGAAGGAGTAGCCCAGTTGGTGAGGAAGAAAAGCCCGCGAGATTGCGAAGCCCGCCCTTCCCCTCCCTCTGCGCACTGATTGGACAGTTCCTCCCAGCGTCCTAAATGGATGACCTCCAGGCCCGCCTCCGCATCGTGACTGACAGCTAACGTCATCCAATCACTGGCTGAAATTGGGTTAGTGTCAGATTCCTGGCTCCAGCCCTTTTCAGGCGGAGCTTCCCGGCTGTGCTGGGAACTAATCCAGGTGGGAAGCCTTGGCTTAGCCTCTGGTACAGAGGTGACACCTGGCGCTGAGCTAGGCTTCAGCCATAGAGTGCTTTCTGAGCATGGCGAGGCCCTGGGTTTACCCTCAACACAAAAACAAACCATAGCTTCTCAGGGAGGCTGAGGCTGGAGGAGCCCAAGGTCAGTGAGACCTTCTCTTAAAATAAAATGAGAAGGGTGGGGTGGTAGCTCAGAGGTCCAGGTCAAGCCCCATTGGGTTTATTCCCCAGTACCTCAAAGAAAAAGAAAGAACTATATAACATATATATTTTTTTCTTTTTTCAGACGATGCGACCTCAAGCAACTTAGAAAGACACAGTCTCCACATTTTTGAAACACTATTTAAAGATATCATATGTATGACCCATACATAATATCTAAAAATGAGAACAATTTGAAAACTATTTTAGTAATTCTCATCACCTTCCGGCCTCTGTGGCTTTGAGGAGGCAGCCTGAGCTATGAAAGGAAGCAATTGGGGTTGGCTCTGATGCTCAGGGTTCCATCCCCAGCACAGAGGGTGGGGGAGGAAGGAAGGCAATCCTCTAGGGCAGCAATGTGCAGTGGAAATAAAATGGGTGCCTTGTGCTTAGTGTAGATGTTCTACTTCGACTGTTAGGAAGTCTTGTGCAGAGACCTGACTCTGGGGATCCCACAGGTCTGGTCAGGTGTTTGCCCCAACATCAAACAGAAAAGGTCATGATGCAAAGCAAGAAAGGAACTTTGACCAGTGCAGCTACACCAGGAAGACAAGGAAACCCTGCCCTTATGCTGTCTTCAGGTGCTGACAAGGACTTTGAGGTTTTATAGAAGGACAATCATAGGCATGTAAAGAAAGGGAAAAGTGTATGTAGGATTCAGTATTATCTGTAGGACTTAGGCTTCAGGCATCTGTGGGTCTCATGTCTGTGAGCTCACACTCACTTGCCCCCTTGACACATGTCCCTCTACTGCACAGACTGACCTCATTTTGTCTCTCAGGAGGAAGTCCCCCTCTAGTGTATTGTTTCCATGTCAAGGTTTCAGATGCACCAACATTTTCAAGCAAAGACACAAGCCATAGAAAGAACATACCCCCAGAAGCTGACCCAGGGTCTCAGCTTGGGAAGGCGAGTATTGGAGGCCCTGGGGTGGGGCGTGTCACCCCGCTCAACCATGGAGCAGCACCCCTGCAAGCGTTGCAGGCGCAGTTTCCCCAGCTCGACCCAGTTCCCCTTCTTCTCCGGTAGAGCCCCCTACCTCCGTCTGCACCCCACCCCAGCGCTGCTCTCCAGGCCACCCAGAGAAGGCGCCCAGGGCTGGGTTTAGGTCATTCTGGGTCTCAGGACACCATAGCTTTATCCCCAGGGGCCGTCGCTAAACCCCTCCCCGGGCCTGAGTGGGGCCCGAGTTGCCGAGCGCCCCTCTGCTCTGGGGATCCCAAGGCTGCGATTGGAGCTGCTGCAGGATCTTGTCCCCGGACCAGGGTCCACAATCCACCCCAACCTCTGCTGGCATCTCCACCCAGATCCCGCCTGCCCTGGTGGCTAATTCCAATTAACCTGCAAACTCTGGCCTGGGCGGTGCCCTTGGGGACAGGTTCTCCTATCTGGCTGCCCAGTGAGTTTGCGGCTTCTGGAGATTTTTAACAAGGTGGGGCCTGAGTATAGTGGGGGGGGTCCATTTTTTATTCCCACTATTATACCAGATTCCTGGGACCCCATAGACCTCCAGGAGCCGAATCTGATGCAATCACACAGGAGTCTTTACTACAAGCTAGAGCCTGGACTCACAACCGTTTTCAAGACAGCAGTCACGGGAAGTGAGTCCTGATTTTTTTGTTGAGATTATATAGGTTTTGGGGGAGATACTCTACATGTCACAACATCACACACAAAGACTTTCACACCATGGGAAAATCAAACAACAACCCTTAACATTGATTAGCAGATTCCCTGGAGGGAACAAGTTGGGTAGGGGGGATTGGTGAGTTCAAGAGGTAGGGCCAAGGGCGGGGGATGTGGCTCAAGCGGTAGCGCGCTCGCCTGGCATGCGTGCGGCCCGAGTTCGATCCTCAGCACCACATACCAACAAAGATTGTCCGCCGAGAACTAAAATAAAATAAATATTAAAAATTCTCTCTCTCTCTCTCTCTCCTCTCTCACTCTCTCTTTAAAAAAAAAAAAAGAGGTGGGGCCAAGATGAGTTGCAAGAGTGTGCTGTGCCAAACTACATGGTTTCCTTACATGTTATGGATCACTGAGACTACTGGGGGAGGGGGGTCACCTGGCATTCCAGTTATTTCCCCCTGTCTTTTGCTGATTGGTAGTTGCTAGTCGGTTGCTATGGGTTTCAGGGTCAAGGTGTAGGCCACTTTCCAGGAAGTAGCATTGCTGAGTCAGGGACACCTGGCACTGCAGATCTCTCCTGTTATTTATAGACAAACAACTCAGCACATAGCTCGCTCCGTGCCTAGAAATGCTCTGTGGATTTTCCAAGATCAAGAGTCACCCCTCCCTTGGACAGGTCCTGCTCTGAGGTAGAGGCTGTTTTTTTTAAAAAATCAAGTCACATCAGTTTCTCACCACCAAGAATCTTGGGATAGCATAACCCACCTCAGAGAATCAGTGAGTGTTCAGCTCCACCGGGCTCTGCCTTTGGAATCTGTAGGGTGCTCGACTCCAGGCTCCATGGATGCACTCAGGGCTTGGGGTATCTGCATACTAAGCCAAGGGGACCGCAGGCCAAGTATCTTCTTATGGGAGACCTGTGTGATGGTGCTCTCGGCAGGACCCTGGTTCTTCTGCTGTGACAGATAATCTGTTTTCACTATTCCAAATCAGTTCTGTATTTTTACTAAAGAAAACTAGAGCTTCCTGTATTGCCAGGCTTGCCTAAATCCTTGAGGAGTGAGTATTGATTGAAAATGCATGCAGGAGGCTCACCCCCCTCAACTCAGAGTTGGAATCACAAGAGGGTGCTGGAGGTGGAGTAAAGGTCTTTGTTTTAATTTGGAAATTTGAATATTCACGTTTCCATAGGGGCCGGACTTACAGATGGGGTCACATCCAGAAACCCCAAATACAGTACATTCAAAATGCATTTCACAAATCTCACCTGCGAACATCCTAGATTACCAGCCCAGTACATTGTATGGGTTGTTTCCACTTCATTTTTCATTTTTATTTAATATAATTTATTTCTTTGTGGGTTTTGGTACTAGAGATTCAATTCAGTGCGCTAAACCACTGAGTCACATGCCCATCCTTTTTTTTTTTATTGTTGGTCATTCAAAACATTACATAGTTCTTAATACATCATATTTCACAGTTTGATTCAAGTGGGTTATGAACTCCCGCTTTTACCCCGTATACAGATTGCTGTATCACATCAGTTACCCTTCCATTGATTGACAAATTGCCTTTCTAGTGTCTGATGTATTCTGCTGTCTGTCCTATTCTCTACTATCCCCCCTCCCCTCCCCTCCCCTCCCCTTTTCTCTCTCTACCCCTTCTACTGTAAATCATTTCTTCCATTTGTATTATCTTGTCTTACCCCTCCTTTCCTCTTATATGTCATTTTGTATAACCCTGAGGATCGCCTTCCATTACCATGCGATTTCCCTTCTCACTTCCTTTCCCTCCCACCTCTCAACCCTGTTAATGTAAATCTTCGTCTCAAGCTCTTCGTCCCTACCCTGTCCTTGTTTCCTCCCCTTATATCAAAGGAGTCATTTGGTATTTGTTTTTTAAAGATTGACTAGCTTCACTTAGCATAATCTGCTCTAATGCCATCCATTTCCCTCCAAATTCTATGATTTTGTCATTTTTTAATGCAGAGTAATACTCCATTGTGTATAAATGCCACATTTTTTTTTATCCATTCATCTATTGAAGGGCATCCAGGCTGATTCCACAATCTTGCTATCGTGAATTGTGCTGCTATGAACATTGATGTAGCAGTGTCCCTGTAGCATGCTCTTATTAGGTCTTTGGGGAATAGACCGAGAAGGGGAATAGCTGGGTCAAATGGTGGTTCCATTCCCAGCTTTCCAAGAAATCTCCATACTGCTTTCCAAATTGGCTGCACCAATTTGCAGACCCACCAGCAATGAACAAGAGTGCCCTTTTCCCTGCATCCTCTCCAGCACTTATTGTTGTTTGACTTCCTAATGGCTGCCAATCTTACTGGAGTGAGATGGTATCTTAGGGTGGTTTTGATTTGCATTTCTCTGACTGCTAGTGATGGTGAGCATTTTTTTCATGTACTTATTGATTGATTGTATGTCCTCCTCTGAGAAGTGTCTGTTCAGGTCCTTTGCCCATTTATTGATTGGGTTATTTGTTATCTTATTGTCTAATTTTTTGAGTTCTTTATATATTCTGGTTATTAGGGCTCTATCTGAAGTGTGTGGAGTAAAGATTTGTTCCCAGGATGTAGGCTCCCTGTTTATCTCTCTTATTGTTTCTTTTGCTGAGAAAAACACTTTTTAGTTTGAGTAAGTCCCATTTGTTGATTCTAGTTGTTAACTCTTGCGCTATGGGTGTCCTATTGAGGAATTTGGAGCCTGATCCCACAGTATGTAGATCATAGCCAACTTTTTCTTCTATCAGATGCCGTGTCTCTGATTTAATATCAAGCTCCTTGATCCATTTTGAGTTAACTTTTGTGCATGGCGAGAGATAGGGATTCAGATTCATTTTGGTGCAAATGGATTTCCAGTTTTCCCAGCACCATTTGTTGAAGATGCTATCCTTCCTCCATTGCATGCTTTTAGCCCCTTTATCAAATATAAGATAGTTGTAGTTTTGTGGATTGGTTACTGTGTCCTCTATTCTGTACCATTGGTCCACCTGCCTGTTTTGGTACCAGTACCATGCTGTTTTTGTTACTATTGCTCTGTAGTATAGTTTGAAGTCTGGTATCGCTATACACCTGATTCACACTTCCTGCTTAGTATTGTTTTTGCTATTCTGGGTCTTTTATTATTCCATATGAATTTCATGATTCTTTTATCTATTTCTACAAGAAATGCTGTTGGGATTTTGATTGGCATTGCATTGAACTTATAGAGAACTTTTGGTAATATCGCCATTTTGATGATGTTAGTTCTGCCTATCCATGAGCAAGGTATATTTTTCCATCTTCTAAGGTCTTCTTCTATATCTTTCTTTAGGGTTCTGTAATTTTCATTGTATAAATCTTTCACCTCTTTTGTTAGGTTGATTCCCAAGTATTTTATTTTTGGGGGGGATATTGTGAATGGAGTAGTTGTCCTCATTTCCGTTTCAGAGGGTTTGTCGCTGATATACAGGAATGCCTTTGATTTATGCGTGTTGATCTTATATCCTGCCACTTTGCTGAATTCATTTATTAGCTCTAATAGCTTCTTTGTAGACCCTTTTGGGTCTGCTAGGTATAGAATCATATCATCTGCAAATAGTGATAATTTAAGTTCTTCTTTTCCTATTTTTATGCCTTTAATTTCTTTCGTCTGTCTAATTGCTCTGGCCAGTGTTTCGAGGACTATGTTGAACAGAAGTGGTGAGAGAGGGCATCCCTGTCTTGTACCAGATCTTAGAGGGAATGCCTTCAATTTTTCTCCATTCAGAATGATGCTGGCCTGTGGCTTATCATAGATTGCTTTTACAATGTTGAGGTATGATCCAGTTATCCCTAATTTTTCTAGAGTTTTGAACATAAAGGGATGCTGTACTTTGTCGAATGCTTTTTCTGCATCTATCTAGATGATCATATGGTTCTTATTTTTAAGTCTATTGATGTGGTGAATAACATTTATTGATTTCCGTCTATTGAACCAGCCTTGCATCCCATGGATGAGACTGGCTTCCAAATTGCAATCTGACTGCCACAGACTCCCAAGCAGCTGGGATTACAGGTATACACCACCACGGCAGACGAGACTATGTTTATTAAGGAGACCTTGGGTCCTGGGAGCAGAGATGTCATAGAATCTCAGAAAGTAAGTATGTTGTGTGCTGCTAGGTAGACTATCAAATGTACTGAGCATGATCCTGGGTTACAAATGCTCTGGGGTCACAGGGAGCTGCTTCCCTGTGGAGAGGTATTTGAGGGAGGTTGCTTGAATAGGGGAAGGTGAGAAAGTTCAAGACATCACATAACAGAGAATACTGTTATCTAATAACAGTTAAATCCTAATGCAATAAAACATAAGCTCTACATTATGATTTCCAGCCTTAACCATCGTGAATTTGTTTCAGTAATGGAAAGATTTTTTTTTCTTATGTAAAAATACATCAAATTGAGATCAATGGTCCAATTTCATTTTTATCCATTGAATCAGCTGAAAGTACCTTTCCAGAAGCCCATGTCACAATGTTTTCTATTGCTTTGCTTTTCTTATATTCCCTCCAAATCATGCAGTCTCCATTTCAGCAGCACTTACAATATCAAGAAATATGCTCTCCGAGAAAAAAAAAAAATTCTGTTCCAACCCGTTGTTCCATTTGGTCAACTCACTTTTGGCTGAATGAAATTTGTGTTTACCTCAGACTACAAGTAAAAACAAATTATAAATCACAGCCAGTCACAGATGACACAAACACAGTTCTAAATGGGGGCATGTTCCAGGGAGCATAATACATCCAGGGTGCCCTGCAGTCTTCCCCTGGGTGGGCACAGGACAGGTCATGGAGGTCCTTAAATCACACTATCACAACAGATCAGAACCCAAGTTCTCTGCTGGAGGCCCTCTCCCCACCTGGCAGGGTACCCAGGGTGTGGGCAGAGTATACCAGGGTTCCACAGGACAGCGGGAATTGTCCACCCTGTGGCACACACCAGGTTGACCCTGGGGCCCAGTGTACCAAGACTCCACAGCAGGGGGACATGCCAAACCTGTGGCATACACCATGTCGACCTGTGCAGAGTGGGGTCTGGCAGGAGCCCATGAGCTAACAGAGGGTATGTTTCCTGGTGCCCACCAAGGCCATCAGGAAAGAGGAATGTGAGTGTGGAGAACTGAGGGGACTCTGAGCTCAGGCAGTGCAGGGAAGAAGGAGGCAGTGAAGAGTAGATCCAGGCACGACTGGGTGGTCATGGCCCAGGAAGTTCATCAGACCCAGGAGTAAATGGGCATCCATGCAAGTGCCTCCTGCTCCACAGTCATTAATAGACCCCAGCAGAGCACAGCAAGAACACCCAGAAGTATATATAAACATGAAAACCCCTTGCAGTACAGGGCAAGCACTGGAAAGCAGGATCCTGGAAATTTAATGGCTGTAAGGTCAAGAGGGGTGTTGCCTTCATGAATGCTGACCACCTCTAGGGTGCTACACCCACTGTGGACTTCAAGTGGGTTATGAATGCTGGTAAGGAAGCTCTAAAGTGTCTGGGAGCCTTGAAACTAGTACTCCTGAATCCCATCAGAGACCCTGCTGTTACTGTTAAAAGAAAAATTCCAGGCTACCCTGTGAAATCTTTTGCCAGTTGAGGCTCTATTAGTGATGTGGGGCAGATGATGCTGGATACTCAGGAAACTTCCAGGAGCAGACTTATTCACAGCAGGGCTTAGAAGGGTATCAACTAAAATTTTGTGGACCTTGATGTTGTAATTTCATTATCTTTACACCTAGTGGGAGGGGGTGGAGGTTTATTTATTTATTTATAGGACTCTACAAAAAATTTTGGTTGTTCAAAGAAAGTGAACTTTTAATCATTTTTGAGATTATTCAGTTTTCTTCCAAGCTTTATAGAAAAGAAGAATTAACATCATTAAATCTTCATTCAACACATATTGAGTTCTTTGCAAAACCTTTTCCTGATATTTTTTTTTAAAAAACATTATGGTAAGGGTCTCTGGAGAAGCTTATTTAAGATTCTTAGGTGCAGAAGGGGGCACCAATACATTAGGATATTCGACTGGGGCCCTCCTTACCTAGTTTTGATTACATGCTGTGTATGAAAAAAAATCATCACAGTAGGTTCCCAGGGCTACTGAGGTACCCTGAACACAGAGAGAAGTCCAGCCTGAGTTTTCCAGCATATTCCACCTAAGTATTAATCATGGTGAGAAAAGCTAAATTGGATGTCAGTGGTTAAAATTCCCTGCTATCTTGGGCTGGGGAATTGGCTCAAGCGGTAGCATGCTCGCCTGGAATGCCTGTGGCCCGGGTTCCATCCTCAGCACCACATACAAACAAAGATGTTGTGTCCACCAAAAACTAAAAAAAAAATATATTGAAATTCTCTCTCTCTTAAAAAAGAAATGTCAAAGGAGGTTAAACTCTATTGATGGTTGTTAATCATTCAATTGATAAAATTAAAAAATAAATAAATACAATTCCCTGCTGTTAAATGTTTTAGAAGTGACCAGGTGAAAACGTGGAGGAAAACCTGCAGAGCTGCATCTACCGAGGTGGTCATCAGTGGGGTCCACGCACACAGCAGCAGCGAACTCACTACCTGAGCTAGGGGTGTGCTCAGTGCTAAAGCACCTGTCTAGCACGCACAAGGCAAGATTGGGTCCCTGGCACCAGGGAAAGAGAAGAAATAGAAAGCCACTCAATTAAGTACAGGGCAAAGTATATTTTGAGGAGATGCCTTTCCTAACAATACATACAAATTACAACTTTTATAGTGCCCCTTAATGTGCCTACATACAACACAACACATGAGACTTAGAAGAAACACGAGTGACACAGTGGTGGTCCCAGAGTCATCAACAGGCAATAAGGCACCAAGGAAAATCAAGAGGCCAGCTGCAGGACACAAAATGGCACATCTCTATGGTCCCAGATGCTAGGAGGCTGAGGCCGGGTGACCACAAGTTTGAGGCCAGCGTCACCCCATTTCAAAACATAATAATAAAAAGGCTAGGGGGAATCTCAGTGTGGAGCAATCCTGAGTGACATCTGAAGGAAAGATGGGAGCAAAGGAGGAAAAAAGAGCCATTTAGCCAATCTGCACAGAATGCTGGAGTGCACAGGCCTCAACTCACATACGCAATGTGTAAGCAAACTTTAGAAAGACACAAAAGAATAAATTGAGAAGTCATGAAGTAATAATTTTTGAGAAAAAATAGTGGGCAGCAATGTTGTGAGAAAAGTCAAAGAAATCAATAGTTGCATTACACAGTGAGGATGAAAGAACTGCACTATGGAGGGTATGTAGACAAAAGGGTGACTTGATCCTGTACATGCGTGTGCACGTGGGTATGAGTGTGCATGTGTGGGTGGCACAACTCTCAGGTGTTTGCTTTTGTAGTTTCACTTGGTGCTTTAGATAACACTCACATGAGCACCAGGGCACGTTCCATAGTTTCTGTGATTCTGCGAGGTTGATTATCTGGTGTCTGGTGCACAGAGGGAAATATAAAATCATTTGTTAAAAAAAAATTCCGTAATAGTCTTAGTGATTACTTGCATTTCATTTTATCATAAGATCTTAAAAGAAATGAAAAGGTTTCTTCCCTTAAATACTAAAGCAGTTCTCCCACCCTGTTTTCAACAGAAATTATCTAAAATAAACTTTTTCCAAGTGGACTTCAGTTTAGTCCAACTGGAAATATAAAAATTTGGAGTATAAGGTGTGAATTAATGTCATTGTGATGGTCAGAATCATTCTAGAGTCTTAGAGCCTGAATGGCACTAGTATACATAAACACATTAAAAAGTAATTCTTGCCTCTATATCAACTAAGACTTGGAAACTCTACAGAAAGAAGGCACACAATGATTTCCATCAAAGTTTCAAGAAACATCCAGGATCCAGGCATGATAGCACATCGGTAATCCCAGTGGCTATAGAATGAGAATCACAAGTTCA
The DNA here is from genome assembly GCF_045843805.1 of Urocitellus parryii. NCBI lineage: Eukaryota > Metazoa > Chordata > Mammalia > Rodentia > Sciuridae > Urocitellus > Urocitellus parryii. Next base: position 1,315,396 of record NC_135548.1, read on the forward strand.
AATCCAGCCTCACCAACATACTGAGGCCCTTTAGAAGAATTTTTAAAAAAACACTTCAATCAAAATTTTAAAAATAAATAAATAAAAATGGGCCCAGATGGGATCAGGGCTTATGTACTTTAGATATGATGATGATGGTGGAGATAGTGGTGGTGATGATGACGATGATGATGATGGTGATGATAATTAAAATATTAATGTTTATTTTCTCTTGCCCTCAATTCTATGACCCTGGTAATTATATTGAAAACTTCGCACAATTTTTATCTTGTCAAAACATATATAAAAGTCATAAAAATGGACAATAAAAGAGAAAATGAACATAAGGGAAGAAGAGAGATGAAAACTCTAAAAAAAATTTAAAAGGCTGCAAATACAGGTTACTACATTTTAACTACAAAGCTTGTGTACTATTCTATATCATACTTCTTTGTACAAAATCACACTACACACTAGATTTTGCCAACTCATACACAGTAAATATAGGATTATGTCATCATATGGGAGAGTTGACAACAGATGCAAAAAATATATAGAAAAAAATAAATCTAACAGGAAGAGTATTTAACCAGGAGAAACATGTTGCTTTCACATCTTCATGCTGACAAAATTCCTACATCCACTCCAGGGTGCATTCTCATTACCTCTGAATAGACAAAAAATAAATGAAGTCACACACCCTTTCTACTAGCCTACAGTGGTTTTCTCAAAAAAAGAAGTTTCTTGCTAAAGGGGTTGCATAACTGTAATTTCACTGGAAAAGCAGGCTGAGGCGGGGGATTATAAGTTCAACATCAAACTCAGCAACATAGTGAGGACCTAAGCAATTCAGTGAGACCATGGCTAAATATTTAAAAAAAATAAAAAGAGGGGCTGGAGATGTTGCTCAGCGGTAGCGCGCTCGCCTGGCATGCGTGCGGCCCGGGTTCGATCCTCAGCACCACATACCAACAAAGATGTTGTGTCCGCTGAGAACTAAAAAATAAATATTAAAAATTCTCTCTCTCTCTCTCCTCTCTCACTCTCTCTTTAAAAAATAAATAAATAAATAAAAAGAACTAGGATGTGGCTCAGTGATCAATTGTTTCTGGGTTGAATCCCTGGGAACCAAAAAAAAAAAAAAAAAAGGAAAAAGAAATTAAAATAACAAATTCTCTCAAGTCTAAATAAATCTAAATGGATCTGAAACAACTGAAAGTCTCACCACATTTTTATATACTAGGCTTTTCTCCAGAGTGAGTTCTTCAATGATGTTCAAAAAGAACATGGAAAAGTGAAAGTATCATCACACTGTTGAAAGAACAGAAGGGTTTTCCCTGATGCGAATCCCTTTATGTCTTTGAAGGAAACCATGAAAGCTGAATACTGCCCCACATGGCTTTTCCACAGGATTTTCCACAGTATGAGTCCTTTCATACAAGTGAACAAAACGGAAACACTTGAACACTTACTTGAACATGATTTATTCATTTTGGCATGAATCTTTCCAGAAGAGTCTTCCCAGACCTTATAAAAAACTGGGAAAATTAGAAGACTTCCCACATTAATCACATTCTCAGGGCTTCTCTCTGTATTTTCATATACGAGAAGGAAAGCAGGACTGGGATGGGAAGCTGACAGAATGTACCCAATCTTCCTCATTCTGAGGGTATGTTTTCCAGTGTGAGTGAAATGACTTTGAAGGCAACAGGAAAAATGGAATTTTCCAAATTCTTCACATTTAAAGCTTTATTCAGTTGGATCTAGTAGTGTTTGCCATTAATCCCAGAGATTCGGGGTCTGAGGCAGAAGGATCACAAATGTGAAGCCAAACTCAGCACCTAAGCAAGGCCCTAAAGAACTCTGCAAGTCCCTCTCTCAAAATAAAAAGGAAAAAAGTTGTGGCTCAGTGATAGATGACCACCAGACTAAATCCCCAGTACTATAGATAGATAGATAGATAGATAGATAGATAGATTGATTGATTGATTTGGACATGTGAGCACTTTTTTCACTTTGACAAGAAATATTGATTTCCCACATTTCACATTCAAAGAATTTTTCTACAGAAAAATTACTACATGTTAAAGAGTGAAACATTATTAAAGGAAGACTTTGCCAATTGTTTTCATGAGTATGATTTCTCTGCACTATGGGTTCCTTCATGTAAGTGAAGCTGAGCAGATGTAACAAAGGCTTTTACACATTGTTTACAACCATAGAGCTTCTTTCCAATGTGTTCTCCCATGTCTTTGAAGGTCACTGGAGCTAGCAAAGGCTTTGAAACACCGCTTACACTCATAGGGCTTCTCCCCAGTATGCATTCTTCTATGAATCTGAAGGTAACTGGATGTAGAAAAGGCTTTGCCACACTGCTCACACTCATTGGGCTTTTCTCCAGTATGAGTTTTTTCATGTTTGGCAAGGTCACTGGAACTAGCAAAGGCTTTTCCACACTGCTTACATTCATAGGGCTTCTCCCCAGTATGTTTTCTTCTGTGTCTGTAAAGGCTACTGTATGCAGCAAAGGCTTTGCCACACTGCTTACATGCATAAGGCTTCTCTCCAGTATGAATTCTCTTATGTAAGTGAAGCTCAGAGGAACGAGCAAAGGCTTTGCCACACTGCTTACATGCGTAAGGCTTCTCTGCAGTATGAATTGTTTTATGTGAGTAAAGGCCAGAGAATTGAATGAAGGCTTTTCCACACTGCTTACATTCATAGGGCTTCTCCCCAGTATGTGTTCTTCTATGTATCTGAAGGCTAATGGACCTGGAAAAGGCTTTGTCACACTGCTTACATTGATAAGGCTTCTCTCCACTATGAACTGTTTTATGTGAGTGAAGGCCAGAGGAATTAGTGAAGGCTTTTCCACACTGCTTACACTCATAGGGCTTCTCTCCAGTATGCGTTCTTCCATGAATCTGAAGGGAAGTTGATGTAGCAAAGGCTTTGCCACACTGCCTACATTCATAGGGCTTCTCTCCAGTATGCGTTCTTCCATGAATCTGAAGGTAACTGGATGTAGCAAAGGCTTTGCCACACTGCTTACATTCATAGGGCTTTTCTCCATTGTGAGTTTTTTCATGTGAGTAAAGGTTACTGGATGTAGCAAAGGCTTTGCCACACTGCTTACACTCATAGGGTTTCTCTCCAGTATGTGTTCTCTCATGTCTCTGAAGTTCAGTGGAACTTGAAAAAACTTTTCCACACTGCTTACATTTAAATGACTTCTCTCCAGGATGTGTTCTTCTATGTCTTTGAAGGTCAGTAGAACTAGCAAAGGCTTTTCTACACTGCTTACATTCATAGGGCTTCTCTCCAGTATGTGTTCTTCCATGTATTTGAAGGTAACTGGATGTAGAAAAGGCTTTTCCACACTGCTTACATTCATGGGGCTTCTCTCCAGTATGCATTCTCTGATGTATTCTAAATAAACTGGGGTAAGCAAAGTCTTTCCCACATACCTTACATTTGAAACGTGCATTCCCCGTGTGTGTGATCCTCTGCCTTTGAAGACTTGTGTGTGAAATAAAGGTTTCACGATCTTGTTTAAATTCATAGAATTTCTCTCCATAATGAGTTCCTTCATGTCTTCTAAATAAAGAAGGGAAATGAAAGGGTTTCCCACATATGTCACATTGAAAAGATTTACGTCCACTGTGTGTTCTCGTGTGACTTTGAACACATGTGGAAGAAGATGAGGCTTCACCACATTGTTGATATTCATAGGGTTGCCACCCAGTATGAGTATCTCCATTTCTTTGAATGTCACTAGAACGACTGAAGACTTTCTCACGTACTCTACTTTCGTAAGGTCCCTCTCCAGTTTGTATTAACATTTGTGTGTGAACATTTTTTAGGAAAGCCAGGGATTGCCTATATTGTTTAAATTCACGTGGCTTCTCTTCACATTCCTCGTGGTTGTTGCATTTGTGTCCAGAGTGAGATGTGATGTGCCTATGAAGGAATGAAGGGCATATGAAGTCTTTGACACACATATAATAACCAAATGGATTTACTCTATTAAAATTTTTCTTTGTCCAGGTAAGAACTGGAATCTCATTGAAATTTTCCCCACACTATCTTCTTGGCTGTTGAAGTTTACCGAATGGCTTCTTTGAAGAATGACCAGCACATTATCAATGCTTGATTCATTCATGATTTTATACTTATTTATAGGATCTAGGCTTACATTACTATCAACATCAGGTAAAGGTGAGGTTTCCTGATGTGTTCAAATTGCCTCAAAATCAAGAGATTGAAAGGAAACAATCCTTTGCAATGCAGCTTCCCTATGGTGATTATCCAAATAGTGATATTCACATGAATTTCATATACTTTTGGCATGCCAAGTACTTTGAAAAGACTGAATATCTGTTACAGCTAAGTATATATTTCTGGGAAAAATATTATAAGAATAAATACATTTCAAATTGTGCATACTTCTTGGGTTGGTCTGTTTTAAAAATTATATGACATTCTCAGATTCCCTCAAGTATTTCTCTTGTGAGCACAATTACCTTAGAATGCTCTCAAAATTTTTGATCTCATCTTCAGTGTTCTTTTCATTCCATTTGTTTCCTAAAATGAGAAACCAGAACAATCTTTATGAATTTTTAGGAGACAGAATGGTTTGTCAAATCGTAGGTGCCTTTTATGCTGCAATAATTCAATAACTGATAACCTTTTTATATTCTAAATAAATGACCAAAATAAACATGAGTTCTCTAGTAGATTAATTAAAAAAAAAAAACATCATTATTACCTATAAAAGCCAGGTTTCTGAGGACTTCCAGCATCACATCTGTGTAAAGGTTCTTCTGGGAAGGATCCAGCAATGCCCACTCCTCCTGGGTGAAGTTCACAGCCACATCCTCAAAGCTCATTGAGATCTAAAATATCCCATAAATGTATAGTGGAGGTCAGGAGAGATTGACAGCAGAAGAAATATGTACTCAACATGCTTGATGTCCACAGGATTCTATGAATTTCTGATTAATTCCATGATTTGTTCCATCAAATCCTTCCTGCACTCAATTCCTCACAAAAATTTCAACACTAGAATTTGGCCACTCAGAAGGCAAGCAACTAAGTGTTTTACTCCCTTCCATTGTGAGTTCACAGGAAGTAAGGCAGTATCATGAGTCACTTTGTTGGTTACACCTCTATTACATGTCCTAACAGCCTTCTCTGCTGTGGAGAGCTAATATTAGCATCCCCAATAGTACTTACCCTTAGGAAAGAAAGCTGACAGAGTATGAAATTGTTGCAATCATAGAACTCAGCAATTGAGAGAGATTCTGCCAACCACAGTGGGTCACTGTGCCTGCACTCTTAATATAGACAACACTGCACTCGCTGATCTCTTGATTCTTTCTGAAAGTCTATTGTTCTTTCTTTAAGGAAATGCCTAGAACAGTCCCCACCCATGACTTCTGAGCATGGATCACAAAGAAGATTCCCGTACAGACAGCATATAGACAAATTGACACTCGGGTTGCCACAATTTGTGAACTGGGGATTGCGTTCATCTTGTGGGATTACACGAAGAGAACAACTAGATATTTGCAGGTGCATTTCTCCATAACAAAATTAATAAAATAGAAAACATGCACAATGATTAAAAAACACAAAAACTTAATGATTTCTCAAGGTTACTGTCAAAGCAGAATGAGGTAAGTGGAAAGATGGAACATGTCTTAGTTATAACTCAATGACCCAAAGATGTCACCTTGCCCAAACAACAACATTGCAAGGTTTTATAAGTCTCAAAACATTTTTCTTAATGAACAGTAGACACAAATTTCTAAATCTCACAGCAACAGTGAATGTGCAAGGATTGTCAATAACCTACTGAAAAGCAGTCACTTCACTACCATAAGGTCATGTTCCACATAGCCATGTTCCACTCAAGGACACTTTGGTCAAGAGTGGGCCACATGTGCACTGGTGTCTATTGTGAAAGAATTTCCTCCTGCCTGTAATGATGGTGGTGCAAACAAACCTAAGACAGAAGCATTTACAGGGTGTGTAAAGAAGCAGAGTTTCAACCCAGAATCCTCATCTACCTAACACAGTTTGGTTGTGAAACACGCCACTCCATGTATAATTATAACAATACTATGATGTCTGCTGCATGATGGAACAGCCAAAAATATCACCTACCAGAAGGTGCCCCTGCCACTGACATAGAACCATTCTCAAGGACTTAAAACATGTGATCTCCTGAGCAGCACAGTATCAGCACAGGTGAGCAAGAGACCATGAGGAAGGCTTCAGTGGGCTGGCCTTCACAGCATGGAAAGATGAGTGAGAGCAGGTGTCTTGGATACAGATCACAATGATGGTCCAGGCAAACTGGAATCTGGGTGGCCAAAGGCACTATATCCTCAATTCTGTAGACAAAGATCCATTTACTATACATTCAAATGTAAAACACTAAAACACATTTAATGAGCTTACAAGAAATTTTATTTTATTTATTTATAGGGCACTTAATGACTGAGCCACATCCCCAGCACACATGCCATTTTGACACAGTACTCAAAAACTTCCTCAGAGCCTTGTGAGAGGCTGAGGGTAGCATTTAAACTTATAATTCTTCTGCCTCATCCTCCAAGGCTGCTAGGAATACAATCATGCACCATTGCACTTGTGGAAATTTAGTTTTGTAGAAGAACAAGTTATACAATTCCCTAATGATTAGAAGAAAGAAAAAAAATTCAACATTCAGAGCAAAATGACACAGCAGGGAGCCTGGAATCATCTCAGTACAGCCATGAAATAGAACAGAAGTGGAAACCAAGCCAAACCATCAGAACAACAATGTCATCATGCCCCAAAGCCCTGAAAGTTTCCCAACAGCTCCGTGAAGCAGTCATATGGAAGAGTGCAGTGCTGCAACCATGGTTTGACCTTCATGATCCCTTCAGCCCGACCCTCTAACACTCCAGACTACACACAGCATATCTTCTTCCACTTTGGGCAATTCATACTAAAATCACCATGGAAATATATATATTTTAAATATTTTGTTTTTTAATTGTAATTGAACTCAATACCTTTATTTATTCATTTATTTTTTAAAATGTGGTACTGAGGATTGAACGCATGGCCTCACATGTACTAGGTGAGTGTTCTACCACTGAGCCACAACCCCAGCTCAGCCATGGAAATATATTAACACCTAAAACCAACTCTCAATCTTCTTCATCAGAAGTAATCACTATAAAATATAGGCAGAAATTCCTTAAAAGGATTTAAGTAAACAAACAGCCTGCAAATAGCAAGAAAGCAAACTATTGTCTACCCACTCAACCATCACCTAAAATTTGACCAAGAAAGCTTCAGAGAGTTTCTTTTAAAAATCAGGTTTTAAAAACCTCCAGGTCTAGGAAGCTGAGGCAAGAGGTTCTCAAGTTCAATGCCAGCCTTAGCATCTTAGTTAGGCCCTAAGCAGGTTGGTAAAATCCTGAATAAAAGTTAACAAAAATAAAAGTTAAGGGGGAAGGTGCTGAGGATTTGATTCAGTGGTTAAGAACCCGAGGATTTACTCCACAGTATGCCCCCCAAATAAAACCACCGAGATATACTGATGAAAGAAGGAAGTTCACACAGACTAGGAGGAAACGTTAAAAAGAGGACCATGACCCACATGCTCAGCACTGGATGCTCTCCAGGTAGGAATCTGCAGAGCAAAGGCATAGCAGAGCTTTAAATAGCACCACTGTGTATTAAAGCACAGGCACCAGCACAACTACTCACAAAAACCAGACAAGTGAGGTTTTGCTGTTTCTACTGTTATTCTCTAGTTTCTGGTGTACGGAGAAATGAGGCCAGGGGACACTGAGATCTGGCATCAACAGTTT